>NC_053028.1:25416225-25596427 GCF_003073215.2 Triticum urartu | reverse complement strand
GAACGAGTAAAGAGACTTGCCGGTAACGAGATTGAACTAGGTATAGGATACCGACGATCGAATCTCGGGCAAGTAACATACCGATGACAAAGGGAACAACGTATGTTGTTATGCGGTCTGACCGATAAAAGATCTTCGTAGAATATGTAGGAGCCAATATGAGCATCCAGGTTCCGCTATTGGTTATTGACCGGAGACGTGTCTCGGTCATGTCTACATTGTTCTCGAACCCGCAGGGTCCGCACGCTTAAGGTTACGATGACAGTTATATTATGAGTTTATGCATTTTGATGTACCGAAGGTTGTTCGGAGTCTCGGATGTGATCACGGACATGACGAGGAGTCTCGAAATGGTCGAGACATAAAGATTGATATATTGGAAGCCTATGTTTGGATATCGGAAGTGTTCCGGGTGAAATCGGGATTTTACCGGAGTACCGGGAGGTTACCGGAACCCCCCGGGAGGTATATGGGCCTTAGTGGGCCTTAGTGGAAGAGAGGAGAGGTGGCCAGAGATGGGCCGCGCGCCCCTCCCCCCCTTGGTCCGAATTGGACAAGGAGAGGGGGCCGGCCCCCCTTCCTCCTCTCTCTCCTCTTCCCCCCCCCTCCACGAATCCTATTCCAACTAGGAAAGGGGGGGAGTCCTACTCCCAGAAGGAGTAGGACTCCTCCTGGCGCACCACACCTTGGCCGGCCGGCCCCCCCTCCGTTGAACCTTTATATACGGAGGCAGGGGCACCCCTAGAGACACAAGTTGATCCACGTGATCATATTCTTAGCCGTGTGTGGTGCCCCCTTCCACCATAGTCCTCGAGAATATTGTAGCGGTGCTTAGGCGAAGCCCTGCGGCGGTAGTACATCAAGATCGTCACCACGCCGTCGTGCTGACGGAACTCTTCCCCGACACTTTGCTGGATCGGAGTCCGGGGATCATCATCGAGCTGAACGTGTGCTAGAACTCGGAGGTGCCGTAGTTTCGGTGCTTGATCGGTCGGGCCATGGAGACGTACGACTACATCAACCAAACGCTTCCGTTGTCGATCTACAAGGGTACGTAGATCATACTCTCCCCTCTCATTGCTATGCATCACCATGATCTTGCGTGAGCGTAGGAAATTTTTTGAAATTACTACGAAACCCGACACAAGTCTCCGCGGATGTTGGCCGTGTAGTTCAAACTTCCAAATCTGACCTGATGGCCAGGGGTGTAGCTTTCGATCTGCTCCAGATGACCAAGCGAATTGGCCCGCAGTGCAAAGCCGCCGAATACGAAGATCTGTCCGGGGAGAAAAGTATCACCCTGGGTCGCATCGCTGTTGATGATCGGAGAAGCCATCGGGCCTAAAAGTGACGACACAGAGGAACTCTGAATGAAAGCACCAATGTCGGTGTCAAAACCGGCGGATCTCGAGTAGGGTGTCCCGAACTGTGCGTCTAGGCCGGATGGTAACAGGAGGCAGGGGACACGATGTTTTACCCAGGTTCGGGCCCTCTTGATGGAGGTAAAACCCTACGTCCTGCTTGATTGATATTTATGATATGGATAGTACAAGAGTAGATCTACCACGAGATCAGAGAGGCTAAACCCTAGAAGCTAGCCTATGGTATGATTGTTGTTCGTCCTACGGACTAAAACCCTCCGGTTTATATAGACACTGGAGAGGGTTAGGGTTACACAGAGTCGGTTACAATGGTAGGAGATCTACATATCCGTATCGCCAAGCTTGCCTTCCACGCCAAGGAAAGTCCCTTCCGGACACGGGACGAAGTCTGCAATCTTGTATCTTCATAGTCCAGGAGTCCGGCCGAAGGTATAGTCTAGCTATCCGGACACCCCCTGTCGGTGTCAAAACCGGCGGATCTCGGGTAGGGGGTCCCGAACTATGCGTCTAGGCCGGATGGTAACAGGAGGCAAGGGACACGAAGTTTTACCCAGGTTCGGGCCCTCTCGATGGAGGTAGAACCCTACGTCCTGCTTGATTAATATTGATGATGTGGGTAGTACAAGAGTAGATCTACCATGAGATCGGAGAGGCTAAACCCTAGAAGCTAGCCTATGGTATGATTGTTGATGTGTATGTTGTCCTACGGACTAAAACCCTCTGGTTTATATAGACACCGGAGAGGGTTAGGGTTACACAAAGTCGGTTACAATGGTAGGAGATCTGTATATCCGTATCGCCAAGATTGCCTTCCACGCCAAGGAAAGTCCTATCCGGACACGGGACGAAGTCTTCAATCTTGTATCTTCATAGTCCGGGAGTCCGGCAGAAGGTATAGTCCGGCTATCCGAACACCCCCTAATCCAGGACTCCCTCAGTAGCCCCTGAACTAGGCTTCAATGACGATGAGTCCGGCGCACAGATTGTCTTTGGAATTGCAAGGCGGGTTCCTCCTCCCAGTACTTCATAGAAGATTTTGAACACAAAGGTAGTGTCCGGCTCTGCAAAATAAGTTTCCACATATTGCCATAGAGAGAATAATATTTACACAAATCTAATCTGCTGATGTATTCCGTAGCGTGACACACCACGGCCAAGCCTTTATCCGAGTCATTTTATTACCCCACCTCAGCGTGTTACGTGAGGCGGTTTCATTGGCACGTCTTGTTAAAGCAGAGATCGTGTCCCCTTATTCCGGGATTCTCATCAATACGGGCGTGGGTAACCCAACCGCTTCTGGGACTTCTAGATTATAGGCAAGTCCAAGCGGACACGGAGAGGACGCTTGATATTCACCCTTTTTATAAAGGGGCAAGGCTTTCTACTTTTCCCTCCCGTGTTCAATCGAATCCTTCCCCCGCCTCAAGCTCAAACGCCCAAGGTCCAGGTCAGGTGCTCCGAACCTTCAGTCATGTCCGGATCTAGCCTTCAAGGCCGATGGGTGCCTTCCTCCGTCACGGAAGAAGACATCAAAAAGTTGAGGGAGGCCAGATATCTGATCGCCGAGATTTTGCATCGGCTGCCTCCCCGGGGGCAGGCCGTCCCTTCCCCCGAAACCCAACGAGAGCGTCGTGTTCGTCTCCCACTTCCTCCGAGGTCTAGGCCTCGCTTTGGATCCTTTCGTCACGGGCTTGATGTTCTACTACGGGCTAGATTTCCAAGATCTAGCTCCGGACTCCTTTCTTCATATCACGACATTTATCGTCGTGTGCGAGGCCTTCCTCCGGGTTACCCCCCCACTTTGGCCTATGGCTCAAGAACTTTGAAGTAAAGCCGAAGATGATCGAGGGGCAACATGCGGCGTGTGGAGGTGTCTCAATACGCAAGATGAAGGGAGCTCCATGGCCCAAAGGTTCCATCCCAGAGGTATCTGAATTGTGGCAGCAGGAGTAGTTCTATATCACGGCTCCTAGAAGCGCCAAGTGAGCAGCCGCCCCCGTTTTCTGCTCGGGCCCTCCACCAATATCGATGTCATGGATTAGTCGAGGACTGAGCTGGGGTCCAGCCAAGGACGTGCCCATGCTGCAAAGCCGCATTCGAGATCTCTTTAATGGAGATCTCAGTTTGATTGCGGTGATACAAGTCATGCTGGTCCGTCAAGTCCAGCCATGCAAACGCCGGCCCCTTCGCTTGTGGGAGTTCAATCCCGAGGGACCGCGTGTCATTCAAAATTTCCTCGGCCTGACGCACGAGGAGATGTACAAGTCGTTCTTCGAACTTCAAGTGGAGTGTCCGGAAATCACCGAGGACGTGGGCCTGAGCAGTATCCGTGCCGCCGAACAGGTAAGGAATCTTTCGGCCGAATATACTATCTCTCATTTGTTACGAAGTTATCTCTGAGAGTTCGCTTTTTGACCAGGACTGGCTAACAAAGGCGAAGTTGATCCGGTGTTCGGCCCCCCTTCTTGAGGGTTTGGAAAATCCGGTACTGCAAAAGATGCTCCAGGTCACACCCTGCCCGGAGCCCTTGAAGGAAGATACCGGGGAGGGCGGACGCAGGCCCCCAACGCTGCACATTCTAACCGAGGGAGCGAGCGTCTTCATGAAGGAAGACGACCGGGGGAGGAAAAGGACCGCGCCTGGGGGTTCGGAAGCCGAAGCTTCCAAACGGGAGAAGAAGTCTCCCACACGTGTTCCAACGGTCAGATTTCAAACTCACACGGCAACTTTACTTGGGCTTCAAGCAAAGCTGACTTGCCCGACTCTGGACAAGATTCGCTCTCAAAGTCTTCACTCGAAGACATAGGTTTTGTTTAAGCATCACTTCAGTCATTCTGATTGGTTCTCTTGGACCCCACTTAACAGTACGGTGGTTCCTATGACTCAACACAGAAGAAAGAGAACTACGAAATATCTAAGTCTTCGAGCTCCATAGGCTTCATGTGGTGTCTTCTCTTGTCATAGTCTTCAATGTGAGTATCTTCATATACCACCTTTGACTTCAATGTCTTCATACATTTTTAGGGGTCATCTCTGGTAGGAAAACCGAATCAATGAGGGACTTCTACCTGTGTTATCCTGCAATTCTCACAAACACATTAGTCCCTCAACTAGGTTTGTCGTCAATACTCCAAAACCAACTAGGGATGGCACTAGATGCACTTACAATCTCCCCCTTTTTGGTGCTTGATGACAAACTAGTTGAATTTTTCAACGGGGAATATAATCTGTGAAATTGTAAAGGATAAGGAATTGTCTTCATAAGTTGCAAGGGCTTCCCTTGAAGATGTGCATATAAGTAATTTGCTTTTGGAATGCAAATGCACATGGCAGGTTGTACTTGTGGAGATCCACTTCAACTTATGATGACAATCCACTATGCATGTGAAAGTATATGAAGATAATGACATGCATAATGGAAAATGGACGTGTGCAGAATGATCTAAGTGCGGAATTTATCGTCGCACATGCGGAATTTATCATCGCAACACAAGGTGGAAAATAAGTAGCAGACGACCATCGAGTTTAAGTGTTACAACTCAAAGAACCAAATGTAGCAAAACGAGAGTTGTAAGCACGAAGCAGAATATAAAGCACCCGCCCATATGGACCCGCTTGAAGACTATCAACCTCATATGCTTCTCCCCCTTTTGTCAGTAAGGACCAAAAAGGTTTGAAGACATAGAGCATCTACTCGTTCCCATGAGGAGTAGGTGAAGCAGCAGGGTCGTTGGTTGTGTTTGGCGGTGCTGAAGAGCTTGGAGCAGAGTCGAAGCGTGCTGAAGGAGGTGGCGGTGAAGTAGCATCGTCTTCATCCTCAATTACTCTGGCATTCACAATTGCAGCAGAGGAAGAGAACTCAGAGTCTTCAAGGGATGGAGTTCGTCACAGCACTGCCCTTCGAGGAGGTGTGGAGTCAAACTTGAATCGCTCAGTGAAGCCATCCTCTTGAAGATCATCTTCAGAGCACATCAGTGTTAGCCCTTTCCATGTGCGGCGAGAGGTTTCATGGGCAACAAAAACATTCTTGGTGGCAAGATTGCGAATGCGATTAACATCCACCAAGAGGCTTTGCATCTGATGCTTCAGCCAGTCATGATGCCTATCCTGTTTCTGATGAAGAGCCACAAGAAGCTCTCGGTCGTTGAGAACACGAGTGCGCTTCTTGGGTCGTGGAGCAGTTGTACTGTCAGTGGCTTCAGTGAGAGCAGGATGCGGTGCACGTGTAGTGCCAGCCAAAGGATACACACGAGTTACGGCTTCAACGCCTTCAACGTTCTGAGTGAAACTTTGATGCTCTGCATTCTGAAGACTGAGAGGTTCCTTGGCAGGCTCAGGATAGATGGCTTCAATAGACATATCAACATCAGGCAAAAAGATCCGATGGTTGCGGGCTGAGGGCTGATATGAGATAGCGGAGTGAAGTTTGATCAGCCGCATCACCCAAGGGGCGTAGAACTTCAAACCAAACAGATCAGAGCCAGATGCAGCAAGTTGGCGAATGAAGAAATCCTGTGTATTGAAGCATTTTCCATGAAGAATGTAGAAGACCAAAGTCTTCATTGCACCTTCCAGCTTGGCATGGGGAGAATGTCCTTTGATTGGCCAGAGAGTTCGCCTTATGATGTGATAAATGGTTCTTGGCAGATACTCAAGGTCTTCAACGAAGAACTCCATGGGATAAGCAGCATCTTGGGGCAATGGCTTCATCATACTGAGCATCTGACTCATATTAGGTTCAGTCTTCTGAAAGATGCTCTCAATAGCTTCACTATGAAGCTGACAGCCATGCTCGTAGAGATCGCCAGGAGTGGGCAAACTAGTGAGCTCAATGATGTCAAAGGCTTTGGCTTCGTGATGAACGTTTCCTGTCATCCACTCCAGGACCCAAGTCTTCGGATCTCTGCTATACCTGCGGATGTGAAGTGTGGCATAGAATTGGAGCAATAACTCTTCATTCCAATGCTCTTGGTCAGTGACGAACGGCAGTAGTCCAACCTCTTTGAAGCAATCCAGAGCTTCTTCCAGACATGGCAGACCAGATATTGCTTCAATGTCAAGGTGCTTGTGTGGGAAGATGCGACCTTGGTTGTAAAGAACGCATGAGTAATAGCTTCGCTGCAGATAACTCCAGAACCGATCAGATGATATTCTTTCCCTAGAGTAGGGGTTCCTGGAGCTGTTGAAGAATGTGTTGTCTGCTCTGAAGCCATTGATATTGAAGGAGCCAGGTGCTGATGTAGGACCTGGGAACCTTGGCAATCTTGGGATTGGCTTCTGTACCTGAGGCCTGTGCTCAACATGATAGTCGAATTGGGGACCGGCAGCAGACGCAGGAACAGAAGCAGCGGGATCAGTGGCTTCGCTGACTTCTGGTGCTTTTGTTGGTGAGGGCACCACATTTGCTTCAGCCATGACAGCGTCAGTGGCTTCAGTGGTGTTGGTGGTGGCAGCCGCAAGATTTTCAACCTCCACTTGACGAGCTGGAGGGTCGCTTACGATCACGTTCTCCTCGAGAACTGCTTCTTGGTGGGACAGGGGAGTAGTAGCTTGTGGTACTTCTTCTTCATCGGCTGATGCAGCCGGAATGTCTTCAGCAGTTTTAGCTTCAGACGCAGAGACTTGAGGCCTTGGACCTTTGCGAAGCCTGCGCAACACAGGCGACGCCTGTGGAGTTTGTGTTGGCTGGGCCTCAGAGTCTTCTTCCTCTTGTGGGCGATCCGCCCACGAAGCATCCTGTGCTATTGGTGTCAGTGGACAACCAATGCTGATGAGTTCACTGTGCGTGAGCACAGTCAATGATACCTGTTGGTGCTCTAGCTGAGGAAGGGCTGCATCATCTTCAATATGGTCATGGTGACCAATGTCCTCAGCAGCGAGGGGATCAGCTGCTGGAAAGTCTTCAGCTTCATGAGCCTCTGTGAAAGCAGGCTCATGGACAGTCAGTTGACGTTCTTATGGATCGGCGTCGGGGTGAACCATGGAAATGGGTTCAACAATCAAGGGCTCTATGGGAGCAGCCCGTTCCTTCTTGGTCATTCTTTTCTTCTTGGCGGGGGCAGTAGCAGAGGCTTCAGGATGTTTTCTCTTCCTTGCTTCAACCTCAGCAGTCCTGGTCTTCTTCAGTTCTGAAGCGGTTGACCTGGCCTTTGGCTTCGGGCCAGTCATGCTAGTTGGGAAGACAAGGGGATCTGCCTCCTGCCTTGGTGCTTCAGGTTCATCCATAGCGGGCTTCTTCTGCTTCTTGGCAGCCATCCTGGGGTCGATGCTAGGACGCCCAAGGGCCTTGCGCTTCCCAGCCTCATTGTAGGCTTCCACACACCTATCAGCCAGGACCTTCATGCGCTCACTAGAACCCTGAGCTTGTGCACGTTTCTTTAGAAAGGCTTCCTTGAGCTCGTGCAGCATAATCTTGAAATTCTTCACGTCTTGCATGCTCAGCTTGGCCATATGCTTCTTGAACTGAGATTTCTCAAAGTCAATCTTCTGCTTCAGTTCGACAATGCGCTGGGCGATAGCTAACTCTGAAGCAATGGCGCCATGGAAGGCGACACTGAGGCCAATGGGTATTGGAGATCGTCGAAGCTGATGTTTGGCATGTCAAACCATTCATCAATGAAGTTGTGAATGAGTGTTACATCAAAGAGAGGCAGGTCATTGAAGATTTCTGCTTCTTCTTTGCTCTTGATGAGTTGCTCAAGAGCGTCATCTGCAAGATCTTCATCACTTGACAGATCAATGGCATCATTGCGCAGAATGGCAGCAGCTGTTAGCTCTTGGCCGGTGTGTGGCAGAGGCATCTTGACCTTCTGGGGCTTGGAGATGCGTGATAAATCTTCGGACTGCACACTGTCTTCAGGAGGTGCAGTTGCCAGTGGCTTCGCCCGTGAGATTTTTGGTGAAGGGGCAGGCTTTGAAGCTTTAGGCTTCTTCAACTTCTTTGGCTTCGGCGCTGCAGGCGCTTCATCTGATTCAGCGTCAGCTGCAGGCTCATTCACTGCAGTCCCTTGAACCAAGATATGGGTGATGAGGCCTTCAAGGTTGTAGAAAGGACCGACGGCATTAGGTTCTGCATCTCGTGTGCCATCAGCCCTTGGAGCTGAGGGACCAGGGTTGAAGTCTAGTCCCAATGTCTTCTTGTTTTGCTTCGCTGAGTTCTGGGCAAACTGGAAGTTGTGCTTGAACAGAATGTCGTCACGACACCAGTAGTGACGATGGGTGTGCATCAGCAGGCTGTGGCCCACGGACCATGCAGGGATAGAAGCCTTGTTCAATGGCTTCATCTCTGGACCTGAGTTGAAGATTCTTGTATAGGATGTCTCCCCACGGTCTCTTGATGGCATTTTTCTCAGCATATTCCTGGGTTACAAATCGGTATTTGAACCATTGTTCTGCCCAATATCTTCGAATCCATTGGATTCGGGTCTTGCGCTGATTGTAATCCTCTTCAGGATCTATCTTGTACAGTTCTGAGAGGTCATCTGGCAGATCTCTAGATGTTTCTCCACGACGCTTTCTGCCACCCTTCCTTGCTGATTTCTCTGAAGCCATGAACTTTAAACTGAAAGGCTTCAACATGTTCAAAGGCTTCAAAGATTTTTGCTTGCTGGATAAACAGGAACTTGCTTCGGGAGAATTTATATGATGCTGTAAGAATTCTGCAAATGAATGCAGACTATGAGAACCAAGGGATTCTCCCACGGACATGTACCTATGACAGCATTAAGGTGCGAGGGAAGGGGAAGAGGTCATATGCATTCTCAGAAGATTTTGAATATAAATCAGTTTAGAAGACATTGACCTCATCGTGCGAAGACATTCACTCATAGATAAGGAGTTGGTTCCAGATTTGTACGAATCCAGAGATCAGTACAAGTGAGGAATCTAACTACTTTGTGAAGCATAAGTGAATATACTAGGCATGTTATGAGATGCAGTATGAGAGAGATCTAACTTGTGTGAATAGAAACTGCTTGTGGTACAAAGTGACAAAGCCATAGGATCAACGGTGCCGTAAAAAGGAAGTTTTATTTACCACACTAAGAACTGCTAGACGGAGTGGAAGATGA
The DNA here is from genome assembly GCF_003073215.2 of Triticum urartu. Taxonomy (NCBI): domain Eukaryota; kingdom Viridiplantae; phylum Streptophyta; class Magnoliopsida; order Poales; family Poaceae; genus Triticum; species Triticum urartu. The sequence continues at coordinate 25,586,976 of NC_053028.1, read as the reverse complement.
GGCCGAGCAGTTCGATCTTCCGTGCCCTAACTTGGCGACGGAGGACACCTACGGCGATGACAGAGAGGACGATGTCTGCGGTCGGCGTGAAGACGGTGTGGGAGAGGTTGCGGCAGCGAAGCGCTTCGTCGCCGGCGTCGTCGGGGGCTAGCGGTGGCGCTAGGGTTCGTGCGAGAGTGGAAGAAGAGATAATGATCGCCCTGAAGTGTGTATTTATAGGTACAGGGGCGGCACTGCGTTATTACACAGGTGCCCCTGGCGATTCGCATCTGAGGAACACGTGGCCATCATGCAGAATTTTTGGGTTTGTTCCACGTCCCACGCACACCTGGATTGTCGGGTGGTCATTCCTACTTCTCTGGGTTTCATGTGGAGGAATGAGCATTGAAAGTGGACTTAAGGTTTGTCTTTGTATCTTGTGCTGACAAGGACGCAGAGAAGACATTCGATAGTTTCAATAGAATGCTTATGATTTGGAGAGATAGAGTTTGAGATAGATAGCATAGAGAGGTTAGCGTCCGATCACATTCACTTAGTTCAAAAGATTCAACAAGAAGACATAGCTATAAGTGAATGTTGTAGAGGACAGAACACTAGTATATATATATATAATCAACATAGTGAAGATAATCATGAAGACATGTTGAGATTGAAGCCAAACCAAATGTGAAGACATAGCAAGGTAACGCCATGAGTGAAACACTTCAAAATAGAACATTTGGTGGTGGCGTTACCCACCGTATAGGAAGTATTAGACCTAGACACGGCGCACAATTATCGTGGCGCTCCAAAGTCAAATTCCACATTAATGTATTCACACTTAGAATGTATGTCTTCATTGATTGAAGATATACTTTACTTCGTGTGTTGCACATCTAAGTCATCAATATGCATAAGGGTTAGGATGTGTTCCTGATTACAGGACATTTGAGGATTCCAGGATATTTAGCTCACACCGTAACTTGCAAAATCTCTTCTCATCCAAGGGCTTGGTGAAGATATCTGCCAATTGCTCTTCAGTGTTGACGTGTATGATATCAATATCTTCCTTCACAACATGATCTCTGAGAAAGTGATGACGAATTTCAATGTGCTTTGTCTTCGAGTGCTGAACTGGGTTGTTGGCAATCTTGATGGCGCTTTCGTTGTCGCAGTAGAGTGGCACTTGCTTCAGATGAATGCCATAGTCCTTGAGTGTTTGCTTCATCCACAGAAGCTGAGCGCAGCAAGATCCAGCAGCAATGTATTCAGATTCAGCAGTGGAGAGAGATACACAGTTCTGCTTCTTTGAAGACCAACATACAAGTGATCGTCCCAGAAAGTGACATGTGCCTGATGTAGACTTGCGATCAACTTTGTCACCAGCATAATCAGCATCCGAGAATCCAACCAGATCAAACTCTGAGCCCTTTGGATACCATAATCCTAGAGTTGGGGTGTGAGCCAAATATCGAAGAATTCGCTTCACAGCTAAGTGATGCGACTCCTTTGGTGCCGCTTGGAATCGAGCACACATGCAAACACTAAGCATAATATCTGGCCTAGATGCACATAGATAAAGTAAAGAACCAATCATGGAGCGGTATACCTTTTGATCGAACTCTTTACCATTGTCGTCAGGACCCAGATGATGCTTGGCTGGCATTGGCATCGTGAAGCCTTTGCAGTCAGGCATACCGAACTTCTTCAGGCAATCTTTGAGATACTTCTCTTGAGATATGAAGATGCCGTTGCATTGCTGTCGTATTTGAAGACCGAGAAAGAACTTCAGCTCTCCCATCATAGACATTTGATATTGCTCTTGCATCATATATCCAAACTCTTCACTGTACTTCTGATTGGTGCAGCCGAAGATAATGTCATCCACATATATTTAGCACACAAACAGTTCACCATCATATGTCTTCGTGAAGAGAGTGGGGTCGAGAGAACCAGGTATGAAGGCTTTGCTCTTCAGGAAGTATTTGAGTGTGTCATACCAGGCCCGAGGGGCTTGTTTGAGGCCATACAGTGCCTTGTTGAGCTTGTATACCATGTCAGGATGTTTTGGATCTTCAAAGCCAAGAGGTTGTGCAACATACACTTCTTCTTCAATCTTGCCATTGAGGAAGGCGCTCTTCACATCCATTTGATAAAGAAGTATGTTGTGATGATTTGCATAGGCCAGCAGTATGCGTATGGCTTGAAGTCTAGCCACAGGAGCAAATGTTTCATCGAAGTCAATGCCTTCCACTTGAGTATATCCTTGAGCAACGAGACGAGCTTTGTTTCTGACAACTTGACCATGCTCATCTTGCTTGTTGCGGTATATCCATTTGGTGCCTATTATGTTGTGCTTCCGAGGAACGGGATGCTTGACCAGTTCCCATACATTATTCAGCTCAAATTGTTGAAGCTCGTCTTGCATAGCTTGAATCCATTCAGGTTCCATGAAGGCTTCTTCAACTTTCTTGGGTTCTGTTATTGAGACGAATGCGAAGTGCCCACAGAAATTTGCTAGATGAGTTGCCCTTGAACGAGTGAGTGGACCGGGTGCATTGATGCTATCAATTATTCTTTCAATCTGCACTTCATTGGCAACGCGAGGATGTACAGGGCGAAGATTTTGCTCTTGCTGATCATTGTCGTTGTTAGAAGGAATGTCTTCAGGCTGAGCATTGTCTTCTTGTTGATCAGGTGCTGAGATGATAAGTTCTTCTTCAGGATGAGCTTCAGAAGGTATAATTTCTCCAGTTCCCATTAGCTTGATTGATTCACTGGATGGAACTTCATCTAGCACATTTGGCAGTTGCTCTCTTTGTGAACCGTTGGTCTCATCGAACCGCACATCCACTGTTTCAACCACTTTGTAATGAAAGAGATTGAAGACTCTGTAGGAGTGCGAATCCTTTCCATATCCAAGCATAAAACCCTCATGTGCTTTTGGTGCAAACTTTGAGGTGTGATGTGGGTCCTTGATCCAGCACCTGGCGCCAAATACTCTGAAGTAACTGACATTTGGCTTCTTGCCAGTAAGGAGCTCATAAGATGTCTTGTTCAGAAGCTTGTGAAGATAAACACGATTGATTGTATGGCATGCAGTATCAATGGCTTCAGGCCAGAATTTTCTTGGAGTCTTGTATTCATCTAGCATTGTTCTGGCCATCTCAATGAGTGTTCTGTTCTTGCGTTCGACGACCCCATTCTGCTGTGGCGTGTACGGGGTTGAGAATTCATGTGTGATGCCCAAGGTATCAAGATATGTATCAAGGCCAGTGTTCTTGAATTCAGTGCCATTGTCACTTCTGATATGCTTTATCTTGGTGCCATAGTTGTTCATTGCTTGATTGGCGAAGCGTCTGAAGACATCCTGCACTTCAGTCTTGTAAAGGATTATGTGCACCCAAGTATATCTAGAATAATCATCAACAATGACAAAGCCATAGAGACAAGCAGTAGTAGTAAGAGTTGAGTAATGAGTGGGACCGAAAAGATCCATGTGAAGCAGTTCGAAGGGTCGAGTAGTGGTCATGATTGTCTTCGAGGGATGTTTGGCCCTCATCATCTTTCCTGCCTCACAGGCACCGCATAAGTGATCTTTCTTGAACTTGACGCCCTCGATGCCTATGACATGCTTCTTCTTTGCCAGGGTGTGGAGGTTCCTCATGCCAGCATGCCCAAGCCTCCGATGCCAGAGCCAGCATTTTGAAGCTTTTGCTAGAAGACATACGGCAAGCTGTGATCCTGCTGAGAAATCTACCACGTACAAATCATCTTTTTGATACCCTTCAAATACTAGAGACTTGTCAGATTCCATTAGAACAAGGCAACGATATTTTCCAAATATTATGATCATGTTTAAATCGCAAAGCATTGAGACAGACATTAAGTTGAAGCCAAGGGATTCAACAAGCATGACTTTATCCATGTGTTGATCCCTTGAGATTGCAACTCTACCTAGACCCAATACCTTAGTTTTACCAGTGTCAGCAAATGTGATGTGGCTCTTGTCGGATGGACGTAAGGTTGAGTCCATAAGAAGGCTTCTTTTGCCAGTCATGTGATTTGTACACCCACTATCAATAATCCATTCTGAAGACGCTGGTGTCGTACCCTACAGTGCAGTTAGGGGGATAGGCTTCACGAAGAGCATTGTGAAGCAAAAACATTTGACGAACCAGTGGGTTATGAAAGCTTAGATCCAGATTAGGACTAATAGAGAGAGTAGCAAGCGATTCAGGAACGAAGTACATAGTAAGACCATTCGGGCATTTGATCTTGCGCCCTACAAGATGTTTAAGGTCCCCAGCAATAGCGTCAGATGATTTTGGTTTTCTGCTGGAGACCTTTCCCTGCAAAAGAGAGTTAAGCTTTCTTAGCCACCCACATCTTCAAGGGTGGCTTAGAAGCAATAAGTCTAAGTGCAGCATCTGAGAACTTTGGCTTTGGAGCCCTAGCAAACAGTCTTGCAGGCGGACAATAGTACTCATAAGAATAAGCAGAATAGTTCTTGGTCTTATGAACATGGCGGTTTGATGAACCGCTCTCATATTCATATGCCTGAGTATGGTTTCCCTGCAAAACATTTGCATTAGTGCGACTCAGGTGAGTCCTCTGTCTGTATGAAGCCTTTGGACCGTATGAAGCCGTTGGTCTGAGGTTTGTCTTCTTCACGTGAGGTGTCATGATGACATTCACAGGAAGATTCTCCAGACGCCTTTTCGGAACCCAGATATTCTTCGTAGGCGGTCCATTCCTGCAGTTAGTACCAATGTACCTGGCAAACACTTCACCATTCTGATTCTTCAACAGTTTATAGTTTGCATCAAAGGATTCATCAATGACAATGGGGTTAGCACAAGTGAACCCAGATAGAGTGGATGGATCTGCTGAAAATTCCTTTGCAGCAACCCATGTGGTTTTGGGGTACTGCTCAGGTTTCCAGTAAGAGCCATCAGCATTCATTTTCCTTACGAACCCAACACCCTCTTTCCTCGGGTTTCGGTTCAAAATCTTCTTTTTGAGGACATCACATAGTGTCTGATGCCCTTTAAGACTTTTGTACATCCCTGTTTCAAGCAATGTCTTCAACCTAGCATTCTCATCAGCAATAGCAGTGGAATCCTCAGCAGAGGGGTTAGTTCCCACATCAACAGTTGAAGATATTGCAACAGTAGCAGCAGTAGAACATTCAGCAACAGTAGTAGCATTATCACGCTCAATGCATTTAAGACATGGTGGTTCAAATCCTTCCTGAGGGGAGCTGATCTATTCGGCGCGAAGTGACTCGTTTTCCTTTTGAAGATCTTCATGAGCCGCTCTCAATTTCTCAAGATCTTGCTTCCTTTGAAGATAATCATAGGAAAGCTTTTCATGAGTTGTTGAGAGAGTTTCATGACGACTTTCAAGTTCCTCATACTTAACATGAAGATTTTTTATGTCTTCAATTAAGGATTCAGATCGAGTCATTTCAGCACCTAACAGATCATTGCTTCTGTCTAACAGTTTTTGAATATGTTCCATAGCTTTCTGTTGTTCAGTTGCAATTTTAGCAAGTGTTTTGTAGCTGGGTTTTGAACCACAATCAGAGTCATCGTCACTAGATGTTTGATAGTGAGTAGTGCGTGTGTTTACATTGGCACCGCGTGCCATGAAGCAGTAGGTAGAAGCGGAGTAGTCCTTGTCATTTGCATCGGTGTCGGTGATGAAGTCATTGTCTTCAGTGTTGAAGATGGACTTGGCAACGTATGCTGTAGCCAGACTTGCGACGCCTGAATCGGACTCCTCCTCAGACTCCACCTCCGCCTCCTCAGAAGCGGACTCCTCCTCTGAACCCATTTCCTTGCCAACAAACGCACGTGCCTTGCCAGATGAGCTCTTCTTGTGTGATGAAGACTTTGAGGAAGACTTGGAAGAAGACTTTGAGTATTTCTTCTTCTTCTTGTCGTCAGAGTCATATTCCTTGCTCTTCTTCTTCTTTTTGTTCTCATTGTCCCACTGTGTACACTCAGAGATGAAGTGGCCAGGTTTCTTGCACTTGTGACATGTTTTCTTCTTGTAATCGTGAGCAGAAGCTTCATCATTCCTTGAGCTTGATCGGGAAGACTTTCTGAAACCTTTCTTCTTGGTGAATTTTTGGAACTTCTTCACGAGCATAGCAAGTTCCCTTCCAATGTCTTCAGGATCATCCGAACTGCTGTCAGATTCTTCTTCAGATGAGGAGACAGCTTTTGCCTTCAAGGCACGAGTTCGCCCATAGTTTGGACCGTAGATATCTCTTTTCTCAGAAAGCTGAAACTCATGTGTGTTGAGCCTCTCAAGTATGTCAGACGGATCGAGTGTCTTGAAATCAGGACGTTCTTGAATCATCAGGGCTAGGGTGTCAAATGAACTATCAAGTGATCTCAGTAGTGTCTTGAAGACTTCATGTTTGGTGATCTCAGTAGCGCCGAGGGCTTGAAGCTCATTTGTGATGTCAGTGAGTCGGTCAAATGTGAGCTGGACATTCTCATTGTCATTTCGCTTGAAGCGGTTGAAGACGTTGCGAAGGACACTGATTCTCTGATCTCTCTGGGTTGAGACGCCTTCATTGACCTTGGAGAGCCAGTCCCAGACCAGCTTAGATGTTTCCAAAGCACTCACACGGCCATACTGTCCTTTGGTCAGATGACCACAGATGATATTCTTGGCAGTAGAGTCCAGTTGAACGAACTTCTTGACATCAGCAGCAGTGACACCTTCTCCAGCCTTGGGAACGCCGTTCTTGACGACATACCATAGGTCGACGTCAATGGCTTCAAGATGGATGCGCATCTTATTCTTCCAGTAGGGATATTCAGTTCCATCGAAGACGGGGCACACAGCGGAGACTTTAATTATCCCTGCAGTCGACATAGCTAAAACTCCAGGTGGTTAAACCGAATCACACAGAACAAGGGAGCACCTTGCTCTGATACCAATTGAAAGTGCGTTATATCAACTAGAGGGGGGGGGTGAATAGGCGATTTTTATGTAAGTCTTCAAAACGTGGAAGTTATGAAGACAAACGATAGAAATAAACCTATTACCCTGCAGCGGAAGGTAGACTACACTAGGCAAGCCATAGTCAAGTATTCAATAGAGTGAAAGCACAATAACTAATAGCAGCAATGTAGTAAGGATCAGGTAGGAAGATATTGTGAAGCCACACAGAACACGCAGTCACTCAGCAAAGACAAAAGATAGTGCGAACATACAATGACTTCACAAGGAGTAACAGTAAGTAAAGGGAAGGGAAGATGAAACCAGTGACTCGCTGAAGACAATGATTTGTTGGACCAGTTCCAGTTGCTGTGACAACTGTACGTCTGGTTAGGGCGGCTAGGTATTTAAACCTTAGGACACACAGTCCCAGACACCCAGTCCTGAACACGCAGCTCAGGACATCCAGTCCTCACCGTATTCCCCTTGAGCTAAGGTCACACAGACCTCGCCCAATCACTCTGGTAAGTCTTCAAGGTAGACTCCCAAACCTTCACAGACTTCGTTCACCGGCAATCCATAATGTCTCTTGGATGCTCAGAACGCGATGCCTAACCGGCTGGAGGATGCACAGTCCTCAAGTGTAATAAGTCTTCAGATCACACAGACAAGAAGACTTAAGTGATGCCTAATTCTCTTTGGCTCTGGGTGGTTAGGGCTTTATCCTCGCAAGGAATTCTCTCTCAAAGGCTTCGAGGTGGGTTGCTCTCAAACGACAAAAGCCGTACTCTGAATCTGAGCAGCCAACCATTTATGGTTGTACGGGGTGGGCTATTTATAGCCACTTGGCAACCCGACCTGATTTGTTCGAAATGACCCTGGGTCACTAAGGAACTGACACGTGTTCCAACGGTCAGATTTCAAACTCACACGGCAACTTTACTTGGGCTTCAAGCAAAGCTGACTTGCCCGACTCTGGACAAGATTCGCTCTCAAAGTCTTCACTCGAAGACATAGGTTTTGTTTAAGCATCACTTCAGTCATTCTGACTGGTTCTCTTGGACCCCACTTAACAGTACGGTGGTTCCTATAACTCAACACAGAAGAAAGAGAACTACGAAAGATCTAAGTCTTCGAGCTCCATAGGCTTCATGTGGTGTCTTCTCTTGTCATAGTCTTCAATGTGAGTATCTTCATATACCACCTTTGACTTCAATGTCTTCATACATTTTTAGGGGTCATCTCTAGTAGGAAAACCGAATCAATGAGGGACTTCTACCTGTGTTATCCTGCAATTCTCACAAACACATTAGTCCCTCAACTAGGTTTGTCGTCAATACTCCAAAACCAACTAGGGGTGGCACTAGATGCACTTACAGTGTGACCCTGAAGTGTCGTCGCGGAGGGCTTCTCTGAGTCCGGCGAGGCCAGAAAATAATCCCGTTGACCCCCGAAGCTCCCAGTGTCCGGTTCCCAAAGAGAGCAGACAAAAGAGTCCGGCACCGTCTAGTGTGCGATCGGATGTTCTGAGGGAGTTGGTGGGGCGAGCGGCCATCCCAGACGAACACCGTGTGCTGATGAATACGGTGATGGAGAGGATATCGTCCGCCGAAAGCGGATTGCGTGAAGCTTTTATGAGTCTACTGACAGGCTTTGAGGTACGTAAAAGAATGTATGATAGTCTTGCACATCCTAGGTGTGCCCTGTGTAGATAGTAGCCCCTGAGACTCTGGTTGTCGTCGGAAATGACGACGAATAGAGGATCATATTCCCAGGTAATAACCATACTGCCTTTATGTGCAGGTAATGGAAGCTCCGGTGGCTAGCCGGACGAGCGAGTTTGCCCATTTAGAACGGTAGTTGGATGCGGCAGACGCCGACATCGAGCTTGTTAACAAAAGGCTTGACGAGGCACAGGGTAAGTGTCATTATCTGGTAAACGCCGCATAGTAAGAGCAGTATGAAGCCAGTATCTTTAATATGTTATGACTGCAGATGGAGCTGCCACCGTTGAAGCCTTGCGGGCGGAACTTGCCCGAGCCAAGGAACAAGCGAGGTTGGGTAATGCGGCTGCTTTGAAGGCGGCCGAAGAGTTGCGAGCCGAGAAGGTCGCGCATGGCGAGAGCCGAGACAAGATGGCCATAGAATTAAAAGCCGCCGCCGACCGTTGCCGGGTTCTCGAAAAGGAAAACCAAGCGAAGGCATTGGACCTTGAGAAGGCTGCTGTGACGAGAAAGGACCTCCGCTCTGCTATGAGGGCAAAGAAGGAGGAGCTGCGGGAAGCCAGAGATATTGTAGCCGGGAAATCCTTTATGTTGCGGAGGAAGTTCGGAGATCCACGATATGCTCCTCTGTATCGGCTATGGAGTTCGGAGGATGTATACATGGATTTGGCGGCGAGCGCTGCCGATGCGGCCAAGTATTTCCAGGGTCAGACAGGCCGTGAAGTAGACCGGCTGTTTTGGAGACAATTCCATTCTCCCGAGCGTCCACTTTCATTGAGTGACCAATTGGCCGAATGGGCCGAACTAAATAGGTTGTCCGGACTCTCCATGAGGTCTGTTGTGGATCAGCTATGGCCGGAAAGGTCAAAACCGGACTCTTATTTCGGCTTGGTGCAGCAGTTCCTTGACGTGGTGCCACACATTGATGCGATGAAGAGGTCGGCGTGCATAGAGGGCGCATGGATGGCCTTTGCCCGTGTTAAAGCATACTGGGCGGAGATGGATGCTACCACCGTTGCAGCGCGGGATTCGGCCATAGGTCGAAGGGCTACTGAGCATTACTTTGAAGAAGTTCTTGAGGGTGCTCATTTGATAGAGACCCAGTGCTCAAAGAATATTATGTTTGAGTGATATGTAATCTCATTGTAAGCGAAATGCTTTTATAAATTTTTGTAAGGCTATTTTTATACTTTTGCCTGAAAGTAATATGATGCCTCCTGGGCGGCCGTTTATGTATACATGTGTATAACCTAAAAGATTGCAGTCGTCGGCTTCAACCCTCACGCATATACTGCAGAGGTGCTCGCACAAACACGCGTTCACACTTAACCCAACGTCTTGGTCCTATTAAGGAGGTGATAGCGGAGCGAGCGAGGCAACCGGACTATAATGCTTTAGCACTTTCACTTAGCCATAGGAGTTTGACAAGGGGGCTACTAGATAGCCCCTGGTGGCTCTGCACGCTCCCGATCCCGGGGTGCGTACATGCCTGGCCGGAAAATGGCCCTTCGTTAAGGCGGAGGAATCCTAACATTCCGACAAGTCGTCGAGTGGTTAACCAGTCTCACGCTATATCATGACAGTCAGTTTTCGGCTTTCTCTACTGAGGTGCTCGTCCGGATGAACCAGGGCACAATCGCAGTAGTACTCCTAGTGCTACCTTAGCCGGTAAAGCGGAACGTAAGGCACCAAAACACAGGAGCCGGGCAAACCCAACATTTGACCAAAGACAATGATTCGGAGCTGATGCATATAAGGCCGAACTCGCGACGTCGAACACTCCCTAAGGTATTCGGTCTTAGTGGTATAAACCGGGCCTAAATAATGGCCTTTGTAAGAAGCCCCTTCTGTCCAGGTACGGGCATTGTTCTGGCGTGGCCACATGCCAAGACGTTAGCATCCTTTGGTGGAGATGTATCAACAAGAGACAGTAAAAAAGGTTTACGCAGGGTCTTAATCTAAAAGGAATCCTTGGAACGGGTCCCTGCTGCACGTCTGCGCCTGTGTCTCCGTTGTGCCGTATCCTGGACGGGTGTAGCACGATGATCGTCTGTAAAAGAGAGGAATTTAGGTGAAAAAGTTGTCGTGCAGAAAGATAATTTTTTAAAGAAACCATGCATAATTCAAGATGAGAAGAAATTGCCCCTTGTCTGCGCGCGTTGAGCCCCTTGTATTGACAAATAGGGGTGTGACTATTTATAGTGGCGCCGGACTTGATTAGTTGTGTCTGAGGTCTTGACGACCTATTGGATGCTTTCGCTGGTCCGGGCGCCTTTAGTGTGCGGCTGCCAAGGCAGCCTCACTCTCTTCGGCGCGCAGAGATCGCTTGATATTTTCGTGTACTGCAATGATGCCACGTGGACCGGGCATCTTGAGTGTGAGGGAGGCGTAGTGTGGTATTGCATTAAAGCGAGCGAACGCTTCGCGTCCGAGCAGTGCTTGATAGCCACTTTGAAATGGAGCGATGTGGAAAGTTAGATGCTCGCGACGGAAGTTATCGGGGGAGCCGAATATAACTTGTAGTAGGAGGGAGCCTATGCAACGAGCCCCTGGGCCTGGCGTTACTCCTTTAAAGGTAGTATTGCTATGGCGAATTTGTGTTGGGTCTAACCCCATCCCGCGGATTGTATCCTGATATATTAGGTTTAGGCTACTGCCACCATCCATCAAGACTCGTGTGAAGTGATATCCGCCAATTACTGGGTCTAATACCAGGGCAGCCCATCCTGCGTGCCAGATACTTGATGAGTAATCACGATGGTCGAAAATGATCGGTTGAGACGACCAGTGGCAGGACCTCGCGGTTACAGGTACTTGGGTATATTTTTCTGGGGGTGCCGCGTTGTTTTTTCCCTTGATCATGTGTAACACGTTTACTGTTTTGACTTCTGGTGGAAATTTCTTTTGTTCCCCTGTGTCTTGCATGGGAGGCTCGTCCTTGTCCTCACTTGGCGTATCCTCCCCCTTGTGTACGGCGTTGAGCTTGCCGGACTGCTTGAAGACCCAACATTCTCTGTGGGTATGATTAGCTGGTTTACCAGGGGTACTATGGATCTAACATATTTGGTCCAGAATTTTGTTGAGGCTGGACAGTTCATCCCTGGTGCCTTTAGGGGGCGGGTTTTGACCTGGCCGAGAGCTTTTGAATCCAGCATTTACAGCCGTGCCCTTCGTGCGGTCTTCTTTATTCCGGCATTTGTTATTGCTGTTGCGCCGTGATTTCCCGTTTCCATCTCTAGCTTCGGATGTACCGGGGTCGATGGTGCTGCATCTGGCTAGCCAGCTGTCCTCACCCGCGCAAAAGCGGGTCATGAGGTTTGTTAATGCGGCCATCGTTCTCAGCTAATTTTTGCCGAGGTGTCTGGCGAGCCATTCGTCATGGACGCTATGCTTGAAAGCCACTAAGGCTTCGGCGTCCGGACAGTCGACAATTTGGTTCTTTTTAGTAAGAAACCTATTCCAAAGCTTTCGGGCTGACTCTCCGGGCTGTTGAGTTATATGACTCAGATCGTCCGCATCTGAAGGTCAGACATAAGTCCCTTGAAAATTTGCCCGAAAGGCGTCTTCGAGCACTTCCCAACTTCCAATGGAGCTTTCGGGGAGGCCTTTGAGCCACTGACGAGCTGGCCCTTTGAGCTTGAGGGGTAGGTACTTGATGGCGTGGAGATCATCTCCTCGAGCCATATGGATATGAAGGATGTAATCCTCAATCCAGACCCCAGGGTATGTTGTTCCGTCGTATGCCTCTATGTTTACGGGCTTGAATCCCTCTGGAAATTCATGGTCCAGCACCTCATCGGTGAAACATAGGGGGTGTGCGGCACCCCTGTAGCTGGGTGTGCCGCGTTGTTCGGATATTTGTTGTGTTGCATTATATGCTGGGGCACGCTTGCGTGGTCCATAGATGGATCTTGTTGCACCGTCCTTTGGGTGCGAGCCCTCGCATGGGTCGCATGTTGTATTGTGAGAAGCGTTGAATGCCGTTCTATGTTGGTAGAGGGGTCGTCTATCTGACCAGGTGGCTGCTTTGATGTTTGGTTGTGGGGGGGTCTGAGGCCTCCTCATCGAATTCGGGTAGCAGCTTCCGCTTTGGGTAGCTCTTGGAGGGGCGATCATCGTCGTACCTTGCTGCTGTGTTGAGTATTTTACTCCATCTGATTTGGAGTGTGTCTTGAGTGGCCTTGAGCCTTTGCTTCTGCTTTTTAAGACTCCTCGCGGTGGCAACAAGCCTTTTACGGGCATTCTGCTGCTCCGGGTGTCTGTCCAGCGTTATGTTGTCCGGACCATTATCCTTGATGGGGTTTGTTTGTTCGGTTTGATTATCCGGATTGCCATTGTCCGGCAGCAGTTCGCCCTGCTCCAGCGCTGGGTTTGTGTGGTTGTTATTTTTGTCGAGGCGGGATTTGGGGCGGCGCTTACGCCGCCGCTTTGACTGCTTTTCAAGGGAACAAGCCTTCGGTGCGTCCTTCCGCTCCTCGTCGTCATCTTTTGGTGCGTCCACCATGTATACGTCATATGACGAGGTGGCATTCCAGGGCCTAGTAGGCGCTGGTTCTTCATCGTCTCCTTTATCGGCGTCCATACCGTTGATTCCTTCGGAGTCGAAGTCGAGCATGTCGGTTAAATCATCGACAGTGGCTACAAAGTGGGGTGTGTGGGCTTTGAATTTCTTCATCGTCCGAATCCCAACCTTGCTGACCGTAGTCCCGCCAGGACTCTCCTGATAAACAGAGAGACTTCAGTGTCTTCAGAATATCGCCGAAAGGCGAGTGCTGAAAGATGTCCGCGGCAGTAAACTCCATGATCGGCGCCCAATCGGATTCGATCGGCAGGGGTGCAGAGGGTTCGGAGTCCGGAGAGGAATCCGGGGTCACGAGTCTCGCGGAGTGCGGGGCTGGTGTTCGGCTCAATCACCATTGGGATCGCAGCCCCCGAGGCGGCGTCCAACCGCGCATCCTCGATCAGCGCAGTTGGCTCCAAATTAAGGGTCGAAGCCGATGCGGGTGCGGCCTCCAGGGCACTGTTCGGGGGCAGAGCTAGATCATGCTCGTCGGGGCAGTGCGGCGCGCTCGGCAGTGGCTCGAATCCATCGAAGATCAAGTCCCCGCGGATGTCAGCCATGTAGTTTAAACTTCCAAATCTGACCTGACAGCCAGGGGCATAGCTTTCGATCTGCTCCAGGTGGCCAAGTGAATTGACCCGCAGTGCGAAGCCGCCGAAGACAAAGATCTGTCCGGGGAGGAAGGTCTCACCCTGTACTGCATCGCTATTGATGATCGTAGGAGCCATCGAGCCTGACGGCGACGACACAGAGGAACTCTCAATGAAAGCACCAATGTCGGTGTCAAAACCGGCGGATCTCGGGTAGGGTGTCCCGAACTGTGCGTCTAGGCCGGATGGTAACAGGAGGCAAGGGACACGAAGTTTTACCTAGGTTCGAGCCCTCTCGATGGAGGTAAAACCCTACGTCTTGCTTGATTAATATTGATGATATGGGTAGTACAAGAGTAGATCTACCACGAGATCGGAGAGGCTAAACCCTGGAAGCTAGCCTATGGTATGATTGTTAATGTGTATGTTATCCTACGGACTAAAACCCTCCGGTTTATATAGACACCAGAGAGGGTTAGGGTTACACAAAGTCGGTTGCAATGGTAGGAGATCTGTATATCCGTATCGCCAAGCTTGCCTTCCACGCCAAGGAAAGTCCTATCCGGACACGGGACGAAGTCTTCAATCTTGTATCTTCATAGTCCGGGAGTCCGGCAGAAGTTATAGTCCGGCTATCCGAACACCCCCTAATCCAGGACTCCCTCACCCCCTAATCCAGGACTCCCTCAACTCCCCTTTCATAGTCCAACAAGGAAGAGGGAGGGGAAAGGAAAGAGAGGGAGAGGGAGAGGGAGAGGGAAAGAGGGGCCGCGCCCCCTCCCCCAGTCCAATTCGGACTCCCCATGGGAGGGGGCGCGCCACCTCCTGGGCTGCTGCCCTCTCTCTCCCCTCAGGCCCACTAAGGCCCAATACTTCCCCGGGAGGTTCCGGTAACCCTTCCGGCACTCCGGTTTTCTCCTAAATCACCCGAAACACTTCCGGTGTCCGAATATAGCCGTCCAATATATCGATCTTTATGTCTTGACCATTTCAAGACTCCTCGTTATGTCCGTGATCATATCCGGGACTCGGAACAACCTTCGGTACATCAAAATATATAAACTCATATGAAACGGTCATCCTAACGTTAAGAGGGCGGACCCTACGGGTTCGAGAACAATGTAGACATGACCGAGACACGTCTCTGGTCAATAACCAATAGCGGAACCTGGATGCTCATATTGGCTCCCACATATTCTATGAAGATCTTTTATCGGTCAGACCGCATAACAACATACGTTGTTCCCTTTGTCATCGGTATGTTACTTGCCCGAGATTTGATCATCGGTATCTCAATACCTATTTCAATCTCGTTACCGGCAAGTCTCTTTACTCGTTCCATAATACATCATCCTGCAACTAACTTATTAGTTGCAATGCTTGCAAGGCTTATGTGATGTGCATTACCGAGAGGGCCCAGAGATACCTCTCCAACAATCGGAGTGACAAATCCTAATCTCGAAATACGCCAACCCAACAAGTACCTTCAGAGACACCTGTAGAGCACCTTTATAATCACCCAATTATGTTGTGACGTTTGGTAGCACACAAAGTGTTCCTTCGGTAAACGGGAGTTGCATAATCTCATAGTCATAGGAACATGTATAAGTCATGAAGAAAGCAATAGCAACAAAATAAACGACCAAGTGCTAATCTAACGAAAAGGGTCAAGTCAATCACATCATTCTCCTAATGATGTGACCCCGTTAATCAAATGAAAACTCATGTCTATGGTTAGGTAGCATAACCATCTTTGATCAACGAGCTAGTCAAGTTCAATCACATCATTCTCCTAATGATGTGATCCCATTGATCAAATAACAACTCATGTCTATGGTTAGGAAACTTAACCATCTTGATCAATGAGCTAGTCAAGTAGAGGCATACTAGTGACACTATGTTTGTCTATGTATTCACACATGTATTATGTTTCCGGTTAATACAATTCTAGCATGAATAATAAACATTTATCATGAAATAAGGAAATAAATAATAACTTTATTATTGCTTTTAAGGCATATTTCCTTCAGTCTCCACTTGCACTAGAGTCAATAATCTAGATACACAGTAAGATTTTAAACACCATCCAAGGAGCCTTGGTGCTGATCATGTTTGTTCGTGGAAAAGGCTTAGTCAACGGGTCGCAACATTCATATCGTATGTATCTTGCAAATTCTAATGTCTGCCACTGGACTTTGATCCCGGATGGAGTTGAAGCATCTCTTGATTGTGCTTGCTTCTCTTGTGAAATGCGGATTCCTTGCAATGCAATGCACCAGTATTGTCACAAAAATTCATTGGACCCGATGCACTAGGTATGACACTAGATCGGATATGACTCTACATTCGTCTGCTTTCCAAAGCAGCAATGTACTCTCGCTTCACATGTAGGTCCGTCACGACGCTCTGTTTAGAACTGCTCCAACTGACAGCTCCACCGGTTTAATATAAACACGTATCGGCTTGTGATTTAGAATCGTCCAGATCAGTGTCAAAGCTTGCATCAACGTAACCATTTACGATGAGCTCTTTTGTCAACCTCCCATAAAACGAGAAACATATCCTTGGTCCTTTTCAAGTACTTCAGAATGTTTCTTGACCGTTGTCCAGTGATCCACTCCTGATTATTTTGGTACTCCTGCTAGGGCTAATAGCAAGCACACATCAGGTCTGGTACAGCAACTATACATGATAGAGCCTATGGCTGAAAGCATAGGAAACACTTTTTTTTTCTCTCTATCTTCTGCAGTGGTCGGGCATTGAGTCTTACTCAACTTCATCCTGTAACACAGGTAAGAACCCTTTCTTAGCTTGATCATTTTGAACTTCTTCAAAACTTTATCAAGGTATGTGCTTTGTGAAGTCAATTAAGCGCCTTGAATCTATCTCTATAGAACTTGATGCCCAATATATAAGCAGCTTCACCGGAGGTCTTTCATTGAAAACTCTTATTCAAGTATGCTTTTATGCTATCCAGAAATTCTATATCATTCCAATCACGGTATGTCATCCACAATATAATATTTAGAAATGCTACAAGAGCTCCCACTCACTTTCTGTAAACAGACTTCTCAAAAGTCTGTATAAAACATATGCTTTGATTACAACTATCAAAACGTTTATTCCAACTCCGAGAGGCTTGGCACCAGTCCATTAAATGGATCGCTGGAAGCTTGCACACTTTGTTTAGCTCCCTTGGGATCGATAAAACCTTCAAGTTGCATCATATACAACTCTTCTTCTAGAATCCATTCGAAATGCAGTCTTTACATCCATTTGCCAAATTTTATAATCAAAATGTGGCAATTGGCTAACATGATTCGGAACGGACTTAAGCATCGCTACGGTATAGGTCATCGTAAGTCACTCCTTGAACTTGTCGAAAACCTTTTGCAAAGTCGAGCTTTGTAGACAAGTAAAATTACCGTCAGCGTTTGTCTTCTTCTTGAAGATCCAATTTGTTCTCGATGGCTTGTCGATCATCGGGCAAGTCAACAAAGTCCACACTTTGTTCTCATACATGGATCCATCTCAGCTTTCATGGCCTCAAGCATTTTGCGGATCTGGCTCATCATCGCTTCCTCATAGTTCGTAGGTTCGTCATAGTTCAAGTACATGACCTCCAGAACTGCATTACCGTACACTCTGGTGCGGATCTTGTTCTGGTTGACCTACGAGTCGGTAGTACTTGATCTGAGTTTCATGATCATTAATCATTAGCTTCCTCACTAATTGGTGTAGATGTCACAGGAACCGGTTTCTGTGATGAACTACTTTCCAATAAGGGAGCAGGTACAATTACCTCATCAAGTTCTACTTTCCTCCCACTCACTTCTTTTGAGAGAAACTCCTTCTCTAGAAAGAATCCATTCTTAGCAACGAATATCTTGCCTTCGAATCTGTCATAGAAGGTGTACCCAATAGTTTCCTTTGGGTATCCTATGAAGACACATTTCTCTGATTTGGATTCGAGCTTATCAGGTTGAAGCTTTTTCACATAAGCATCGCAACCCCAAACTTTAAGAAACGACAACTTTGGTTTCTTGCCAAATCATAGTTCATAAGGAATTGTCTCAACGGATTTTGATGGTGCCCTATTTAACGTGAATGCGGTCGTCTCTAAATTATAACCCCAAAACGATAGTGGTAAATCAGTAAGAGACATCATAGATCGCACCATATCTAGTAAAGTACGATTACGACGTTCGGACACACCATTACGCTGTGGTGTTCCGGGTGACGTGAGTTGTGAAACTATTCCGCATTATTTCAAATGTACGCCAAACTCGTAACTCAAATATTCTCCTCCACGATCAGATCGTAGAAACTTTATTTTCTTGTTACGATGATTTTCCACTTCACTCTGAAATTCTTTGAACTTTTCAAATGTTTCAGACTTATGTTTCATTAAGTAGATATACCCGTATCTGCTTAAATCATCTGTGAAGGTGAGAAAATAACGATACCCGCCACGAGCCTCAATATTCATCGGACCACATACATCAGTACGTATGATTTCCAACAAATCTGTTGCTCGCTCCATAGTTCCGGAGAATGACGTTTTAGTCATCTTGCCCATAAGGCATGGTTCGCAAGTACCAAGTGATTCATAATAAAGTGATTCCAAAAGTCCATCAGTATGGAGTTTCTTCATGCACTTTATACCAATATGACCCAAACGGCAGTGCCACAAATAAGTTACACTATAATTATCAGCTCTGCATCTTTTGGCTTCAACATTATGAATATGTGTATCACTACTATCGAGATTCATCAAAAATAGACCAATCTTCAAGGGTGCATGACCATAAAAGATATTACTCATATAAATAGCAACCATTATTCTCTGATTTAAATGAATAACCGTCTCGCATCAAACAAGATCCAGATATAATGTTCATGCTCAACGCTGGACCAAATAACAATTATTTAGGTCTAAACTAATCCCGAAGGTAGATGTAGAGGTGCATGCCGATGGAGATCACATCGACTTTGGAACCATTTCCCACGCGCATCGTCACCTCGTCCTTAGCCAATCTTCGCTTAATCCGTAGTCCCTATTTGAGTTGCAAATATTAGCAACAGAACCAGTATCAAATACCCAGGTGCTACTGCGAGCTCTAGTAAGGTACACATCAATAACATGTATATCACATATACCTTTGTTCACCTTGCCATCCTTCTTATCCGCCAAATACTTGGGGCAGTTCCGCTCAGTGACCAGTCTGTTTGCAGTAGAAGCACTCAGTCTCAGGCTTAGGTCCAGACTTGGGTTTCTTCTCCTGAGCAGCAACTTGTTTGTCCGTTCTTCTTGAAGTTCCCCTTCTTCTTCCCTTTGCCCTTTTTCTTGAAACTGGTGGTCTTATTGACCATCAACACTTGATGCTCCTTCTTGATTTCTACCTCCGCAGCTTTAGCATCGCGAAGAGCTCGGGAATAGTCTTATTCATCCCTTGCATATTATAGTTCATCACGAAGCTTTTTGTAGCTTGGTGGCAGTGACTGAAGAACTCTGTTAATGACACTATCAACAGGAAGATTAACTCCCAGTTGATTCAAGTGATTATGATACCCAGACATTTTGAGTATATGCTCACTGACAGAACTATTCTCCTCCATCTTGCAGCTATATAACTTATTGGAGACTTCATATCTCTCAATCCGGGCATTTTCTTGAAATATTAACTTCAACTCCTGGAACATCTCATATGCTCCATGACGTTCAAAACGTCGTTGAAGTCCCGGTTCTAAGCCGTAAAGCATGGCACACTGACCTATCGAGTAGTCATCAGCTTTACTCTGCCAAACGTTCTTAATGTTGTCAGCAGCATCTGTAGTAGGCCTGGCACCCAGCGGTGCTTCCAGGACGTAATTCTTTTGTGCATCAATGAGGATAATCCTCAAGTTACGGACCCAGTCAGTGTAATTGCTACCATCATCTTTCAACTTTGCTTTCTCAAGGAACGCATTAAAATTCAATGGAACAACAGCACGGGCCATCTATCTACAACAATATAGATAAGCAAAATACTATCAGGTACTAAGTTCATGATAAATTTAAGTTCAATTAATCATATTACTTAAGAACTACCACTTAGATAGACATCCCTCTAATTATCTAAGTGATCATGTGATCCATATCAACTAAACCATAACCGATCATCACGTGAAATGGAGTAGTTTTCAATGGTGAACATCACTATGTTGATCATATCTACTATATGATTCACGCTCGACCTTTCAGTCTCAGTGTTCCGAGGCCATATCTGCATATGCTAGGCTCGTCAAGTTTAACCCGAGTATTCTTTATGTGCAAAACTGGCTTGCACCCACTGTAGATGGACGTAGAGCTTATCACACCCGGTCATCACGTGGTGTCTCGGCACGACGAACTTTGTCAACGGTGCATACTCAGGGAGAACACTTTTATCTTGAAATTTAGTGAGAGATCATCTTATAATGCTATCGTCAAACAAAGCAGAATAAGATGCATAAAGATAAACATCACATGCAATCAATATAAGTGATATGATATGGCCATCATCATCTTGTGCTTGTGATCTCCATCTCCGAAGCACCGTCATGATCACCATCGTCACCGGCGCGACACCTTGATCTCCATCGTAGCATCGTTGTCGTCTCGCCAACTATTGCTTCTACGACTATCGCTACCGCTTAGTGATAAAGTAAAGCAATTACAGGGCGATTGCATTGCATACAATAAAGCGACAACCATATGGCTCCTGCCAGTTGCCGATAACTCCGTTACAAAACATGATCATCTCATACAATAAATATAACATCATGTCTTGACCATATCACATCACAACATGCCCTGCAAAAACAAGTTAGACGTTCTCTACTTTGTCGCTGCAAGTTTTACGTGGCTGCTACGGGCTTAGGAAGAACCGTTCTTACCTACACATCAAAACCACAACGATAGCTCATCAAGTTGGTGTTGCTTTAACCTTCTCAAGGACCGGGCGTAGCCACACTCGGTTCAACTAAAGTTGGAGAAACTGACACCCGCCAGCCACCTGTGTGCAAAGCACCTCGGTAGAACCAGTCTCGCGTAAGCGTACGCGTAATGTTGGTCTGGGCCGCTTCATCCAACAATATCGCCGAACCAAAGTATGACATGCTGGTAAGCAGTATGACTTGTATCGTCCACAACTCACTTGTGTTCTACTCGTGCATATAAAATCTACGCATAAAACCAGGCTCGGATGCCACTGTTAGGTAACGTAGCAATTTCAAAAAAATTCCTACGCACACACAGGATCATGGTGATGCATAGCAACGAGAGGGGAGAGTGTTGTCCACGTATCCTCATAGACCGTTAAGTGGAAGCGTTATGACAACGCGGTTGATGTAGTCGTGCGTCTTCACGATCGACCGATCCTCAGTACCGAACGTACGGCACCTCGCGTTCAGCACACGTTCAGCTGTGAGACGGTGACGTCCCACGAACTAACGATCCAGTAGAGCTCGGGGAAGAGTTTCGTCAGCACGACGGCGTGGTAACAAATGTTGATGAAGTTCTGCAGCAGGGCTTCGCCTAAACACCGCTACAGTATGACCGAGGTGGATTATGGTGGAGGGGGCACCACACACGGCTGAGAGAGATCTTTGTGATCAACTTGTGTGTCTAGAGGTGTCCCCTGCCCCTGTATATAAAGGAGCAAGGGGAGGATGGCCCGGCCCTTGTTGGCGCGCCTAGGAGGAGGAATCCTCCTCCTAGTCCTTTCCTATCTTACTAGGAGGGGGAAAGGCAGGGAGAGAAAGAGAAGGAAAGGGGGGCGCCGCCCCCCTTCTCCTAGTCCAATTCGGACAGGGGAGGTGGCGCGCTACCTGCCCTAGGCCGGCCCCTCTCCTTTTCCCTTATGGCCCAACAAGGCCCATTAGTCCTCGGGGGTTCCGGTAACCCCTCCGATACTCCGGTAAAATCCCGATTTCACCCGGAACTATTCTGATGTCCAAATGTAGGCTTCCAATATATCAATCTTTATGTCTCGACCATTTTGTGACTCCTCGACTCCGAACTACCTTCGGTACATCAAAACATATAAACTCATAAAACCGATCGCCACAGAACTTTAAGCGTGCGGACCCTACGGGTTCGAGAACTATGTAGACATGACCGAGACACGTCTCCGGTCAATAACCAATAGTGGAACCTGGATGCTCATATTGGTTCCTACATATTCTACGAAGATCTTTATCGGTCCAAACCGCACAACACTATACGTTGTTCTCTTTGTCATCGGTATGTTACTTGCCCGAGATTCGATCGTCGGTATCTCAATACCTAGTTCAATCTCGTTACCGGCAAGTCTCTTTACTCGTTCCATAATCATCCCAAACTAACTCATTAGTTAATGCTTGCAAGGCTTATAGTGATGTGTATTACCGAGAGGGCCCAGAGATACCTCTCCGACAATCGGAGTGACAAATCCTAATCTTGATCTATGCCAACTCAACAAGTACCATCGGAGACACCTGTAGAGCACCTTTATAATCACCCAGTTACGTTGTGACGTTTGGTAGCACACAAAGTGTTCCTCCGGTATTCGGAGTTGCATAATCTCATAGTCATAGGAACATGTATAAGTCATGAAGAAAGCAATAGTAAACAAACGATCAAGTGCTAAGCTAACGGAATGGGTCAAGTCAATCACATCATTCTCCTAATGATGTGATCCCATTGATCAAATAACAACTCATGTCTATGGTTAGGAAACTTAACCATCTTTGATCAATGAGCTAGTCAAGTAGAGGCATACTAGTGACACTATGTTTGTCTATGTATTCACACATGTATTATGTTTCCGGTTAATACAATTCTAGCATGAATAATAAACATTTATCATGAAATAAGGAAATAAAAATAACTTTATTATTGCCTCTAGGGCATATTTTTAATACAATTCTAGCATGAATAATAAACTTTTATCATGATATAAGGAAATAAATAATAACTTTATTATTGCCTCTAGGGCATATTTCCTTCTACTTGATCTTCGACGGATTTGAGCCACAACCGAGCGCGCCGCACTGTCACCATGGGCATGATTTAGCTCTGCCGCCGAACAGTGCCCTGGAGGCCGCACCTGTGTCCGCTCCGACCCCTAGCTCGGAGCCGATCATACCAATCGAGGATGGGTGGTTAGACACCGCCTCGGGGGCTGCAATCTCTACGGCAATCGAGCCGAACACCAGCCCTATTCTCTGCGAAGCCCGTGACTCCAAGGAGCCGGACTCCTCTCCAGACTCCGAGCCCTCCGCGCCCCGACCAATCGAACCCGATTGGGCGCCGATCATGGAGTTCACCACCGCGAACATCTTTCAGCACTCGCCCTTCGGCGATATTCTGAATTCACTAAAGTCTCTCTCTTTATCAAGAGAGCCCTGGCCGGACTATGGTCAACAAGGTTGGGATGCGGATGATGAAGAAATTCAAAGCCCACCCACCACCCACTTCGTAACCACTGTCGATGATTTAACCGACATGCTCGACTTCGACTCCGAAGACATCGACGGTATGGACGCCGATGCAGGAGACGATCAAGAACCAGCTCCTATAGGGCACTGGAAAGCCACCTCGTCATACGATATATACATGGTGGACACCCCAAAAGAAGGCAATGGCGATGGAACAGTGGAGGATGACCCCTCCAAGAAGCAGCCTAAGCGCCGGCGTCAGCGGCGCCGCTCTAAATCCCACCAATACAAAAATGGTGATTCCGGCATGGGAGATAATAACACCCCGGACAGTGCCGAAGACAACCACCTCTAGCAAGATTCAGCACAGGAGGATAGAGAAGCCAGCCCTCATGAGAGAGCGGCAGATAGAGAGCTCGAGGACGATAATTATATGCCTCCATCCGAAGACGAGGCAAGCCTCGACGACGACGAATTTGTCGTGCCGGAGGATCCCGTCGAACAAGAGCGTTTCAAACGCAGGCTTATGGCTACGGCGAGCAGCCTCAAGAAAAAACAGCAACAGCTTAGAGATGATCAAGATTTGCTAGCCGACAGATGGACTGAAGTCCTTGCGGCCGAAGAGTATGAACTCGAACGCCCCTCCAAGAGCTACCCAAAGCGCAGGTTGCTACCCCAATTAGAGGAGGAAGCACCTAAACCTACATCACCAGTGCATGATGCGGCCGACCGGCCACCCCGTGGCCACGACAGAGAGGCCTCTCGGCCCTCCACTCAAGCCGCACCCCGGCGCCGCTCAAAAAATACCAAGGCATGGGAAAATGCGCCAGACCTGCGAGACATATTGGAGGAAAAGGCAAGGCAAACAAGATTGATCTACGGATCATGTGGGCGCCCCACGGCATGAGACGGTACTCGTCACGCCGGTTACAGTAAATCCGGCCGGGCCGAACACAGTAGACAAAGCTCGTTTGAGCTGTGTCGTGATATAGCCCAATACAGAGGCGCCGCACACCCACTATGCTTCACAGATGAAGTAATGGATCATCAAAATCCCTGAGGGTTTCAAACCCGTGAACATCGAATCATATGATGGCACAACAAATCCTGCGGTATGGATCGAGGAATATCTCCTTCATATCCACATGGCCCACGGTGATGACCTACACGCCATCAAATACCTCCCACTCAAGCTTAAAGGACCAGCTCGGCATTGGCTTAACAGCTTGCCAGCAGAATCAATTGGTTGTTGGGAGGACCTGGAAGCCGCATTCCTCGACAATTTCCAGGGCACTTATGTGCGACCACCAGACACCGATGACCTAAGCCACATAAATCAGCAGCCAGAGGAATCGGCCAGACAATTCTGGACACGGTTCCTAACCAAGAAAAATCAAATCGTCTACTGTCCGGACGCAGAGGCCCTAGCAGCCTTCAAGCATAACATCCGCGACGAGTGGCTTGCACGGCACCTAGGACAGGAAAAGCCGAAATCCATGGCAGCCCTCACGACACTTATGACCCGCTTTTGCGCAGGAGAAGACAGCTGGCTAGCTCGCAGCAATAACATGACCAAGAGCCCTGGTAATTCGGATACCAAGGACAGCAGTGGCAGGTCGCATCGCAACAAGCAAAAGCGCCGCATTAACGGCGACAACGCTGAGGATACGGCAGTTAATTCCGGATTCAGAGGCTCTAAACCCGGTCAGCGGAAAAAGCAATTCAAAAGAAATACTCCGGGCCCATCCAGGTTGGACCGAATACTGGACCGCTCATGCCAGATACATGGCACCCCAAAAAACCAGCCAATCACACCAACAGGGATTGTTGGGTGTTCAAGCAGGCATGCAAGTTAAATGCCAAAAGCAGAGACAAGGGGCTGCATAGCGATGACGAGGAGGAGCCCCGGCCGCCGAACAACAATGGACAGAAAGGTTTTCCCCCACAAGTGCGGACGGTGAACATGATATACGCAACCCACGTCCCCAAGAGGGAGTGGAAGTGTGTGCTAAGGGACGTATACGCGATGGAGCCAGTCGCCCCAAAGTTCAACCCATGGTCTTCCTGCCCGATCACTTTTGATCAAAGGGACCACCCCACTAGCATCCGTCATGGCGGATTCGCCGCATTGGTTCTAGACCCAATTATTGACGGATTTCACCTCACTAGAGTCCTTATGGACGGCGGCAGCAGCCTGAACCTGCTTTATCAGGATACAGTGCGGAAAATGGGCATCGATCCCTCGAGGATTAAACCCACCAGAACGACCTTTAAAGGTGTCATACCAGGTGTAGAAGCCAACTGTATAGGCTCAGTTACACTTGAAGTGGTCTTTGGATCTCCGGATAATTTCCGAAGCAAGGAGTTAATCTTCGACATAGTCCCGTTCCGCAGTGGCTATCACGCACTGCTCGGGCGAACCGCATTTGCCAAGTTCAATGCGGTGCCGCACTACGCATACCTCAAGCTCAAGATGCCAGGCTCTCGAGGCGTCATCACGGTCAATGGAAACACCGAATGCTCTCTCCGAACGGAGGAGCATATGGCGGCTATCGCAGCGGAAGTACAAAGCAGCCTCTCAAGGCAATTCTCTAGTCCGGCCATTAAACGTCTGGACACCGTCAAGCGCGCCCGGAGTAACCTACACCAAGACCGCCCGGCACGTTCAGAGCAAGCGTAGCAATGCGGCCCCAACCCCAGCCCTCGCGAACTTGCGAAACCAGTGCTGCGCGTACATAACTACGCTCTGGAAATACCATGGGCACAGGGGGAGGGGCACCATCATGGCACGCCCGAAACGCGACTTAAACCGCACTAGGGGCTGCCAATTTCTTAATTTTCTCTTATTTTCAGGACTCCATTCTTCGGAAGGCTTGTCCGGCAGTACAATTGCTACACAAACGATACAACCAGGGAATCAGAAAGCTATGCCGCACTACGGAACTTTAAGGTGGTCTCTATGACGAGCAGTATACCTGTTTCGCATAACATTCCGCAGCTCGCCCCTGGAAAGGACATATTTGATAGTCCCATCTTTTGCTTATTGCACTATTTGTATCATTCTGCTTTGATCGCAGCTTTTTTAAAATAAACAATGCATAGCTTCCGTCTATTATTGCATTACCTTTTTTTACGAATATATGTTCATTAATGACATGTTGCACCCGTACACTTTGGTGCGGCCAATACGCCAGGGGCTTAAGTACCCCACAATACGGTGTGAGAAGTCCGAACACTTTCACAAGTGCGGCACCCCGAACTTATAGCATTATATGCATCGGCTCCGGATCATGTCTTGGGTCAATAGTTGGGTTTGCCCGGCTCCTATGTTTTGGTACCTTACGTTCCGTTATATCGGCTAAGGTAGCACTAGGAGAACTACTGCGATTGTGCCCCAGTTGAGCTGGGCTAAGCACCTCAGTAGAGAAAGCTAAAACTGACCGTCATGATGAGGCGAGAGCTGGTCGCTGCTCGAGAGGTTTTCGAGTCCCTAAAGACTTATGCCGCTTAGAGCGAGGAGTCGGCTTTGTCCATCCTAGGCGTGGATAGCGCCCCGAACTCGGTCTTCCGAACACTAGGGGCTTCGCCGAAATTTAAAATTATAGAATTCTATGGCTAAGTGGGAGTGTTCAAGCATTATAGTCCGATTGCCTTGTTCGTCGTGTTGAGCGCCTCCCTCGAAGGACCCAAGAATGGGAAAAAGAGCGCTCATGTTTATTCCGAACACCCCAGCACTTGTGGCATGGGGGAAGAAGCCGACGACTCGCCATCTCTCAAATTTGATAAACGGCCGCACAGAAGGTAATATTTTAAATTCAAAAGCGTTGCTTAGCACATATGAACAAGTTTTCAGTGTACAGGATCACAAATGCGAGTTTACTCAAAAATTACATCTTTGGAGCATTCATCCGCTATAAGGCGGGCACCCTTCAGGACGCCCTCATAATACGCTTCCGGGACGCGAAGCTCCTTGCCCGGCGGTGGCCCGTCCTTCACCAGCTTCTCCGCATCCATCTTGCCCCAGTGCACTTTAGCACGGGCAAGCGCCCTACGGCACCTTCGATGCAGATGGAGCGCTTGATTACTTCAAGCCGTGGACAGGCATCCACCAGCCACCTCACCAGACCGAAGTAGCTCCCAGGCAGAGCCTCTCGAGGCCACAGCCGAACTATGAGGCCCTTTATGGCCTATCCGGCAACCTTGTGGAGCTCGACCATTTGCTTCAGCTGGTCGCTCAAAGGCACCAGGTGTCCAGCCTCAGCATACTGAGACCAGAACACCTTCTCCGTCGAGCTCCCCTCCTCGGCTCGGTAGTAGGCGGCGGCATCCGACGCACTGCGGGGCAAATCTGCGAATGCTCCTGGAGAGCTCCGGACTCAGGTAAGTAACAAGTAATTCACTTTCACGTGCTTGCTTTGCATAATGAATGCATTACCCGCCGCTATCTTCTTCATCACTTCAATTTCTTTGAGGGCTTTTTGGGCTTCGGCCTTGGCAGACTTCGCGCTTTTAAGGGCTGCCGCAAGCTCGGACGCTTGCGTCTTTGAGTCAAGCTCCAAACTCTCGTGTTTTTTCACGAGAGCCTGGAGCTCTTTCTGCACCTCCTCCACCCGTGCCTCCTGCTTCCCTCTCTCCATGCGCTCCGCGGCCGCTCTGTTTTCGGCCTTGGACAGCGCTTGCTTAAGGGTTGCCACCTCGGTCGTGGCCCCTATAATAGCACGTTGATCCTGTCATTTTTTGCAACCACATCTTCTCTATATACTTGCGCAAGGTATTGCTTACCTTACTTCTCCTCGAGTTGCCTCTTGGCATGGCCGAGCTCGTTCTCGAACCGCGCAAGGTTTTGCTTCAGCATATCCACCTCGGCAGTCAGTGCGGCGGAGGCCAGCAGCGAAGCCTGCATACGCATATTGACTTGATTATGTTAGACTCCTGGGAATGTTATTAGATCCTCTATTCGGCTTTTCTTTACGTACGCTGAACAGAGCATCAGGGGCTACTGTCTATGCGGTAATATTTTTACATATTCTTTACTTACCTCAAAGCCTATTAGAAGGCTGGCACAGGCTTCAGTCAGTCCGCTCTTGGCGGACTGAACCTTCTGGATCACCGCACTCATAATAGTGCGGTGCTCCTCGTCGATGGAGGCACCGTTAAGTGTCTCCAGCAAATTGTCCGGTGCCTCCGGTTGGACGGAGGTCACCGGCTCGGTAGGCTTGCTCCTCTTGGAAGGAGGCTGCCTAATGGAGTCTGGAACCATTGAAGGTTCCGGCGCGGTGTCCGGCTCAAGGCCGGACTCGGAACCCTTGGGGGTTTTATCCCCTTTGCGCCTGGAGTCTGGGAGGTCGCCTTGCGGCACCTCCAGGACCACCTCCTCCTGGCTTGGAACCTGTTGGGACAGCACCTCGCGCGTCGTCCGTAGGGTGGGGGGAGGTAGCCGTCGGAAGCAAATTGACATGCGACGAATCCAGGGAACTGCTCGACGACACGTCGAGCCGGTCTTTGGGTGGACTGCATAAACATGTTCGACATAAGGAAAAGCTGTGCAATGGAGGAATACTATGAATCACTCTGGTATCCGGACACTTACGATCTCGCCAGGGGCTTGGCCCTGTGCGGCCACTCCTCTTCGCCGTCGTCGGCGTTGGTGGAGCCGTCCATAGGAAGGGTTTTCCCCTTCTTGGACCCTTCGGCCTCCCCAGTTGGGGCGGCCTTCCTTTTCTTCTCTCCCCCCGCTGGAGGGGGAGAGGTCTCTTCTTCCTCCTCCTCGTCTTCATGGGAGGAGGGCGTCTTGGAGTCGTCGGATGATGAATCCGACACCCCCAGGCGCCGGGCACTCTTCCGAGTCCCCGTGGCCTTCTTCTTGGCCTTCTTCTCCGGCACCACATAGGGTGCCGGAACCAGCAGCTTCGCCAAGCGAGCGTTCGCTGGGCCTTCGGGCAAAGGAGCTGGACAGTTGATCTGTCTGGACATCTCCTACCAATCCTGTCAAAGGTAAGGGAGCTTAAGATCCCGCATGGAGTCAAACTATGAAAAACTAATACCCTGTAAAAGGTAAAAACAGCTTACCGCGCGAGCGCGACGCTGCATGCTGAATCCGCGATCCTCGATAGCGGATGCGGGGGGCCCGGCGCCCTTGAAAAGCACCTTCCAGGCATCTTCGTACGTCACGTCGAAGAGCCTGCTCAGAGTTCGGTGCAGCGCCGGGTCGAACTCCCACAGGTTGAAAGCCCGTTGTTGACACGGGAGGATCCGGCGGATGAGCATAACTTGGACTACGTTGAAAAGTTTGAGCTTCTTGTCCACCAGGGTTTGGACGCATGTTTGGAGTCCGGTCAGCTCTCCTTCTTTACACCACGACAGGCCCGTCTCTTTCCAGGAGGTGAGCCGCGTAGGGGGTCCGGATCGGAACTTGGGGGCTGTGACCCATTCAGGGTCGCGCGGCTCGGTGATGTAAAACCACCCCGATTGCCACCCCTTTAGGGACTCCACGAAGGAGCCCTCGGGCCATAGGACGTTGGGCATCTTGCCCACCATGGCGCCTCCGCACTCCGCCTGGGTGCCGCGCACCACCTTCGGCTTAACGTTGAAAGTCTTGAGCCATAGGCCGAAATGGGGGCGGATGCAGAAGAAAGCCTCGCGCACGACGATAAACGCCGAGATATTGAGGACAAAGTTCAGGGCCAGATCATGGAAATCCAGGCCATAGTAGAACATGAGCCCCAGGAAAAATGGGTGGGGAGGGAAGCCCAGTCCGTGGAGGAAATGGGGGAGGAACACCACCCTCTCATGGGGCCTAGGGGTGGGGATGAGCTACCCCTCTTCGGGAAGCCGGTGCGCAATGTCGTTAGACAAGTATCCGGCCATCCTCAGTTTTTTTATTGTGTCCCTCCGTGACGGAGGAGACCATCCACTTGCCTCCCGCTACGGACATGGCAGGAGAAGGTTGAGGTGGGGTGTGCGGACTTGGGCGCTGGAGCTCGAGTGCGCGGAAATGGATAGGCAAAGGAGGAAGAGGGCGTGGATGAAAAGGTGGATCCTTATCCCCTTATATGGGTGGACGCGACTATGCGCCCCCACCAGCCTGGTAAAACTCGCTTATCTCCCAAGCGCCGTAATCAATGGCGCGATTGGGTTACCCACACCCGTATTGATGAGAATCCCGGAATAAGGGGACACGATCTCTGCTTTAACAAGACGTGCCAAGGAAACCGCCTCGCTAAACGCGCTGAGGTGGGACAGTAAAACGATTCGAATAAAGACTTGGCCGTGGTGTGATGTCACGCTACGGAATACGTCAGCAGATTAGATTTGTGTAAATATTATTCTCTCTATGGCAATATGTGGAAACTTATTTTGCAAAGCCGGACACTACCTTTGTGTTCAAAATCTTCTATGAAGTACTGGGAGGAGGAACCCGCCTTGCAATGCCGAAGACAATCTGCGCGCCGGACTCGTCGTCATTGAAGCCTGGTTCAGGGGCTACTGAGGGAGTCCTGGATTAGGGGGTGTCCGGATAGCCAGACTATACCTTCGGCCGGACTCCTGGACTATGAAGATACAAGATTGAAGACTTCGTCCCGTGTCCGGAAGGGACTTTCCTTGGCGTGGAAGGCAAGCTTGGCGATACGGATATGTAGATCTCCTACCATTGTAACCGACTCTGTGTAACCCTAACCCTCTCCAGTGTCTATATAAACCGGAGGGTTTTAGTCCGTAGGACGAACAACAATCATACCATAGGCTAGCTTCTAGGGTTTAGCCTCTCTGATCTCGTGGTAGATCTACTCTTGTACTACCCATATCATCAATATCAATCAAGCAGGACGTAGGGTTTTACCTCCATCAAGAGGGCCCGAACCTGGGTAAAACATCGTGTCCCCTGCCTCCTGTTACCATCCGGCCTAGACGCACAGTTCGGGACCCCCTACCCAAGATCCGCCAGTTTTGACACCGACAGGAGTCCTACTCCTACTAGGAGGAGGACTCCCCCCTCCTTGGCACGCCTCAAGGGCCGGCCGGCCTCCGCCCTTGCTCCTTTATATACAGGGGCAGGGGGGCACCTCTAGACACACAAGTTGATCTTCGTGATCGTTCTCTTAGCCGTGTGCGGTGCCCCCCTCCACCATAATCCTCGATAATATTGTAGTGGTGCTTAGGAGAAGCCCTGCGACGGTAGAACATCAAGATCGTCACCACGTCGTCGTGCTGACGGAACTCTTCCCTGACACTTTGCTGGATCGGAGTCCGGGGATCGTCATCGAGCTGAAAGTGTGCTAGAACTCGGAGGTGTCGTAGTTTCGGTGCTTGATCGGTCGGGCCGTGAAGACGTACGACTACATCAACCGCGTTGTGCTAACGCTTCTGCTTCCGGTCTACGAGGGTACGTAGACAACACTCTCCCCTCTCGTTTCTATGCATCACCATGATCTTGCGTGTGCGTAGGAAATTTTTTGAAATTACTACGTTCCCCAACACTTTCGACGCCAACTCCAACTCTATATATTTGCTTTCGGAGAGAGAAAAATCAAGGAGAAGAAATTATCGTGTTTTACGATACGGAGCTGCCGCCAAGCCCTAAAACCTCTCGGGAGGGCTGATCTGGAGTCCGTTCGGGGCTCCGGGGAGGGGGATTCGTCGCCGTCGTCATCATCAACCATCCTCCATCACCAATTTCATGATGCTCACCGCCGTGCGTGAGTAATTCCATCGTAGGCTTGCTGGACGGTGATGGGTTGGATGAGATTTATCATGTAATCGAGTTAGTTTTGTTAGGGTTTGATCCCTAGTATCCACTATGTTCTGAGATTGATGTTGCTATGACTTTGCTATGCTTAATGCTTGTCACTAGGGCTCGAGTGCCATGATTTCAGATCTGAACCTATTATGTTTTCATGAATATATGAGAGTTCTAGATCCTATCTTGCAAGTCTATAGTCACCTATTATGTGTTATGATCCGTTAACCCCGAAGTGACAATAATCGGGATACTTACCGGTGATGACCATAGTTTGAGGAGTTCATGTATTCAATATGTGCTAATGATTTGTTCCGGTTCTCTATTAAAAGGAGGCCTTAATATCCCTAAGTTTCCAATAGGACCCCGCTGCCACGGGAGGGTAGGACAAAAGATGTCATGCAAGTTTTTTTCCATAAGCACGTATGACTATATACGAAATACATACCTACATTACATTGACGAACTGGAGCTAGTTCTGTGTCACCCTATGTTATGACTGTTACATGATGAACCGCATCCGGCATAATTATCCATCACTGATCCGGTGCCTACGAGTTTTCCATATACTGGTTCTCGATTATTTACTTTTCCGTTGCTACTGTTACAATCACTACAAAATACCAAAAACATTACTTTTGCTGTCTTTACTTTTGTTACCGCTACCACCATTATTATATTACTTTGCTACTAAACACTTTGCTGCAGATACTAAGTTTCCAGGTGTGGTTGAATTGACAACTCAGCTGCTAATACTTGAGAATATTCTTTGGCTCCCCTTGTGTTGAATCAATAAATTTGGGTTGAATACTCTACCCTCGAAAACTGTTGCGATCGCCTATACTTGTGGGTTATCAACCAAGAATGGTCATTTCCACCCCTCCTGCCTATCACCTCAAGGCGGTCTTGTTCTTTTGTCGAGGACCACTAGGCGATAAAATGGCATGCACTCGGAATGTACTCGCAACTACTCTCACTTAACAAAACTAAATGGCAGAGGCACAACCCCTCCAAGGAACGGTGTGTCGAGGGAAGTGGACTCTGCCACATTCCCCTACAGCACATCCATCTTTGAGTCCTATTTTCCCATAGAGGCAAGGTACTAATGTTTGTATTAGAGCCCCGACTTTCATAGTTGTACCACCCAGGTTTCCTTAAAGGGAGCCACACAACTTCCGTATACCCAAGGGCCTATGACGGGGTGAAGAAGGCGTCCGTAGTGGGATGGATGAGGATACAAGGCAGTGCTAGAACGACAACTATGCCCAGAGTTAGTTCCTGCTTTCGGTGTTTATGTTTGAAGGTAAAATAAATGTTTTATACTTGAAAAATCCAGAAAAGTATGAGAGCAAGTTCCAAGTCATAAGAGACCAGATGAGCCAAGGACCCAGGCCAAAGTTTTTGTAAGTGCAGGAAGCTTTTTTGAATTCATGGATATTTGTTTTAAATCATGAACATTTCCCAAGTACATGAAGCGTTTTTAAAAAATAACAAATATTTTTAGACTCCACAAACATTATTTAGTTTTTGTATTTTCAAATTTGCGATTACTCTATAAATCTGCAAATATTTTTTAGATTTGTGCACATTTTTTTTGAATTTGCGAACATTTTCTAAATTCATGCACACTTTTTTTAATCTTTAAACATTTGTATAAAAACTTTGCAAACATTCTTTGAGTTCACGAACATTTTTCAAATTTGTAAACTTTTTTCAAATTAGTGAACATTTTTCTAGTTCATAAACATTTTTTGAATTTTCCTACATTTTTACATTTATTAACATTTTTAATTAAAAGAAAACCGACTAAAAGAAAACCTCCTTTCTTGTTCCCATGTACACACCTCAGTCCCATTTTGTTTTGA
This sequence comes from Triticum urartu, assembly GCF_003073215.2. Taxonomy (NCBI): domain Eukaryota; kingdom Viridiplantae; phylum Streptophyta; class Magnoliopsida; order Poales; family Poaceae; genus Triticum; species Triticum urartu. The sequence continues at coordinate 25,553,119 of NC_053028.1, read as the reverse complement.
GACATTTTTTTTTCTAGAACAGAGCCGACCGAGCAGTGCAACGGTGGATGCGAGCAGGATGAACTGATGCCCCGACCCACAGGGGCTAGACGTGAGTGAAGCCTGTGTACGTACACAACGGGAATGCTATATCTTGCTTAGAGCCAGAATAGCATCCATGTGTGCGCGCATATGGTGCCGGCCTGTTAGCTCAGGTTGTTTGCTCGCTGGGTTCCACGTATTGGTTTGAACCGTTTTTTCTTTGTTTCTTCACTGGTGTTTTGGTTTTGTATTTTTTAATTATTTCTCTTTGTTTCTTTCTTGATATTTACTGGTTTGTTCTTGTTTTTCTTTGTTTCTTTCTGAGTTTTTTGCTTTTCTTTATTTTGATGTCAAATATTTTACATACACATTCAACATTTTTTCCATGCATTAGGAACCTTTTAGGTATACACGTTAACATTTTCCAAATACTTGACTAATTTTTGGTATACATGGATCATTTTTTATATAGACGTTTAACATTTTCCAAATGATTAAAAGTTTTTAAAACTTATTTTTTTGGTGTCTGCTTTTTAATACATCAGGAAACATTATATATACGCATGTTTAACATACACTTTTTACGTCTACTTTTTCCATACACATTGGAGATGTTTTGTTTATTTTATGAAAAAAATGTTTATATACATTTAACATTTTCCGAACACATGATTAACATTTCTTAAAACATATACTTTTTATGTCTACATTTTCCATACACATTGAACATTTTTGGTATACAGTGGGAACATTTTCTATATACACGTTTATCATATCCAAATGTAAGATTAATACTCTTTTTAAACATATATGCTTTTGATGTCTACTTTTCCCATAAACATTGTACAATTTTTGTATACATAGGAAACATTTTTATATACATGTTTAACTTCTTTGAAATATATGATTAGCATTTATTTATATATATATGTTTTGATGTCTGTTTTTTCATAAACATTATACCATTTTCGTATGCATTAGAAATATTTTTCTATAGACATTTAACGTTCCTCTAATTCCTGATTAACATTTTTCAAAAAATTTATATACAGTGATTTTTATAATAGATATAATCAGAATATTCTGAAATACAAGCAAACGGGAAAAAGGAAATAAAACAAAATAAGAATGCAAAAAACTAATAAAGAAAAAGAAAGAAACACTAAAGGCCTGAGACCGCGCTATGCCAGTTCAAGGTTGAAGAGATTGTATAACAGTCATGTAGACATGAGGATTACACCTACATTATTCATAATTAACAAGCTTGGATCCGCAGTGCGGTCGATCGTGAACCTTTCCCTTCCACTTGCATTGCTAACACACATGGACACGCCACAACCAGGGTGGGCTTTTATTTACTTAGGAGCATCAAGAACAAGTGAGGAGCAGGGCTAGTATCTAAGCGTGGAGTTGGTGACGGAGGACAACGGCACCACCTTCCATCGTCTCACCCATGGCGCCAACCTCGACGGCTGCCGGGGCCTTGACCCCTCCGGCGCTTACAGGGGCCGGCGCCGGCGCCGGGACACCGACCCCGTGTACAAGGGGCTGGCCGACCCTCAGAGCGTCGAACGAGATGTACCTCGCCTTGGCGGACTCGCCCGCCGTGACCAAGCACAGCACCACGGCCAGCGCCAGCAGGCGGCCGGCGGAGAGGCGAACGGTGGCCGTCGCCATGTCACTCTGAGTCTGATCTCTCTTCCGGTGCGTACGGCCGGCCGGGTGGGGATCGTGTGCGCTGTTTACTGTGAGGAGATGCGTGCCCTTCTGATTCGGGCATCCCTTTCCTCTCCCTCTATTTGTAGGAGGCGAAGAAACCATTGAAGATGTGATGCTGCAGCTTTGGCCGCCGGTCATTGAAGGATGGCACATGGTTGTGATTGGCGATCATAGTGCATGGGATTGATTGGCCGGCTGCGGGATGGCTGTTGGTTGCTCGTCGTCGTAGGCTCGGCACGCCGGGCTCCTAGCTAGCTAGGTTCGGCGGAAAATCACAAAACTGGCCCTTTGGCCAAAGTTCAGCACAAAATGGCCCTATTTTGAAAATATTTCATAAAATGGCCCTACACGCATGACGCCCGCACCCGGGGTGCCATGCTAGATAACATAACGTCTCGGTCAACGGCGCCATACTGGTCAGCGGTAGGGCATGGCACCATGGCGCCCCAGGCCAGGGCGTCGTGCTGATGGTCATGACGCCCCTGCTCAGGGCGCCATGCCCCTTGCGTCCACAAAACAGAGTTTCCCCTGTTTTCCCCTCCACAAACCCTCACTTTCCCCCTTCTCCACCCTGGCCGCCCCACTCAAGCCCCTACCTAATGCCCACAAAATTTCATGGATCGGAGCTCCAAATCGATGATTTATCCTTCCCTTCGACCCCTCAAGGTATTCTCCATCATTCCTCCCCCTTTTGTTGGTTGAAATCTCCATATTGTGGGGATTTGGGGAAACCCTAGGTCATCCATTTTTGCTATTTTTGTTGATGCATTTTGGTGTTTATGATTCTAGATGGCGAAGATCGTCAATGTGCATCATGTGGACTTTGTCTCCTTTGAGAAGGGAGACGCGGAGTATGGTGGCCCAAAGAAGAAGCCGGTAGTGATGGTGTTTCCCACAAGTCCTAGCCTTGAGGAGGTTTTGGTTGAGCTTCAAAGAAGGTTGAATTGGATGGAAGAAAGCGATGGAGTAGACTTAATCGGAAGGTATAATGTTGGGTATGGGCAACATATTCGTTGGAAGATAATGCCTCTTGACTCCGAGTTTCATTGGGAAGCATATAAAGAGAGTGTGTTGGCCTCACAAGATAAATCATTTGAGTTATTTGCCACAAAGGTTGTTCGTGCTCGGTTGCACATTGATTTGAATCGGTGTGCATCTTCATATGATGTTAGAAGCCCGGTTCGAGATTCAACACATGTCACTCCGGATGTGCATGACACAACAATGAGCCAACCTCCAATGACCCAATGTTTGAGCCCCGGCGGGAATGACCAAGTTGATAATGAAGACTTGCACATGGATGGTGATGAGTTTGAGGGCGATGAATCGGAGGCTTATCTTCATGATGATTATGTTGGTGATGTTGAGGCAAATTGCATGGAAGAGGACATGGACCATGAGATTCCATACAATAGGTCCTATGCGTGGGACTCGGAGGATGAAGGCCCGGATGAAGAAATAGATGAGGATGGTTTGACGGCTAAAGAACCAATGCTTTCAAGAAGGTAATAGGCCGTAGTCACAAGACATCATTGTTTCGTGATCTAAGCCTAGCCGATAAGGCGATTGTTGATGGTGGCACAAGTAAAATTCTTGCACCAAGGTTAACTTCAAAGCGAGATACCAAAGCACGTGTGTATGGTGTTAGTGAAGGAACAATCTTTGAAAGCTTGACATAACTTCAAATATGGGCCAAGGACTACGCGGTTAAGTTTCATCGACCATTCATTGTGGAGAAGTCAAACTCGAAAGTGCGTTATGTGGTCAAATGTGAGGAACACAAGAATCATTGCCCTTGGGTTATCCGTGCAAGATGTGTCAAAGGAGGTCCACAATGGAAGATTACAAGTTCCGTGTTTCACCATCGATGTAGTGGCAAGGATATTGATGATGCTAATGTAAAGGATGATCACCGTCAATTGACCTCCAAATTCATTGCATATTGATTTTCAGCCTCCATAAAGATACTCCCGACATATCCCATTCGGGCTTTGATGGAGATGGTGAAGGAGGTTTTTGGGTACGAGGTGAAGTATGGGAAGGCATGGAAGGCCAAGCAAGCTGCCTTTGAGATATTGTATGGTGGTTGGGAAGAATCATACAACCGCCTCGCGATGGTGTTGAAAGCGATGGCGGCAGAAAATCCTGGCATGTACTATATGGTGGAGCCAGATGGCGTGAGAATAAGGATATACAACGATGCAAACGTTTGTATATTTGGACGTGCATTCTGGACTTTTGAGCCATGCATTAGGGCCTTCAAGCATGGTAGGTCGGTTATGTCCGTGGATGGCACATTTCGGACCGGCCAGTTCAAGGGCACATTGTTGATCGCCGTGGCTAATGATGGTGGTGACAAATTGGTTTCATTGGCGTTTGCTTTGGTGTCGGCGGAGAACAATGACAACTGGGAGTGGTTTCTTAGTCTAATGAGGACCAAGGTAATTGGACCTGAAAGAGAGGTTTGCATCATCTCGGACCGCCACCCAGGGATACTCAATGCAGTGGAGATTGACATTCCAGGACATCCTCGCGTGCACCATAGATGGTGCATGAGGCATTTTGTTTCTAACTTTTACCGAGCATGTGGAGACAAGGAATTGTTTGACCTTCTTCATGATTGTTGTCTCGCATTCACCACTAGACATTTTGAGAAATTGTGGGACAAAGTGTATGCCAAAGCAAACAATGGTGGCAAAGATTTCCTAAATAGGAATCTTGCCGATAAAGGAAAGTGGGCAAGGGCTTTTGACAACGATGGAGTGAGGTACGGTGACATGACAAACAATATGGCTGAATGTCTCAACATGGTGCTAAAGGGTGTACGTGCATTGCCGATGACAGCAATAGTAGAGTATACATTCCAGAAGTTGAATGTCTATTTTCAAAAGTATAGTGAAGAAACATCCAACTTGATGTCCGGGAAAAACAAGGCAAAAAAGATGTACAAGTATCCACCAAAGGTCGACGATTGGATGGAATACCAAGCAAGGAAGGCGGATTCACACAAAATCCAGTGCTTTGATAACATAGAATTGATTTACCAGGTTGATGAGCACGATGGAATGTCGCGTGACGGCGTGCCATATGGAGGTGGCTCTTTCAAGGTTTATCTTAAGCTGGGCGCGTGTTCATGCGAGCGGCCTACAATGTATCATCTCCCGTGCTCTCACTTGATGGCTGCATCTCGCGCTAGAAATGTGAGTGTCAGCATGAACAACAATGTAAGATTGGAGGAGTATTCGATCGATGCGGTCAAAAATACATGGGCTGCGAGGTTTCATCCCTATCTAGACCAATCTAAATGGCCGGAATACCATGGACCCCCACTATACCCTGATTTGGAAATGAAGGTGGCGACACGTGGAAGACGGAAGACAAAGCGTTTCTTGGGTGACATGGATGATTGGGGTGGTGGATTCCGTAAGGAATGGGGGAGCCAACATTTCGTAGAGCCTCGTGATATCAGCCGTTGCGGTGAATGTAACAATGAGGGACACAATAATAGAGGTTGTAGCTCAAGGGGCAAAAGAAAGAGATCAAAACGAGATGGTGATGGTGGTGTCAGCCACAGTGATGGTGGAGCTCAAGGACATGGCCGTGGTGATGATGGAGCTCGAGGACGTGGCCGTGGTGACGGTGGAGCTTGAGGACGTGGCCATGGTGACGGTGGTGCTCGAGGACGTGGCAGTGGTGACGGTGGTGCTCGAGGACGTGGCCGTGGTGATGATGGAGCTCGAGGACGTGGCCGTGGTGACGGTGGTGCTCGAGGACGTGGCCGTGGTGATGATGAAGCTCGAGGACGTGGCCGTGGTGACGGTGGTGGTCGAGGCTTCGCTTATTGGCTTGGGGTGTGAAACTAATGATGTGTTAAACTTATGTATGTCGTGAATCTTTTGGGTGGTCGAACTATGTCGTGAACCTTTTGGGTGGTTGAACTATGTAAGTCATGAAAGTAATGTATGTGTGGAATGAATGTATGTGGTTGAACTTATGTATGTCAGGAAGTAATGTTAGTAAGTATGGCAAAAAAACAGAGAAGTCGTGAAAGTAATGTAAGTCATGGCGCCCTAGCTTAAGGCACCATGTTAGTAAGTATGGCGCCCTGGGTCAGGGCGTCATACATGGCGCCCAGAAAAATTGCATGGCGCCCCCAACATCATAAGCGTGCATGGGTAAGTGGGTTGGGGCGCCATGCTGGCGAGGACCATGGCGCCTTGGGCTGGGGCGCCATGCTGTCAACAGGCATGGCGCCCTGGCCCAGGGCGCCGTGCTGTCAACTGTTGTGCTGCTGATTCTATTCAGTTGCTGCTGCTGGAGTTTTGCTGATGCTTCAAGTACATTAAGTAGAAGAGAATCATCACAAATGCATCAAGTTCATACATAGTTAACCACAAATGCATCAAGGTCATACATAGTTCACCACAAAGGCATCAAGATCATACATAGTTTCCTACATAGTTGAAGACGAATGCATCATTTCCTTCCTTTCCCCCTCTTAGCCGGTGCAGCATCCTTCCCCTTCACTAAGCGCCTTCTCCTCTGCAGCGGCACCTCCACCTCCTCTTCCTCCTCCTCTGAGGCGGCCTCGATCACCGGGTCCTTACGTGCCTTCCTTGCGTATTTGCCCGGAGTATACTTTCCACGCCTTTGACTAGGCTGAGGCGCATCGGGCATCTGCGAGGTGTTAATCTCATCATGCGTCTATTCATCCCCCTCCTCCTCCTCCATGTCATGAACCGATTCTTCGCCTTGCTGCTGGGTGCCACTTGATGATGATCTCAACCTCGAAGCTGTAGGGACGGCGACATCGGTGGAACGACATCCTAGTAGAGCACCAAGGCCACGTGCCCAAGACTTGCTCCTCTATGAAATTGACATATCATGAAGTAAGGAGATATACCTCAAAAATGTGTATGAAAAACAAATTATCAAATGTCATACCTCAACGAAAGCTTTAAGCTTACTGTACGACTCTTCACCTGGAGGGTACTTGAGTGCCTCACCGGCGTCGTTGACATGCTTCGAGAGCTCGTTTTGCTGTTGGACACAATAGGACAAATCATTTTGGCACAATGTAGGCAAGCATATAGATATAACGGTAACTTACCACAAAGCGGATAGTTGGCACCAATTCATACCGTCTACCATCTCTAATAAGCATGTTGTACTCCATATTGGCCATCCGATCAAAACCTAGATTGGGTTCATGTAATATGTCCCCTGGCTGAAATGCGGGTGCGTTAAGTTGAGTACGGGCAATGGAATGAAACCACACAAGATAATTGTTGAATGCTTCCGTATCGAAAGGCCGTGTGGGAGGCATAGAAGTCGATTGACACAATGAAAGCTCAATCTTATTGAGCTTGTGCTTGAACTCCTGGATATACATGTCATGCTCTCGATCCCATTTTTTTATACTCTTCTGCTTCATCTTGTCAAGACTGCATAGCATTTGACAGTTCCATTTTTGTTAGTATTTTGAAAATAATGGAGAAAGCATTAGTCGCCGGTAAGCACTTACCTACGCAAATGTAGCGAAGTGTCCTTGTACTTCAGCGGGGTCTCTTGAAATAAGCCAAACTGTGTCATAACTCGTTGTGGCTGATAAAACTCAACAGCATAATAACAAATCAACGGGCAACGCATCCGCCATAAGTGTGCTTCCTGTAGACACTTTGGGTTAAGTCTGAAAGTAATAAAACAAGCTCCCCTACCAATATTGCCCTCCGTTCCGTATGGTTCCCAGGTAACCTATAAACAAAGATTAAGAAAAAAACTACATTGTTAGTATGAATTTTGGAAAACCGAACAAACCGAAGAGGCAAAGCAAGAGGCTACTAAGATACCTGCTCCGGGGTCATGATGTCAAGCTCGTTGCAGTAGTGCAAATACATGGTCTTTGAACTGCCAACAAAACCTTTAATCTTGTCCCACTTATACGCCCATGTAGGCATACGGTCCGGGTCATGATGATCATCCCACCGGTCGTAACCCTTTGGTTTCGGCCGCCCCACTGACAAGTGCTCCCAACTCCAGATCGATAATAGAAGCATTGGACCACCGATGTTGGCTTCCTTTGACTCTACGATGTTTCTTGGAGTCGCGCCCCTACGGCACGCCTCGTCCAGCTACACACAAACAAGAAATATGTCATTACAAACTAGAGAAAATTTCTACATGGTGAACACAATATTATAAGCAAAACTACTTACCTGACAATACAAATAAGCCAACGCCGCTGTACCCCAACTGAGTCCATGCTCCCACCCAGCAAACAGCTTAAGCCACATAAAGGAAGTGTTCACCCTAGTGCCGTCAGAGAAAAGAGTCCGGCTGACTACATACCACAAGTATGCCCTGGTATACTGTTGCACTGTTTCATCGTCCGCATCAGCCGGGCGTTCCCCAAAGTGTTCAGCAATCCAATGATAACTTGCACCGGCGGACTTCCCTTGTACCCCTGGCTCTCTCCCTATGAGTCCAACCATAATCTCACGCCATCCATCTGAATCTATACCAAAACAAATAGGCTCTCCTTTGATGGGAACTGCAGTGATCAGAGAAACATCCTGCAAAGTGACAGTCATCTCCCCAGCATAGAAGTGAAAAGTATGTGTCTCAGGGCGCCATCGGTCAACGAGTGTCGTGATCGCACAAGGGTTCATCTTCGGCATCGAACGAGACACGAGTGAGATGAAAGGGAGAAGCCTGGTCTTCTGGATATACTCCATGTATCGCTCGTCATACTTCATCTTGTCATGAACCGAACCAGACCTCAGGTGAAGCTGATCAAAAACCCTTCCTTCATCTGCCATGAACCGTTCATGATGCAATTGATCATATGATGGATGGATAAGAGAAGCCATCCTGCAAATTACAAATGTATATGGCAAGCCCCTTTGTCATTTGCAAATATCCGCAGTAGTGCAAAAACATACATACATGTGCAAAATTTCTACACTAATTCTTCTTCCATACACCATATATGTGCATATAATTTTCTACAACATAATACACCATATATTTGCACTAATTCTTCCATACACCATATATATGTGCGTACATATCCTAACCAAATTCATAGCACTTTCATAATAATCCTATATCATACATATTGTAAGCCATATATATCCTAAATCACACTAATCCCTACATTATCACACCAAAATCCACTATACATTTCAACAAAAAGATGAACTAGGGTTTCACCCAAATCAATCAAATGGAGAGATTTCAACCAATAGAAAGAGGGGAAAGGGAGGAGAATACCTTCAGGATTCGAAGGGCAACCGGATCCACTGATCTTCGGCTCAGATCCGCAGCTCTGGAGTGGGGAGAGGGAGGGGCGATTTGAGGGGCGCCATGGAGTGGGGAAAGAACAGAGAGATGAAAGACAGAACGAACAGAGAGGAGAGGGGCTCGGGCGGCGATGTAGTGAAGGGGTATGGCGCCCTGGGCCAGGGCGTCGTGGTACAGCCCATGGCGCCCTGGGCCAAGGCGTCATGGGCCCAAGGCCAAGCCGACGTGGCCATCAGCGCTGACTAGTATGGCGCCCTTGACCGAGGCGTTATGCTGTCTAGCATGGCGCCCCGGGTGCGGGCGTCACGCGTGTAGGGCCATTTTGTGAAATATTTTCAAAAGAGGGCCATTTTATGCTGAACTTCGGCCAAAGGGCCAGTTTTGTGATTTTTCACGCCAGCGGTCACTCCGGCCGCTCTCTAGCCTCAGTTCTTTAGGCGGTCGTTATGTGCACCTCCAAATTAATTAGCTGAATATATCCATGCATACGTTTGCTATGGAAACATAAAATCGGGATAGATGCTCCGTTCAGTGCAGCTTTTTTTTCGAGAAAACTTTCAATCTATTCATTCTCAATCACAACAATACAAAAAACATCAGAGATAATAAAAATTACAACCAGATCTATGGATCATCTAGCAATGACTACAAATACGGCTGGAAAAAAGCTCGAAGATCGCGAGCTAAACGAGTAGCTCGTGACTCGGCTCGAATCGACTCGAACTCGAACAATAATGAGTTGAGTCGAGCTTTAGTTTAAGATGGTTTACAAACCAAGTTAAATGAGCCGATCTCACGAATACTCGTGTAATTCGTTAGACTTGGTAAAAAAATCGGTGTTTTTTTAGGGTAGTAAAAAACAGCAACTAACCACCTTGCGTCCCAGCACAAGGCCCAGCCTCTCATGAGACTCTCAGGTACATGTCCATATATGTATATGTTAAGTTCCCAATTAATTTTTTATCATATTTATAAGGTTTTGTCTTATATCCTTAATGATCTTAACAAGCTAGATGAGTCAGCTCGCAAGTTATATGAGTCGAGCTAATCTTGAATTTGAGCTCATTATAGTAACAAGTCGAGTCGAGCTAGCTCGTTAATAAAATGAGTTTTAGCGAGTCGAGTCAACTCGACTCGACTCGAATTCCACCCCTAACTACAAGAACTGGAGCAAGCCGAAGGCTCGTCACCATCATCGCCCCTCCTTCACAGGAGCCGGGCAAACCTTGTTATAGTAGACAGTCGGGAAGTCGTCACGCTAAGGTCCCATAGGACCAGCGCACCAGAGCAGCAACCATCGCCGATGAAAAAAGTCGTAGATTGGAAGGACCAAACTTGCAAGCACCCAAACGAAGAACGAAGACCGGATCCAAATAGATCCACTGAAGAACAACACTGACCGAATCCCATGAGATCTAATGAAGACAAACCTCAACACACCCTCCAACGAAGCTAGACGTACCATCGAGACAGGGATAGAATGTGGGAGACATTATTCCTACTAAGAGACATCACGACCGCCACACAGCCCCAACCAAGACGTTGAAACTAACAAAAATGAGAACGAGAAGGGGGTTGGGAGGGGGGGTCCTCTCCACCGTCATGGCCCATAGGCCATCGGAGATGAGATGGACCGGCGACAACGCCGACGGGAGGAGGAAAGGCTTTTCTTGTGAGGGAGAAAAGAGAAGTTTTTTCACTCAGTGCAGCTTCACTTGGCATCAGTTCGTCATTGGTAGTGCATCATTCCTACAGTCCTGCTCCTCTTCAATAACAAGACAGATGCCACGAATTGACGAGTAGGACTCACTCTGTAATTTTTGAGATAGAAAGAATACATATAATAGTTGTGTGCATCAATGGATTTTAGGGGCTGGGAATTGACACCCTTTTCAAAAAAACTAACAAATGGTACTTAGGATAGTCACGACAAGTACAACCTCCAGATTCAGATCTGGGCGTATTCACTACCAACAGCAGAGAGCGAGCCTGAGCTACCGACCGCTACACGCCACCCAGACGACCAAGAGGCATAGCCACAACTACAGCTATGATGCCCACCAGAGAGCCAACCATGCGGACCACCATCCGAGGTCATCGACCCGGCATCCATGTCCCAAGACATCGCCAACCGTCCACATCACAATGCACTAACCCAGATAGGAAGAGCGGAACACACCCCTTGCACTCCTAGCCCAACATCAGCCACCGGATTCGAGTCAACGCCTCCACCATACGAGGCGCTCACGCCTGGGTCCCCGGCCCGTCTCGTTGGATGCGAAGGGGGGGGCGCGGGGGGGGGGGGGGGGGGGGGGGGGGGGGGGGGTGCTTGTCGAGCAGGCTCCAACCCAAGTCCTAGGTGAGCTCGAATACCACCACATCCATGGTTATCAGTACCGATCAACCGAGGATACACCAACACCAAGGGAGGCCGACTCGGACCAACACCACCAATGAGGAGAAGGCAAGCATAAATATGTATGAAAAAAATGTAGACTTCAAAACATATATTTGAGAAAATTGCTCATCCTATACTTGCAAAATATTAAAACAGTAAAAAAAGGTTTCCAATTTATATGAAAAATGTACAATCTGATGAAATAAAGTAGAAATCAAAACATATATCTAAAAAAATGTTAAACATATATTTGAAAAATGTCAAACATGTATAAGAAAAATGGTTCTTACGCGCACCAAAATTTTACAATATATTTAAGTATATCTGATTAAAAAAGTTAATTTTGTCTTCCAAAAATGTTAAATGAGACTAAAACAATATTTCTACTGTATAATAAAATGTATGTTAGAGTTGTGTCGAATATTGTGTACACGGTAGGTTACAGTTGGACTTGTAATTGTATTGTGTTTACATAGAATGTGGAGTCGTGTCCTAGTAGGACACTTGTATCCTAGGCCTTTAATATACAGCGGGGGTAGTCACACGATGTAACCTATACCAACATAATAGCACCGGAACGCAGGGGAAGCCGGCGGCATGTGCCGGTGTCCAGGGCGACCCGGTGCTGTATTGTGACGGTGTCACGGGGAGGAGCGCCCGTAGTCAAGCCCCGAGGATGTAGCCATATCGGTGAACCTCGTTAACAAATCTCGGTGTCGTGCTCGTGTGATTGCTTGGTCCTCGGAAGATCGACGGTGGCCTCGAATTTATTTTGACAAATGGTATCATAGCAAGGTTTGAGATCGAGGCTGATTGTATTGATCTAGAGGCAAAATTATCGTGGAAGAATCAGTAGTCGGCGAGATCAGAAAAATCGGCGTGCGGCACGATCGCGTGGGCGCCGAGCTGACGTACTGTCTCGAAGTCGGCAAGGTTCGGACGTGGCTTGTGGCAACGCAGATGCGGTCCAGCGGGCACACAGACAGCAGCCCAAGAAGGTCGCGTGCAGGCTGAGGACAGCAGCCCAAGTTTCAAGCGATATATGGTGCAATAAGAAACAGCAAGTCACAAGATTTGTTTGGAGATCAAAAGGGGACCGAGTCTTTTGTGGAGACGTACTCTCATGTCGTGCTTGAGGCGGAGACTTAAGGCGCTAATGAGCAGCCTGGTTGGGTCACCGTAGGACGACGGGACAGAGGCACAAACAGATCGATTTGAGCGGTGGGAAAAAGACCATCACGTTGTGCATCCATTGGAAAGCAGAGACTTGGCAAGGCAACGCTAGCATCATATATTGAGCCAGGAGCATACCACGATTTTTGCTATTAGTACGCAGGGGTGTACCTCATCAGGTTTTGTTTGTGTACTTGGGGCATTGCGGTGGAGCTCGGTTAATTTTTCGCAAGGTCAACCATACGAAGAACCATGGCGTCAACGGGTACCAGGTTTGAAGTGGAGAAATTCACGGAACTGAAAACCTTGAGTTATGACACACAAAGGTGAAACATTTGTTGGCACAACAGGGATGCTTGAAGGCGTTGCGGAAAGTCATGTCAGCTGAGTTGGAATTATCATGTGATGGTTGAGAATTCGCAGAAGACGATTTGGGAGCCTCGAGCGTGTCATGCAGCCGGACAAGTTCGGCTGGGTCGGACTAGATAGTCTGACGGATCGACGCAAGTCGGTTGGTACAGAAGACGGTGGTGGGATCGGTGACAATGACATAGCAGCGTGATGCTTATGGTGACCGACTTCTGGGTGTGGAAACACGTGTCACAGGCCCGGAGGGCTTGTGTGGCTTCGACAAGACTATGCGCGGGATTGATTCAAGGTGGTGTATACACAGAGCTTGAAGTCGATGAGGCGCATGGGTGGACTGCTCATCTACCATGGAGTCATGTTGAAGGTGGAGCTGGATTGAGGGGCTACGGCCACCTGGCTACGGCGTAAGTCGACGGAGTCGAAGCCTATTCAGCAGGCGGGAAAAGCGTGGGACATGTAGTTCGGACAGGAGCCCAGTGGTATGATGGAAGCATCATGAAACTCGTCATCGGTCGGTAATGATCGGTGGTACTCTGCAATGGGCGTTGAGTGGTGTGTGTTCGCGACCCTGAGACTTAGCCAGGACAGCGGAGGCTCGACGCGGTAATAGCGGCGAGGCGTGCTGTACGCATGGTGCATGGAGACGGGCCAAGGCTCTAGTGGTCATACATGTGGTGAGATAACTGCGAATTTGACTCGGGATGACTACAAACAATGGTGAAATTCCTTCAAGTTTCAGACAGGCGGTCAAGAAAAGAGCGGTGATGTTGAGTTCAGATAACTCTTATGTGTTACACCCAATATATGAGTTGTTCATTTTCACGCAGGTCGGTGATCAGTGTGTGATTGTGTTGGACGGATACTCTGGAAGTTGGGAGCGCAAACTAGAGTAACGTGGAACTTAATTTTGCTCGAGTGTTGACTGTGGTCAAGAAAAGGAGGGACTACAAGTTGCAGGTGGAGTCATATGGAGGCTTCGGAGTAGCAGCGGTACTCATGGGATAAACTCAAGTCCAATGTACATGAAAGTTTGACGCATTGACGAATTCAAGGTGGTGGAGAATATTTGCCAAGGTGGAGTTTGTTAGAGTTGTGTCGAATATTGTGTACAAGGTAGGTTACAGTTGGACTTGTAGTTGTATTGTGTTTACATAGGATGTGGAGTCGTGTCCTAGTAGGACACTTGTATCCTAGGCTTTTAATATATATAGCTGGGGTAGACACACGATGTAACCTATACCAACAGAATAGCACCGGAACACAGGGGAAGCCGGCGGCATGTGCCGGTGTTCAGGGCGACCGGGTGCGGTATTGTGACGGTGTCACGGGGAGGAGCGAACGTAGTCAAGCCTCGGGGATGTAGCCATATCGGTGAACCTTGTTAACAAATCTCGGTGTCGTGCTCGTGTGATTGCTTGGTCCTCGGAAGACCGACGGTGGCCTCGAATTTATTTTAACAAATGGTATCATAGCAAGGTTTGAGATCGAGGCTGATTGTATTGATCTAGAGGCAAAATTATCGTGGAAGAATCAGTAGTCGGCGAGATCAGAAGAATCGGCGTGCGACACGATCGCGTGGGCGCCGAGCTGACGTACTGTCTCGGAGTCGGCAAGGTTCGGACGTGGCTTGTGGCAACGTAGATGCGGTCCAGCGGGCACAGACAGCAGCCCAAGAAGGACGCGTGCAGGCTCAGGACAACAGCCCAAGTTTCTAGCGATATATGGTGCAATAGGAAACAGCAAGTCACGAGATTTGTTTGGAGACCAAAAGGGGATCGAGTCTTTTGTGGAGACGTACTCTCCTGTCGTGCTTGAGGCGGAGACTTGAGGCGCTAATGAGCAGCCTGGTTGGGTCACCATAGGACGACGGGACAGAGGCACAAACAGATCGATTTGAGCGGAGGGAAAAAGGCCATCACGTTGTGCATCCATTGAAAAGCAGAGACTTGGCAAGGCAACGCTAGCATCATATATTTAGCCAGGAGCATATCACGATTTTTGCTATTAGTACGCAGGGGTGTACCTCATCGGGTTTTGTTTGTGTACTTGGGGCATTCCGGTGGAGCTCGGTTAATTTTTCGCAAGGGGTCAACCATACGAAGAACCATGGCGTCAACGGGTACCAGGTTTGAGGTGGAGAAATTCACGGAACCGAAAACCTTGAGTTATGGCAGACAAAGGTGAAACATTTGTTGGCACAACAGGGAAGCTTGAAGGCGTTGCGGAAAGTCATGTCACCTGAGTTGGAATTATCATGTGATGGTTGAGAATTCGCAGAAGACGATTTGGGAGCCTCGAGCGTGTCATGCAGCCGGACAAGTTCGGCTGGGTCGGACTAGATAGTTTGATGGATCGACGCAAGTCGGTTGGTACAGAAGACGGTGGTGGGATCGGTGACAACGACATAGGAGCGTGATGCTGATGGTGACCGACTTCTGGGTGTGGGAACACGTGTCACAGGCCCGGAGGGCTTGTGTGGCTTCGACAAGACTATGGCGCGGGATTGATCCAAGGTGGTGTATACACAGAGCTTGAAGTCGATGAGGCGCATGGGTGAACTGCTCATCTACCATGGAGTCATGTTGAAGGTGGAGCTGGATTGAGGGGCTACGGCCACCTGGCTATGGCGTAAGTCGACGGAGTCGAAGCCTATTCAGCGGGCGGGAAAAGCGTGGGACACGTAGTTCGGACAGGGACCCGGTGGTCTGATGGAAGCATGAAACTCGTCATCGGTCGGTGATGATCGGTGGTACTCTACAATGGGGGTTGAGTGGTGTGTGTTCGCGACCCTTGAGACTCAGCCAGGACAGCGGAGGCTCGATGCGGTAATAGCGGCGAGGCGTGCGGTACGCATGGTGCATGGAGACGGGCCAGGGCTCTGGTGGTCATACATGTGGTGAGATAACTACGAATTTGACTCGGGATGACTACAAACAATGGTGAAATTCCTTCAAGTTTCGGATAGGCGGTCAAGAAAAGAGCGGTGATGTTGAGTTCAGATAACTCTTATGTGTTACACCCAATATATGAGTTGTTCATTTTCACGCAGGTCGGTGATCAGTGTGTGATTGTGTTGGACGGATACTCTGGAAGTTGGGAGCGCAAACTAGAGTAACGTGGAACTTAATTTTGCTCGAGTGTTGACTGTGGTCAAGAAAAGGAGGGACTACAAGTTGCAGGTGGAGTCATATGGAGTCTTTGGAGTAGCAGCGGTACTCATGGGATAAACTCAAGTCCAATGTACATGAAAGTTTGACGCATTGACGAATTCAAGGTGGTGGAGAATATTCCCAACATGGAGTTTGTTAGAGTTGTGTCGAATATTGTGTACAAGGTAGGTTACAGTTGGACTTGTAGTTGTATTGTGTTTACATAGGATGTGGAGTCGTGTCCTAGTAGGACACTTGTATCCTAGGCTTTTAATATATAGCGGGGGTAGACACACGATGTAACCTATACCAACATAATACCACCGGAACGCAGGGGAAGCCGGCGGCATGTGCCGGTGTTCAGGGCGACCGGGTGCGGTATTGTGACGGTGTCACGGGGAGGAGCGCCCGTAGTCAAGCCTCGGGGATGTAGCCATATCGGTGAACCTTGTTAACAAATCTCAGTGCCGTGCTCGTGTGATTGCTTGGTCCTCGGAAGATCGACGGTGGCCTCGAATTTATTTTAACAAATGATATCATAGCAAGGTTTGAGATCGAGGCTGATTGTATTGATCTAGAGGCAAAATTATCGTGGAAGAATCAGTAGTTGGCGAGATCAGAAGAATCGGCGTGCGACACGATCGCGTGGGCGCCGAGCTGACGTGCTGTCTCGGAGTCGTCAAGGTTCGGACGTGGCTTGTGGCAACGCAGATGCGGTCCAGCGGGCACAGACAGCAGCCCAAGAAGGACGCGTGCAGGCTGAGGACAGCAGCCCAAGTTTCTAGCGATATATGGTGCAATAGGAAACAGCAAGTCACGAGATTTGTTTGGAGACCAAAAGGGGACCGAGTCTTTTGTGGAGACGTACTCTCCTGTCGTGCTTGAGGCGGAGACTTGAGGCGCTAATGAGCAGCCTGGTTGGGTCTCCATAGGACCAGGGACAGAGGCACAAACAAATCGATTTGAGCGGAGGGAAAAAGGCCATCACGTTGTGCATCCATTGAAAAGCAGAGACTTGGCAAGGCAACGCTAGCATCATATATTGAGCCGGGAGCATATCACGATTTTTGCTATTAGTACGCAGGGGTGTACCTCATCAGGTTTTGTTTGTGTACTTGGGGCATTCCGGTGGAGCTCGGTTAATTTTTCGCGAGGGGTCAACCATACGAAGAACCATGGCGTCAACGGGTACCAGGTTTGAGGTGGAGAAATTCACGGAACCGAAAACCTTGAGTTATGGCAGACAAAGGTGAAACATTTGTTGGCACAACAGGGATGCTTGAAGGCGTTGCGGAAATTCATGTCAGCTGAGTTGGAATTATCATGTGATGGTTGAGAATTCGCAGAAGACGATTTGGGAGCCTCGAGCGTGTCATGCTGCCGGACAAGTTCGGCTGGGTCGGACTAGATAGTCTGACGGATCAACGCAAGTCGGTTGGTACCGAAGACGGTGGTGGGATCGGTGACAACGACATAGGAGCGTGATGCTGATGGTGACCGACTTCTGGGTGTGGAAACACGTGTCGCAGGCCCGGAGGGCTTGTGTGGCTTCGACAAGACTATGGCGCGGGATTGATTCAAGGTGGTGTATACACAGAGCTTGAAATCGATGGGGCGCATGGGTGGACTGCTCATCTACCATGGAGTCATGTTGAAGGTGGAGCTGGATTGAGGGGCTACGGCCATCGGGCTATGGCGTAAGTCGACGGAGTCGAAGCCTATTCAGCAGGCGCGAAAAGCGTGGGACACGTAGTTCGGACAGGAGCCCAGTGGTCTGATGGAAGCATGGAACTCGTCATCGGTCGGTGATGATCGGTGGTACTCTGCAATGGGGGTTGAGTGGTGTGTGTTCGCGACCCTTGAGACTCAGCCAAGACAGCGGAGGCTCGACGCGGTAATAGCGGCGAGGGCTCTGGTGGTCATACATGTGGTGAGATAACTGCGAATTTGACTCGGGATGACTACAAACAATGGTGAAATTCCTTCAAGTTTCAGACAGGCGGTCAAGAAAAGAGCGGTGATGTTGAGTTCGGATAACTCTTATGTGTTACACCCAATATATGAGTTGTTCATTTTCACGCAGGTCGGTGATCAGTGTGTGATTGTGTTGGACGGATACTCTGGAAGTTGGGAGCGCAAACTAGAGTAACGTGGAACTTAATTTTGCTCGAGTGTTGACTGTGGTCAAGAAAAGGAGGGACTACAAGTTGCAGGTGGAGTCATATGGAGTCTTTGGAGTAGCAGCGGTACTCATGGGATAAACTCAAGTCCAATGTACATGAAAGTTTGACGCATTGACGAATTCAAGGTGGTGGAGAATATTCGCCAAGGTGGAGTTTGTTAGAGTTGTGTCGAATATTGTGTACAAGGTAGGTTACAGTTGTACTTGTAGTTGTATTGTGTTTACATAGGATGTGGAGTCGTGTCCTAGTAGGACACTTGTATCCTAGGCTTTTAATATATAGCGGGAGTAGACACACGATGTAACCTATACCAACATAATACCACCGGAACGCAGGGGAAGCCGGCGGCATGTGCCGGTGTTCAGGGCGACCGGGTGCGGTATTGTGACGGTGTCACGGGGAGGAGCGCCCGTAGTCAAGCCTCGGGGATGTAGCCATATCGGTGAACCTTGTTAACAAATCTCGGTGTCGTGCTCATGTGATTGCTTGGTCCTCGGAAGATCGACGGTGGCCTCGAATTTATTTTAACAAATGGTATCATAGCAAGGTTTGAGATCGAGGCTGATTGTATTGATCTAGAGGCAAAATTATCGTGGAAGAATCAGTAGTTGGCGAGATCAGAAGAATCGGCGTGCGACACGATCGCGTGGGCGCCGAGCTGACGTGTTGTCTCGGAGTCGTCAAGGTTCGGACGTGGCTTGTGGCAACGCAGATGCGGTCCAGCGGGCACAGATAGCAGCCCAAGAAGGACGCGTGCAGGCTCAGGACAACAGCCCAAGTTTCTAGCGATATATGGTGCAATAGAAAACAGCAAGTCACGAGATTTGTTTGGAGACCAAAAGGGGACCGAGTCTTTTGTGGAGACGTACTCTCCTGTCGTGCTTGAGGCGGAGACTTCAGGCGCTAATGAGCAGCCTGGTTGGGTCACCATAGGACGACGGGACAGAGGCACAAACAGATCGATTTGAGCGGAGGGAAAAAGGCCATCACGTTGTGCATCCATTGAAAAGCAGAGACTTGGCAAGGCAACACTAGCATCATATATTTAGCCAGGAGCTTATCACGATTTTTGCTATTAGTACGTAGGGGTGTACCTCATCAGGTTTTGTTTGTGTACTTGGGGCATTCCGGTGGAGCTCGGTTAATTTTTCGCAAGGTCAACCATACGAAGAACCATGGCGTCAACGGGTACCAGGTTTGAGGTGGAGAAATTCACGGAACCGAAAACCTTGAGTTATGGCAGACAAAGGTGAAACATTTGTTGGCACAACAGGGATGCTTGAAGGCGTTGCGGAAAGTCATGTCAGCTGAGTTGGAATTATCATGTGATGGTTGAGAATTCGCAGAAGACGATTTGGGAGCCTCGAGCGTGTCATGTAGCCGGACAAGTTCGGCTGGGTCGGACTAGATAGTCTGACAGATCGACGCAAGTCGGTTGGTACAGAAGATGGTGGTGGGATCGGTGACAACGACATAGGAGCGTGATGCTGATGGTGACCGACTTCTGGGTGTGGAAACACGTGTCGCAGGCCCGGAGGGCTTGTGTGGCTTCGACAAGACTATGGCGCGGGATTGATTCAAGGTGGTGTATACACAGAGCTTGAAGTCGATGAGGCGCATGGGTGGACTGCTCATCTACCATGGAGTCATGTTGAAGGTGGAGCTGGATTGAGGGGCTACGGCCACCTGGCTACGGCGTAAGTCGACAGAGTCGAAGCCTATTCAGCGGGCGGGAAAAGCGTGGGACACGTAGTTCGGACAGGAGCCCAGTGGTCTGATGGAAGCATGAAACTCGTCATCAGTCGGTGATGATCGGTGGTACTCTGCAATGGGGGTTGAGTGGTGTGTGTTCGCGACCCTTGAGACTCAGCCGGGACAGCGGAGGCTCGACGCGGTAATAGCGGCGAGGCGTGCGGTACGCATGGTGCATGGAGACAGGCCAGTGCTCTGGTGGTCATACATGTGGTGAGATAACTGCGAATTTGACTCGGGATGACTACAAACAATGGTGAAATTCCTTCAAGTTTCAGACAGGCGGTCAAGAAAAGAGCGGTGATGTTGAGTTCAGATAACTCTTATGTGTTACACCCAATATATGAGTTGTTCATTTTCACGCAGGTCGGTGATCAGTGTGTGATTGTGTTGGACGGATACTCTGGAAGTTGGGAGCGCAAACTAGAGTAACGTGGAACTTAATTTTACTCGAGTGTTGACTGTGGTCAAGAAAAGGAGGGACTACAAGTTGTAGGTGGAGTCATATGGAGTCTTTGGAGTAGCAGCGGTACTCATGGGATAAACTCAAATCCAATGTACATGAAAGTTTGATGCATTGACGAATTCAAGGTGGTGGAGAATATTCGCCAAGGTGGAGTTTGTTAGAGTTGTGTCGAATATTGTGTACAAGCTAGGTTACAGTTGGACTTGTAGTTGTATTGTGTTTAGATAGGATGTGGAGTCGTGTCCTAGTAGAACACTTGTATCCTAGGCTTTTAATATATAGCGGGGATAGACACACGATGTAACCTATACCAACATAATAGCACCGGAACACAGGGGAAGCCGGTGGCATGTGCCGGTGTTCTGGGCGGTTGGGTGCGGTATTGTGACGGTGTCACGGGGAGGAGCGCCCGTAGTCAAACCCCGGGGATGTAGCCATATCGGTGAACCTCGTTAACAAATCTCGGTGTCGTGCTTGTGTGATTGCTTGGTCCTCGGAAGATCGACGACTGCCTCGAATTTATTTTAACAATGTACAATTTATATGAAAAAAGTAGACGCCAAAACATATATATATATATATATATATATATATATATTTCAAACTGTATTAATCATGTATTTTAAAACTATTAATGTGTATAACTTAATGTTTCCCTCTATATACAGAAAATATACAATATGTAAGAAAAGGTAAAAAGACCAAGGAAAACAAGAAAGAAACAAAGAAAACGGAAGAGAAAAAAACAAAATAAAACTAAAAGAGAAAGAAACAAAGAAACCAATTTGAAACAGTGCAACATAGGAAAAATGAAAACCCCGAAGAAAACCATAAAATGAAGCAAATAAACCGAAGAGTAAAAGAAAGAAAATAAAAATCAAAGAAACCAATGCAAAACAGTGAACCAATGAGAAAACATATAAAATGAATAAAGAAAGATAAGAAATCCATAGGAAAAAAGAGAGAGGAAAAGCCCGAAAAAAGGAAGCAAAACAATGAATGTGAAATAAATGATGCTACAGTACGGGGCCAAGACCGTGCTGTAGCGTCCAGAAAGTTCCTCAGACGAGAGAATCATATATCTCGCTGTAAGAGATTCTAAAAAAAAATCGCTGTAAGCTAGTCCTAAAAAAACTAGATATTGATCTCGTGGTCCGTGTGGATTTTTTTTTCTATTTTTAAGGAGCGGGTTGGGGGAGTGTTGTTTGTTTTTCTTTTTCTTTTCATTTTTTCACCTTCGTTTCGTTTCTTCTTGATTCCTTTTCAGTTTTCTATTGTGTGTCTTGTTTCACTTTTGTCGGTTCTTTTTTTTGTTCATCTTGTATTTCAAAAGTGTCATAGTGTATTTTTCAAAAATGTTTGTGATATACTTAATGTATTTAATCAAATTTATTTTTTGTTAAAAATATAGATCTTTTATTTAAAATTATTTATTGTAACCCTGCAAAAACATGGTTCATTGTATTCTAAAAATAATTTTAGCTTGTTTTTAAATAATTGAAATCCTGTATTAAAATATGGTCATGTTGTATTTCAAAAATATCCACCTTGTATTAAAAATATGCATCACATATTAGAGATTATTCAGTGCATACTAAAAATATATATCATCATGTATTAAAAGTTACTCATCGTATACCGGAAAAATATTGTTTTTATATAGAAAAATATACACCATGTATTCAAAAACCATTCTCCATCTACATGTATTACAAAAATATTCATCGTGTAATATAAATAATTATCATGTATTAACGTGTTGTTTGTCGTGTATTTATATAATGTTCATGCATTTTCAAAGACAACATTGGAGTAAAACCGCAAACAGAAGGTTCAACTATCATCTCTAGAGAAGGAGTGAGAGAAAGGGCAATAGACTAATGTAACACAACATACGGGTGAGGGCCTTTTATAGCATGAGGATGGCTGAAGAAAAGGGTGGAGATAAAGAACATGAAAGAAGGGGGGGGGGGGGGGGGGGGGGGGGGGGGGGATGTGACGGGAGAGGCAAAGCGGGGGAAATGTGGTCAGAGAGAACGGGTGAGGAAAAAGTGACGGGAGAGAAATGGTGGAAAAGAGAAAATAAAATAAAAGAAAGAAAAGAAGAAGAACAAAAAAAATACATAATGAAACAAAAAAAATTATTTGGCACTTGACAAACATTATACTATAGGGGAAAATGAAAATATAAAACGTCTGTCGAGTGCGGCCTAAGAGCATCTCTAACAGCCTTTTTATTTGCACTCAATTGCTATTTTAGCAATCTCGGCCAAAATAATATCGTCGAACAACCTTTGTATAAGTGGTCCCCATCAAATTTTTACAAAGCTTGCTACCTAGCATCCCATTTTGCCTATTTGCAAATCCAAAGACCACTTGCTAACTTTTTAGCAAGCCTCTGTAAAAGTGCCCCTTTCGTATTTTTGTCTCAATGACAATGGGCCAGTGTGTGATGTTATGTGTCTGCGTGCTGCGCGCGTGCGTGTGTGCCGCATGTGTGCGTGTATATGTGTACACGAATTGTGCTAGTATACGTATAGATGTACGTATGCTAGTGTGTGATGTGTCTATGACGAACTGTACCCACATGTCATTGTGTGCTTTGTGCAAATATAGCAATCCAATATACAAAGGCTATCAAAGCAAAGAACATGTTGGCTTTTTTAAACCCTTTCTCTCTTTTTTCTATCACCGGTTTTTAGCAATCCAATATACAAAGGTTGTTAGAGATGCTCGAAAGATGAACAGAGTCGTGGGAACGATTCCGACAATAGAAAGGGGTAGGGTAAAGGAGCATGATCTACCGAGATGCATATGGGTGACACCGTGTTTTAGCGAGTTCGGGCCTCTCATGGTGGAGATAACAACCCTACGTCTCGTGCTCCGAAGAGTCTTTCTTTTATCTGAGTATGTATCCGGAGATTACAATATGGGTGTGTGAGAGAGAAGAATGGATCTCCATGCCTGAGCTAAGTCCTGAAATTAATGGCGTGAGACCATGGGAGAAGAATGAGGGCTTGCCCCTAAGTCTAATGGTGGGGGTGGCTTATATAGAGTACGCCACCCCTCACCTCTTATGCTACAAGGTGGAGCATCAATGCCATAATATCAGCCCACTACGAAACCGCCACGTTGACTATTGGTCTTCATACGTCCGAGTGAGTCGATGGTCTCCCGAGTGGATGGTATGTTGATTGTCCAAGTGATGTTGGCATAGACGTCATCCGAGTAATGTTGAGTTGTTGACATACATATCATCTGAGTAGCTTCATGTATGACATGGAATTGATCTGGAACCATCTGTCGCATGAGCCCCATGCTTTATGACACTTTGACCCTTCGTGGGCCTACCTGCTATGTGTATCCCAACAAACAACGCTAACAAGGCCACTATTTTGCTGAGGCTGCCTGTAATGGGAGTATCATAGGTAGTATCATGCATGCCAACTAAGCAAGTTTGATGAGGTGGCATAAAATTAAATGAAGAAAGAAAGGCTTGAGTATCATATCATGATACCGTATCATATTAAATGATGTGTTACTTTGTGTCATGCATGATAATAAATGTAGTTCTCTATGATACCAACTTATGATACTATGCATTAGGGATGTAGTATTATAGACTAGTATCATATGCATGATATTAGTATATGATACTCCCCATTACAACCAGCCTGACTGTCATCAGGTGATACTCGGCAAACGATGCAGTGTCGTCACTCCTCCGTCAAGTGCGGCGTGCCGGGACACATGTTCTCGCCTTTGCAAGAGTCAGGCTCATTGGTTAGCGTGGTACCAGATTTTAGGTTTTTAGACGATATGGTAGTCTGGTTCCATTCATCTAGCTAGTGCATGCAGTCATGGAAGCTACCAAGAAACTCTACAAGATAATAAGCAACTGAATACGACCATCTCAAATTCGGGTGCAGCGTTTAGATATAGTAGGTCTCTAATATTGACCACGTTCTTAATTGTCACACCAAACCTGCAGCTAAATTGTCATATTCTTCCCTATACGACCAATGATGGGAATTAGCAGCGTGTTTAGGTACGCACCTTCACATGGTTTTGTCCATGGTCTCAAACCTCTGGCTGCTAGGGTTTGGATCCTAGCGCTTAATTTTGGGTTTCTGCGGTTTGGGCTGCTGGATTAAGTTGATCTGACTTGGTCTTATATGAAGCGATTCCAGACGCGGCCGTAGGTGGTATTGATGGCCTTGACCTTGAGATGGCGATCGACGCCGGCGACCGGTATACATAGTATATATAGAGACATGCAGTCGGGCTGGAGGTACACAAATATATCTTCACATCACAGCAGAAAAATATGGCGCCAAGAAGGAGCAGCGCAGTGGCCGTCACGCTGGTAGCTTGGCTACTTATGCTCCAGGTACTAGTCCTGTCGCCGGTGCCTGCTGCGGCGGCGCCGGCGAGGATCTCTCCGGGGGCCTTCAAGCAGGTGTACACCTTCTTGTTCAAAAAGGCGGCCAAGTCGGGCACGACTGCGCTGATCAAGAAGCGACGCGGCAGCCGCAACGGCGACCAGCTGGGTAGCGCGGCCGCCGACAACGCCGGCTACGTCGTCCTCTACAACGTCTCCATTGGGGCGACGGCGACGGCGACGCAGCAGAACAACGTCTCCGGCGTTGTGGACGTCCTCAATGACTTCGTCTGGACCACGCAGTGCCCGGCAGCGCCGCTCAGCGTCCCATGCGGCAGCCAGACGTGCCGGAGCGTGACCAACACCACCGATGCCTGCGGTGGCGGCAACACCAGCGTCAATGCCAGCTGCGGGTACGTCTACATGTACGGGCAGGGGATCAACACCACCGGCTTCCTCGCCAACGAGACGGTCGGCGTGGGGAGCATCGCCGGCCGCGCGTTGTTGGGGTGCAGCGCCGCTAACAGCACGGTGCCCCTCGACGGCGAGTCCGCCGGCATCGGGTTCAACAGGGGGCCACTCTCCCTCGTGTCGCAGCTCGGCATCTCCCGCTTCTCCTACTTCCTGGCAACCGACGAACCTGGGAGTTCCGACTCCGAGAGCGTCGTGCTCCTCGGCGACGCCGCCGTGCCGCAGACCAAAAGCAGCCGCTCCATGCCGATGCTCCGGAGCACCGTGTTCCCTAACTTCTACTACGTCAAGCTCACCTCCATACAGATCGACGGCGTGGCCCTGAGCGGCATTCCCGCGGGGGCGTTCGACCTCGCAGCCGACGGCAGCTCCGGCGGGGTGGTGATCAGCACGCTCTCCCCCGTCACGCTCCTCCAGGCGGCAGCCTACGATGCGGTGAGGCAGGCCTTGGTGAGGAAGGTCAAGTCGGAGCCCGTGAACGGCTCCGCGCTCGCCGGCGGCGCCTTTGACCTATGCTACAACGCGCAGTCCGTGGCGGCGCTGACGTTCCCGAAGATTAAGCTGGTGTTCGGCGGCGGGGATGCGCCGGCCATTGAGCTCACGACGGTGCACTACTTCTACAAGGACAACGTCACCGGGCTGCAGTGCCTCACCATGCTGCCGACGCCGGCAGGTGTACCATTCGGCTCTGTCCTGGGAAGCATGGTGCAGGCGGGCAC
Source organism: Triticum urartu (assembly GCF_003073215.2). Classification (NCBI taxonomy): domain Eukaryota; kingdom Viridiplantae; phylum Streptophyta; class Magnoliopsida; order Poales; family Poaceae; genus Triticum; species Triticum urartu. Next base: position 25,527,016 of record NC_053028.1, on the reverse strand, counting down.
CAACATGATCTACGACGTCGGCGGTGAGACGCTGACGCTAGAGGAGGGCACGGCGGCGCCGGCGCCCTCCCAGTTATCGCTCATGGCGATAGCCTCTGTGCTCTTTGCTTGGGTACTCCTCTTCTAAACGGTCATCTCATATTTACTGTTCCAGATTCTTGCATTGTTTTACCAATGTGGTGTATTTTTTATTTTTTATAGATTGTACAATTAATGTTGTTTTATGGCTAAATAAATATGTCATGTAATTGTGTTTATAAGATGCTTGTGTCCTGATTAAAATGAAAATTAAACATTATCGAGTGAAGTCTGAAATAAACCCTAAGATTGTAAAGGCCGACGCAAATGAACCCTCACCTTTAAATCCCTGAAGTCTGTACCCTAACTTTTTTGATCCCGGCCTACTCGAACCCTAGATACGTTTGGCACACCAGGAAAAGCATAATCCTACCCGGGAACGTGCTTCTTTCACTGTTGGCGCTGATGAACGCATCATAGACATTCTTCCTCGTTCCCATCTATCTCCTGCTATTCCGTTTCCTCAGATTCTATGACAATAGCACAGAGCACAACATGCCTGTAGCATAGAGCATAGCAAAGACGAGAGTGTCACCTTGTGTGAGCTTAGGGCATCTCCAGCCGTTGGCCCCCCAGGGGGCGTCAAAAAGCGCCGCCTGGGGGTGAGCCGGCGCAAAAAATGGCCCGGGGGCGAGTCGGTTCCCAGCCGTCGGCCCCCAGGGCCGCCCACAGGCGCGTATTAAAAAAAAGAAGGACCGTTCGGCGAAGTTATGATAAAAACTAGTTAAATTTCGGCCAAACATGGCAAATTTCGGCGAAATTCGCGCATTTTCATTACATTAACCTAATTAAAAAAAAGAAAGGGGTTGAAGTCGTCGCCGCATCGTCGTCGTCAGCCTTCTCCTCCTTAACGCGGGCGCCCCTGCTGGACCCCTGCCCGGCGTCGCCATGGCGGACTGGCGGCGGCGCGTCGTCGTCGTCGTCGCTGTCGCATAAGACGACGACCCCGCCTTCATCGCGGCCGCGTCGGCGCTCCTCGAAGCGGCGTAGGGTGGCGCACTGGCGCTCCTTCTCCTTCTCCCGGCGCGCCTTCTCCATCGCAATGGAGTCCTGACGCGCCCATTCTAGGGTCGCGTCGTCGTCCTCGAACTCCGCCTTCACCGGTGCCAGCCCCGGCTCCGTCTTCACCGGCGCCAGCCCCGGCTCCGTCTTTGGCTTGACGAAGCGCGAAGGAGCCGACGAGGGGGAGGCGCGCCAGCCGCCCTCGTTGATGACGATGCCGGCGCTGCGAGTGCGCCGGCCGAGCGGCGTCTCCGCCGCGGGCTCGGCCTTGACGCCGAGCAGGGCCGGAGTGCCAGAGGAGTGCGACGAGGATCGGGAGGAGGAAGAGGAGGAGGAGGACCCGAACCTCCTTGGCGCCCACGGCCCGGCGCGTCGGTGCTGCGCCGGGGCGGCCACCCTCGCCGGGGGGTACGCCAACGGCGGGTCATTGCCGCCCTCGAGGTACGTGAGCACGCCCTCGAGTGTGCGGCTGGGGACGCCCCACCACAGGCGGCGCCCCTCGCTGTTCTGCCGGCCGCCGACCACCGGCGCGTCGTTGGTGGACGACAAGCGCTGCTGCTGGCGGCGCTCGAAATACGCCGCCCATGCCGCGTGGTTGTCGGCGGCGTACTGGGGGAGGGAGAGTTGCGCGTCGGTGAGGGAGGCACGCACGACCTCGACTTCCTCGGCGAAGTACTTCGGCTTCGCCGCGGCGTCGGGCAACGGGGGAATGGGCACTCCCCCGGCGCTGAGTCTCCACCCCATCGGCCCGGCGCGCATGTCCGGCGGCGTCGGGATGTTCGCCTGGAACAGGAGCCAGGACTCCTATTCGCGGAGCGAACGGCGGCCGAAGCCGTTGGCCGCCGCCTCGTCTCCGGGGAAGCGTTCTGCCATGGCGACGGCGGGGCTGGGCGGGCTCGGGAGAGGTAGAGGGAGGGGCTGGGCGGCGGCGCTCGGGAGAGGTAGGGAGAGGGAGGGGCTGGACGGCGGTGAGGGGCGGGGCTGGTGTGGGCACAGGCGAGTGGAGGCCACCGACTTTTATAGCCGCGCCGCGCCCGTGTGTACGCGTTCGAGGAAGGGGAGGCGTCGGCGCGCCGTCCCGTGACGCGCCGCCCGTCAGGAATCAATGGCAAGGCTGACCGGCGGCAGCCTTGCCATTGATTCCCCGCGGGAACCGAGGCCGTTGGGGGAAGACGAGGCGCCGAGTCGCTGACGCGGCTGACCCGCGGCTTTTTCGCGCCAAAACAGCTCGCCCCGGCGCCCCCGGGCGCCCCCCAGCGCGCCGGGTTCGGCCTGGGTCCGCCGGCGTTGTTTTTGGCCCAAGCCAGCGAAAATCGGGCTCCTGGGGGCGCGACTGGGCCGTTTTTTGGGCGCCGGCGCGAAAAAATCGCCTGGGGAGGCCTCAGCACCAGCCACACTAGTACGCTGCGCCGGCGAGCGGCACCAACAGTACCACGACCTTGGTGAGATGGGCCGACTTTGTCAACCAGGGCACCAACAATACCTCGCCGTCCTCGCCTGCTTCAAGCAGGCTAGACTCATCGCGTGCCTCACGAAGTTCAGGGAAGAACAAGACTTCTCCGGCCGCCGCCGGCGTTACCCTTGTCACCACCGTCGTCTGTGGGCTAGACGGGCCGGGCGAGGAGCTCGAGAGACGCCTGGATGGCGTGCCCAAGCAGCTGCTTCGCTCTCCCCGCCACCCTTCTCCGCCCTTTCGATCTTTCCCGTCGGCGTTATCCTTGTCACCATTGTCGTCCGCGGGCTGGACGGGCCGGGCGAGGAGCTCGAGAGACGCCTGGATGGCGTGCCCAAGCAGCTCCTCCGCTCTCTGAGGCTACCGTAGCAAGGTTCTTCCGATAGCTATCGATGGACTGACGCTGCCGCACGGGCACCACAAGTCAGAGGGGGCGGCGCAGCTCCAGACAAACGAGCAGACAAACGAGGCGTCAATGGCCGAGGACGAGCTAAGCCTTCTACACTACACCACATTCGTTTGTTTGTTTGGTGTACTTGCACACACCAATTAGCCGGCGGCTAGAATCGATCCATCGGCCATGCACTTGTGAGGAAGAGATTGGAGAAGAAGATGCGTATGAAATATGGGCCCACATAGTAAGTGACAGTAGAAACGATCCCGGCTGGGATCGCGCCTTTAATACTACGCCAAACATGATTTCACTGATACAGAGTTAGGATTGACTGGGATCTGTAAATACAGGGTATCAATTTTAAGGATTTAAAGATGAAAGTTTGTTTATGTCGGCCTCTACCAATCTTAAGATTTATTTCAGACTTCCATTTAGATATGACACCCTGTCTCTTCCGCTTCTACAAAATGACAACAAAACCCATAAAAATGGCCAAGAAAAATAAATAGAACAGAGACCGAAAAAATAAGCCTAACAAAAACGTCCTGACAACTGAAATCGCGACCCGGGATGCGCTCGACAAAAACGAAGCAGGGTCAAGTTTGTCTTGGAATGGACATGCAAATGGCTCACATTCCTCCCCGATTGCAGTAGCTGTAGGTCTATAAAAGTGCGCATGAAACTGTTGTCCTCTAGAAAAAAAAAAGACAATTCCCTCGAGAATGGATTGTCTTAGTATAATGTTCTTATTCACGGAGACAACAAAAGAAAAGAAAAAAGTGCAATGCATACATGTATGTCATAGCAGGCAAAAAAAAAATCCCTGGCCATGCATAGATACAAACAGGCAGTCCACATACACAAATACTCCCTTCGTTCTTAAATATAAGTCCTTTTAGAAATTTCACTACAAACTACATACGGATGTATATAGATATGTTTTAGAGTGTAGATTCACTTATTTTTCTTCGTATGTAGTCCGTAGTGGAATCTCTAAAAAGACTTATATTTAAGAATGGAGGGACTATAAGTGATGAAAATGTAAAAGAAGAACGGGCCAAAACCTGTCCCATGCAAGCGAAATTAACATCACAAGCCCAAACACAAAACTATAGGAAAGAATCACGGTGCCTATAGCAACGTATAAAAGAGAGCAACTAATTAGAGGTTATCTTCTACGGGGACCTCCAGGTCACCTTTGGTTTCATTGGAGAAGTAGTGTGTCTAGCCGCCGCCTCATGACACGTGTTGTGTACTTCCTTTGGATTTCGTTTTTATCATTTTTCTGTACTCAATTTTTTAGCTTTAAATGTTTTTTTTGTTTTCTCCCTGTTTTCCCAAGGTTTTGGAGAAAAAACCAAGGATATTTTTTCACGTGGAATTGATTTTTGTGCTTTCACCAGAAGCACAAATTTGTGTCTTGTGAAGCCACAAATTTGTTTCAACGAGAAGCAGAACACAGATTTGCTTTCGCAAGAAGGACAATTGTTTAGAGATGGAAAAAAATATGCTTGTATGAAAAGCACAAATTTGCTTCTCGTGAAGGCACAGATTGCTTCGGCGAGAAGCACAACTGGGCTTGTCGGAAAAAAATGTGCTTCCACAAGAAGCACATATTATCTGCTCGCGGAGGCACGTATTTGCTTCCAAGAGAAACACAGTTGTACTTCTCAAAAAGGAAAAAAATGTTGCTTCCACAAGAAGCACAAATTTGCTTCTCGCAACTAATTAGACGTTATCTTCCATGGGAAAAAACATTCCGAATTGAAGAAAAGAAAACCATGAAGCTTCGGGTTTTTCTTCCATTTCTTCATCATTCATTTTTTTTGGTTGCCTATTTTTTTTCAGTTTTTGTATTTTATTTTGTAGTTTTTGGGTTTTGTCATGTTTCTAACTTTTTCATGAAAAAATTTCATCGAAACCTATTAACATGGGATCTAGTTTCGAAGATCTCAATGCAAGAGATCCAACGGTGAACAGTTTGGGACTTGGATGCATGGTTCAAGAGATAAACCATTTTGAATAAATGAATCTATGATAAAAGGGAAAACCCATTATGCGACAAATGACGCACATATAGTGTGTCATTTCTCAGCAACTGAGAAGGTGGGAGTGACATTTCTTACCTAGTGATTTTGTTTGTACAGACTAGAAAATAAAAAAGAAAATGCAGCCTACATAACAAAAGACACATGCACATATTTGTTGTTGCGAAAGTTGCCATTTGCTATTAATAACAACTTTGCAAGTTTGGTACATTTGGATTCTGTTTACATGCATTCTTTATATGTTGATGATTATGTTGGAATATTAATGGTGTGGTAAGGTCTTATTACAAGTACATTGTTGTGATCAACATTGGATAACTTGGTGCTTGTTGATTTTCTAAAATATTTCAGATTTCTTACGTGCACACAAGGTGTTTGTTGAAATGCCTATGAAGAATAGGCTTGTTGTTTTGCTCATTTTTGCTGCCCCTTTACGCTTACAATGCAAAATATGCAGAAAAATACATCTAATAAATTTAGACTAACGGATATGTTGGTTGACCAATTGCTTGGGAAGCGACAAGCATCACTTGCATGACAGTTGGCTTACAAGCTTTGATGCGGAGTGGGGTAGTTGCGCAAACATCACGAACACACTAGATACAACCAGGGTTGGATTTTATTTATGTATAGCAGTATCAACCATTATGCTGAAGGAGGCTAACTGATCATGCGAGAAGGAGAAGAGGAGGGTGAGCACGTCAATCGACCAGAGGTGATTTATCGTATGCTAATTTTTTTTCTTGCTAACACACCGCGTATCAAACAAGAAGTTGAGCATGTTGCATGTACCATGAATTGATCTTTGATTATTTGTTGCGCATTTTATCTTTTTGTGTCATTGAAAGTTCACCATTCCCCCTAGTGGGTTTTGATGATATATGACAACTTGATCAATGGGGATAATACCCTTGCTCTAAGTTCTTTTTATATCAGGTCCCAAAACATGCAAGTTAGGAAGATGACTACTAACCCTAATTTTCAAGGATCGAGTGTTGGCAAGTTGAAGAACTATCTCATGGCATATCGCGATACAACATTAGTTTGAGTCAGGTTATGGAATAGCTCCTAATATTGCTGGTGGCGGCTGCGGGGAAATAGAGACATGTGCTTGGCTAAAATCATTTCCAAAGGTGATGGTACCTACCACGTGGGTCTCATCACCTTTTTTGTGAGTGAGAGAGTGCATAGCTCTACCATTCTCTCTCCTCTATCTCTCATACAAAAGCCTAGCATTTTATTTTTCAGAGATATTTTTTATGCTTCATATCTTTCAAATCAAAATTTTCATTTCAGTTTTTTTAATATAATTGAATCATGATGACAAGACCTTTCAAACAAGACCAATATTGACATATTTATAACTCATTTAAATATCATTGTTTCGACTGAGATAATCAAAATAAATTTCACAAGTAATTCAATTGTTTCCATTATTTCAAAACAATTGTTCCAATTATTTCAGAATGGTTATTTCAGTTATTTCACTATTTCAAAAAACCTTTTCATTTTTTTGTAAAACATATTTCAGTTATTTCAAAGTAGTAATTTCTAGTAATTTTAAGAATTGATTTTAGCTATTGAAAAATACTGGATTTCAATTATTTAAAAACTATTAATTCAATTATTTCATCACTTCGTAAAAATATTTTATTTTTTCACAACAAATAATCATATTATTTCAAAACCTTTGATTTAAAATTTCCATAAAGATTTCGCATTTCATAAAAGAATGTTCAATTATTTCAAAAGAGAGAATTTTAATAATTTCAAAAGATAAGTATTAAATTATTTCAAAGAATATTTCCTTTTTCACATAAGTGCTGTCAGTTAGTCAGAAAAGTTGGATTCAAGTTTTTGTTTAGGGCGAGCTAGAACGCAGTCTGGACACATAGGACTTACTCCTTCTTTCGTAGGCAGAATTGATATGTATCGTGGCCATTACTTGTGGGCCGGCCCATTATTCAGTAGAGAAGCAAAGGGAGCATTTCCATTACAGTTCTATTGTGCTTCCCGCGAAATCAAATCGGTGCCTACACAAGAAGCAAATCTGTGCCTGCATGAGAAGCAAATTTGTACTTCCCATGAAAGGGCACAAAAAAAATCTTGAATTCCTGTTTCATCCAAAACCTAGGAAATACCGGATGAAAACCAAAAAGCTGGAAAAAAAAAACCAATCTAAAACGTGAAAACACGTACAGGAAAATAAAATAGATAAATTCCAAAGGCGCCCAGCAGCAAAAGGCGCATTTTCTTGTGCTCTTTTTGCCATACTAGGCCACGCCTTGCTGAATACGAAAGCGGAGGACACATATAAGGAATTGAGGATTGCACTGCACCTGACCTACGTTATTCGTGATTAACAAGCTTCAATCCACAATGGGGTCGGTCGGGATCCGTTCCCCTTCAGCTGCATCTCTAACTATACAGACAGACATGCCACAACCAGGGTTGAATTTTATTTTCGTAGGAAGTAGTACGAGGTACAGTATCAAGAGCTGGTGACGGAGGATGACGGCACCAGCTACCATCGGCCGGCCGGCTGCCGCGGCAGCAGTTTCACCCATGGCGCCAACCTCTGGGACGACAGGGGCCTTGAACCCTCCGGCGGTTAGCTAGTTTAGTTAGCTAGGACTCCCTCCTCCCCCCGCGTCGCCTCCTCTGGCGGCTCGGGGGCAGCCCCGTCGCGCCGCCGCCGGCCCACTCCCACTCACCCCCATCCGCTTTGCCGCCGCCGGAGAGGACTCCGGCGAAGCCGCGCGTGCCCCAGGGATGGTGGCGGCGGGGCTCCTTTCTGTCGGCTCTCGCCAGCTAGCGGGGGATCCATCAGACGGCGCTGCAAGATCCGGTGCGGTGGGCCTCTTCGCCGGCGTCAGGGGGTGGATCCGGGGCTGCTCAGTCCGGATCTGGCGCGTGGTGGTGCGGTGCTGGTGGTGCGGGGCTGATGGCGGCGGGGTCGAGCGCGCGAGGTCCTGCTGGTCCGGTGTCTCGGTGGTCGACTCGTCATGGCTCGGTGGTGGGCGCTGGCTGGAGGAGGAGAGGCCCGACGCAGCTGGCTGGTGACAGCGTGTCGCTGCGGAGCGCGCAGGCCGGTGGCGCCTTGGTGCTCCTCGCCGCGGAGGCGCTCGAGCCAAGCCAGATCTGCGCTGGCTGGAGGTGAGGGCTCATGGCCGGCGCACAGCAGGTGAGGTGGTGATGCGGAGGGCCTGATGGGGTCTGGCAGAGGAGATGTGACTCGATCTAGTGGGGGTGGCGCCAGCGGGACGCAGTGCTGGGTTCTCACGGGCAGGTTGGTGGCGGCGCTGCGATGGCTCGGTCAAGATGGAGTCTTGCGAGCAGCGAGCGGTCGGTCATCCCTGTGCGGCGTGGCGAGCAGCGGTGCTTTCCTGGTGATGCCAGCCTGGGATTTCTCCATGGAGAGGCGGGTCTGACTGTCGCAAGGCTGTTCCTTGGAGTGGGTGACGGCCGTCGCGGGCAGTCCTGGACCTGGCCGGAGGTGCTGGTTGGCTGCGGACCCTCGTGCAGGCTGGGAGTGGATGGTGTGGCCGCGGTTTCCCTGCCGGGTGGTCGGTCGTTGGTCCTCGACTATGCAGCTACTTCGGCAAGTGCTGCGGTGGCGGCGGTGTGAGGCTTCTTGGCAGTGCTGCCAATCCCATGGAGGTGTGGTGATGGGCGAAGCGCGGATGAAAATTTTGCACGGCTTCTGCCGGGCCGGTGGTGATGGCACCTGTGGATGTCATTCCCCTCCTTGAAGACATCGTCGAGCGTGTTCGCCTCATCCCTCGCGCTCTTGGTGTTGGTGGATGCTTCCGGGCGAAAGCCTAGATTCGATGTTCGGATCGGCACGATGGCGGTGTCCTCGACGCCGCTCCTCTGTTGGGAGCATTGTGTTTGGAGACATGACTGGTTCCTCGTTGCTCTCCTCCGATGTTCGCCGCTATCCTTTTCTGATCTTCAGTGGCGCTATGTATGTTGGTCGTCAGTGAATCCAAGGCGGTGTCTTCCCGGATTGAATCGAGTCCTGCCATTCATTTGCCACTTCTCTTAGGCGCTCAGGGTGGATGGTGCGTCGACAAGAGAAGTTCTACGGAAGTGTGGTCTTCGGAGGTGTCCGGCGTCGGCCGAGACGCGGTGCTGTGTATCAGTTTAGGATAGGCTTTTTGCATTGTAGCTTGCCTAGTGGTGGTGTTTGTTTATGATCTTACCGGTGTGGTGTTCGTGCTACACTTGTTGTTCGCATCGAGTGATAGCTTTCTTGTAACTAAATTCTGCATTCTATAAAGCTATGGTACGTCTAGGCGTACTCTCGAAAAAAAATTCCTTCGACAGTTACAGGAGCCGGCGCCGGGACACCGGCCCCTTGTACGAGGGGCTCGTCGGCCCTCAGAGCGTCCTTCAAGATGTACCTCGCCTTGGCGGACTCGCCCGCCGTGACCGCGCACAGCACCACGGCCAGCGCCAACAGGCGGCCGGCGGAGAGGCGAACGGCGGCCGTCGCCATGTCACTCAGAGTCAGATCTCTCCTCCGGTGCGCACGGCCGGTCGGGCTGGGGCTGGGATCGTATGCGCTGTTCACTCGCGGCAAGATGCGTGTGGTTCTGATTCGGGTGCATCCCCTTCCTCTCCCTCTATTTGTAGGAGGCGAAGAAACCACTGAAGATGCGATGCTGCATGCAGCTTCCGGCGCCGGCCATTGAAGGATGGCACATGGCTTTGGTTGGCGATCATCCCATGCGATTAATTGGCCGGCTAGCTGCGATGGCCCATCGTCATGCGAAAACATATTTTAGAGCACCTGCACCCCGGCCCGCTTATCCTGGGCGTCCATGTACATAGGGATTGGGGCCAGCCGTTCCCGTAAGTGTCTCACGGCACGATTAGCGGGCAGCTGTTATCAGTGGGACGCGACTGTTACCCGAGGGCACTGTTTCAGCCGGGTCACATGCACACAGATAACACAGAATCCTGCCGAGCCCCCCGTGACTCTGTTCCACCTCCGTCCGACGTTGGAGTGGAGTAGCTGTACCTGAGAATGCTAGGCGGCGGGGGAGACGGATTCATTTGAGATGGGCATGGAGAGATCACGGATCTGAGTGGAGGTCCGCTTGCTGGAAGCCTGGAACAAGAGGAGCCAGGGAATCAGCCGCAGGTCCGGGCGGGCGGCACCGGGGCACCGCCGCTGGTGCGATCCCGCGCCGGGAGGCATTGTTCAATTAGATCCCAGGTGAATATGTGGGTTTTTTTATTGCGTATTTCCCTTTTTGCTCTCTCTGGATGTAGATTATTTGGGAGCAATACACCCATATCAGGGTTTGGTTTTGGGCGCCGGATAGAAATTGACGATTTGTCCATTCTTCTGTGTTTTTGCAGCTCAAAATAGGCAGGCAGGAGGCTTCGCTAAATCTGTACCTGCGTCCATGATTTGGCCGTCAGCATGCAGGTATGTGTTTCTTTCATGCAGAGTTATGTTCCACATTTATTTCGTCTCCGCGGATGCAAATGTAATGGGTAGTAAAACCAACTGCGATTAGGACATACCTTTCGTATTGTTACTAAATCAAGGATGTCATGGGTTTGGCTGAATCGAACGATTTCAGGGTCGTTACAGTGTGCATGACTCAAATGGTACATTAATTTAAGTTCAGATGATGGCATGCACTGAAATATAAGTTTGCAATCTGTAATAGTATCAAACACAACATCTGGATGGTTTTCAAAGGAGTTATACATATAATCATTGCTTTGTTTGTGCAGAATCACAGCAAGCTCAATAAGCTGCCCACAATTCTGGAAGAAGATGAGTCAGACAGGGGTGACTGGTATGGACTTATCCAAGCAAGCATTTTTTCCAAGGCGCATATTTGTCTCATGCTGTTGATGCGTCTTTGTGCTTAATAAATGTTTAATCCATGTTACTGACTAATGTATTACACCTTGAAATATCTCCAGGTGTTCTATCTAGACAGCATCAACCTAGGCGATATAAGCATGGCACATGATGTTTTCCCCAGAATAAAAGTGTTCACAGCAGAAAAAATTAGATCCATGATTAATGCGGAGAAAAGGCCGGTGGATTCAACCAAAAACGGAGATTCCATTTATTGGCATATCAACGGTTGAGTTTGGAGAATTAGAACCGGAATTTATTCATCCTATCCGTCAAGTGTCTGCGAGGTAAACAACGACACCTGTAATTCCATCTGGCAGCACTGTCGCGCCCAGGAATTGTGATTATATATACGTATGAAGCTACAATTATTGGATTATAAAAATGAAAAAACATTCTAATATGTATTATGAATGCAGGCACCTGTCCGGTTTTTATATGATGAAATTTCTGTAGGAAATTCATTGGTGATCAAGCAAGTCATGATATACATGTGGCGAGTGCATTGGTGTATTGAGTGTTCCGTCAAAAGGAAAATAACGAAACGTTTATAGTTGAATTTTTTTTGGTTTTTTGATTGGTGATTTGGCTGATGGTATTCTCAAAAAATAAATCACAGGTTGAAGAGCAATGTCTGGCGCCATATTACCTTTATGAGATCTTGCATCTCAAGGGGAACAATGCAAAGAGGCCACACCAATTTATCGAGTTTATCGATGAATGAATAAGAGAGCATAGTCGAGTAAAGCAACGATGAAAAACTATTTAGTATCCTGGGGCACATCTATGCTTGTTTTGGGGTGCAAGCAATGTATGATGTTCTGGGTTGGCTATGAAGTCTGAATTATTCTCATGTCGACACTTGTGACCAACTTATTTGTCGTGCACCTTCACTTGACTCGGGCATAACTACGTATTACTGTAGTTCTGGCTAGTGGGTAATGATGTCATGTTATGTTTGAACAATTCGTTTATACCGAGTCTAAATTACTTTGGTAGTTAGATCGTAACGAAAAGTAAGATATTTTGCTGAGGAAATCCGCATTTCGTTGCATCAGACCGTCAGGGCATGTCATGACACATATCATGTTCATAGTACGTAATTTGACCAAAAGTATGCGTGCTATGTGTGAACCATCCAATCATTGTTTAGGTATAAGTCCCAGGTGGAATAATGTGCCTGGCACATTATCTAGGTGTTCATGTTCAATAATGTACCTGGCACATTTGCAAGACGCTTGTCCCTCTTTGTGACCGTGGAATATAGTATAGTCATGTGTCTTGTACCCGGCACAAGATGCACACGAGCTGTGGACCGTGGATTATGGTACAGTCATGTGTCCTGTACCCGGCACAAGATGCACACGAGCTGTGGAGTTTCGGAAGTGAAACGTTATGTGCCAGGCGCATGAACCCATTTCATGAGCCAGACCCATAATGCAGAGCATGATACTCAGGAGGGTGGGCAACGGGGTGGCTGTGGTATGATCCATCAATGGTGAACCAAGCACATGTGTGATGGATTCGTAAGCTTTTTTCTACAAATTCTACTCTACTTATGACTAAGACGCACCATTTGAACCAAGGGGATTGTGCATACCTTGAATCCGGGCGAAAGCAGCTACTCGCGACTCCGGCGCGAGTCCCATATCGGAATCTGCCCAGCCGCCGTCGGTAGAGGAGGATAAGTTCTTGGGGGATATGAACGAGCAGACGCTCGGCTTCCCACCATTACTGCTCGGGCGCTGGTGTGCTCCCGATTCTTCCAGTAAAAGATGGAGTAGTACACACACCAGATAAGGGCCTCTTTGATTCACAGGTTTTTAAAAACGTGGGAATAGAAAAAGTATAGGATTGGAGTGTCATGCCCACTTGAATCCTATAGGATTATCAAGGAGTGTTTGATTTCACAGGAAAAACAAAGAAATTGTAAAAAAAGATTGAAGTGGAGGGTAGATTTCCTATAAAATGTAGTACAAAAGATTTCATTGGAAAAATTCCTATGTGATTCAATCCTATGAATCAAAGAACAAATGTAGGAAAATTTTTAAAGAATTTCAATTCTCCAGAATTTCTATAGAATTCCTTTGAATCAAAGTAGCTCTAAGATTGGACTACCGGCAACGATGTTGGATCTGTGGTCCGGTACAAAATCCAAACGAAAAGGGGATTCAGAAACTCATACGGGAAACATAGTTCGATTAGAACAGTAATGGAAGCAGCTGAATCAGTGCGTACCTTTCGCTGGCCGCCGGATTGATGTTGCGGCCGAGCGCCGGCGCCATCGAATCACCGCCCCGCGGCCCATCCATCTAGCTATAAGTCAAAGAGCGAGAGGAGAGAGTCAGATGTGTTCGGAGGCGGATCCTCTAACTTAGAGAAGCAAAGTCACGGTGCTACAGTGTAATCATAGTGTAAAATGAAGAAGAAATGTTAGAGACGTTTAACGGATTATTTACTATTGATATTTACTGTAGATATAAATAATCTATAATTGATTTTATTTCACCATCAAGTTGTTTGTATGTAATGATTATGAATGTAAACATTAAATCTGCAATTTGCATATTAATTTAAATTATTTTAGCCTTAATCATATGGATTGCAAGAAGAAAAGTTAGAGGATTGTAGCTTCTCTACCTTTCCTTTTTAATGTTAGAAGATCTGGTTCCGATCTGTTCACGGGCTTGGAGCGGTGGAAGACAAAGCTACCCTGAGCCAAAGATGGAGCAGTACCCATGTGACCACAACGACCGTAATAGCCTGCTGCCACGGTGACAGTTCCAATAAAACTGGCTTACTTGTCGGGCATCTTGAGGTACAGTGGAAAGATTCTACCGCTGGGATAACGCGGCCTCGGCGCAGATGTTCTAAAAATCCGCATCCCATCGTCATAGGTTTGGCACACCGGATTCGTAGTTAGTTTGGCGGCCAAAATCCTCAAAAAATGTGGAATGAAATATATTCTACATGACAGGTTAAATATAATTAGTTGTTTATCAGTTTTTCGTCAATCAAGTTTGGTACAACCAAGAAATAATAATTGATTAGTAATTTCATTTAGGTTATACTGACAACTATTATTTTCCTACAAATTAGTAGATCGAACGTAGAGCAGTGCAAATGTATCAAATGCTTGAGCAACCAACACAAATCACACAATAAATTCTTTGAAAAACAAAGGTTGCTAAATCAAAATCGAATGGTGTCTTGGCTAGGCCTAATTTAATCACATGCTCCACGAGTCAAATGTAGCCAAATCCATCTCACCGCTGATATGTGTAACCCACGCAACCTCATAATATTTTACATATGAGCAATAGGTTTTCCAATTTGAGAAACAAAACACGCAAAAGAAAAGGAACACACATTCAAAAATTCAATGACTAGAGTTTAACACAACAAATTAAGCAAGTGAAATAGGAAAATAAGAAAAGGTACGCTTGGTTATTCCATCATGAAGATTGTTGATGATAGATGGGGGGTGCAGAGAGCAGAAGGGTCGTGATTTTTATATACGAATAAAGAAAATATGCATTGTAGTTGGCACAGTCTTTCTTGATGGGTAGACAACAGATGCGCCAACTATAAAAAATTAACTTATATATAGTAGAACATTTATCACACTACAAACTCGATCCATTCATGCTACACTATCAGTCCTAAGCCTCCATTCAAACTATAAATAAATATGAAAACAAATATGCACTTTGTATAACAATGGAATTAAAGTACCATATATATTGCTATAACTAAATTAGTGATATTATATTTCTATAATCAATAGATTTATACTTTATTAAATTTTTTATATCCATTTATACTTTACTAAGTTAACAACACAAGGCACCTCTAATGCATACGTAGCATCAATATAGCATCCTTAGATCATATGTTTGAATTTTAAAGGAGTTTATTTTCATGATCCGTAACTAAACTTCTTATTACTGTTGCACAGAAACAAATTTAGTAATGTTTTATCACGCCTTACAAATGAGTTCAAATTTAATATTAGTATACTCAATTAAGAAAATTTAAGTAACACAGAGAGTATAACTTTAAAGTATTAGAATAAAAAATGAAAATCTAGCCGCGCAGATGCGCGGGTAACCCTGCTAGTTTCAATTATTTCAAAAGAGAAAAATTCAAATATTTCAAAATATTGGGTATAAATTAGTTCAAAGAATATTTCATTTTTTCACATAAGTGCTTTCAATTATTTGGAAAAGTTGGATTCAACTTTTTTGTTTATCTGGGCCAGCTAGAAAGCAATCCGGACACAGAGGGCTTACTCCTTCGCAAGGAAGCCCGAATCTGTATAGAAAAATAAAATAAATAAAATCAAGAGGAAGCGTCCTGCAGCGGCGACCGGCTGGACGTACCACTTGGAGTGTTTTGTTTAGAATACCACTTGGAGTGTTCTAAGAGCATCTCTAGTAGACCCCGTATAATGCCGACCCGCAAAATGCGTACAGATCGCAGAAGATGGGTTTACGGGCAGACAAGGGCGGTGGTCGAGCAGACCCCGCAAAGTGGACCCGTAAAAAAAGATATTCACAAAAAATGACACCAAAACTGTTCTAAGGACATCAAAAGTGATCCCTGATCAGGTACCAACAAGGGTAACTTTCAGTTAGTTACTCTGGTGGTACATCGCATCGCCCAACAGCAAAAGGCGCATTTTCTTTTGCTCCTGTTGCCATACTAGGCCACGGCTTGGTGAAGACTCAAGATGGCAACGGGGACAAAACCCATCAGGTTTTGTCTTTTCAAACCTATCCCCACGAGAAAATCGCAAGTCCGCCCCCTTTCCCATCATCGTGCACGGGGCTAGCTTTCTGCCCGTCTCCTGAACCCATCAGGTTTTCTAAACCCACGGGAAAATCGTTATATTTAAGTAAACATAAGGGCTGGACCTCTACCACTTACAAATAGAACTCTATCACTTGTGCTACATGTTGATTCTGAGCCAACCGTGCTCGGCTTGTAAGATGGCTGTCCATGATCATCGTCACTCTCAAAATTGTACTCCTCGAATACGCTTATTGTAGTATTTTGACGGGGATGTCGGGTTTCGGGTTCAGGTATTGTTGAAACGGGTTCGAACCCGTGAAGCGTGTCGGGTTTTATACTTTACCCAACAACAGCCTCACGGGATTGAAAAGATGTCCATCCCCGTCCCTTAATAGGGTAAAAATCCGCGGAGACGCGAGTTTCATGGTCTCATTGCCATCTTGAGTGAAGACACAAGCGGAGGAGTTCTTCTTAAATAAAAAACCTGACCCTGCAGCTGTATTCCATTTGAAACATTCGAAGCAGCTGCTGCAGCTTACCGAATGCTATCTGAACATCTGAACCCTACCCTGCACTCTCTCTGTTTCCCTTTCTGTTCGGCGTGACTGTTCAACCCTGAAGAGATTGTATAATTGCCGACGTATGTACACATGAGTAATTGAGGATTACACCTACGTCATTCGTAATTAACAAGCTTCCATCCACAATGGACATGCTACAACCAGGGTGGAATTTTATTTACTACAGAGTACAGACACGGACATGCCACAACAAGGGTGGAATTTTATTTACTTGACTTGAGAGTACGTACATACAGCGAAGTAGTAGTAGTAGTAGTATCAAGAACAAGTGAAGGGCAGGGCATGCCGCTAAGCGTGGAGCTGCTGACGGAGGACAGTGGCACTGGCACCGCCTTCCATCGGCTGGCCCGCTGCCGCGGCAGCCGTCTCACCCATGGCGCCAACGTTGACGACGGCTGGGGCCTTGATCCCTCCGGCGGTTACAGGGGCCGGCGCCGGCGCCAGGACACCGGCCCCATGTACGAGGGGCTGGCCGGCCCTCAGAGCGTCGAACGAGATGTACTTCGCCTTGGCGGACTCGCCCGCCGTGACCGCGCACAGCACCACGGCCAGCGCCAGCAGGCGGCCGGTGGAGAGGCGAGCGGCGGCCTTCGCCATGTCACTCTTAAGTATGATCTCTCCTCCGGTGCGCACGGCCGGCCGGGCTGGGATCGTATGCGCTGTTCACTGGTGACGAAATGCGTGTGGTTCTGATTCGGGTGCATCCCCTTCCTCTCCCTCTATTTGTAGGAGGCGAAGAAACCATTGAAGATGCAACGCTGCAGCTACGGGCGCCGGCCATTGAACGATGGCACATGGCTTTGGTTGGCGATCATCAAGTGCATGCGATTAATTGGCCGGCGGCAACGGTCACTCGTCGTCTTGGGTTTGGCACGCCGGCTCTTAGAGTATCTCCAGTCCGTTAGCCCTTACAAGAGGCATAAATATCGCCGTCTGAGGGCGTGGCGGCGGTAGAATCGGCTCTCGGGGTGGATGGACATTCAGCCATCGCCCCAGGTCGTCCTCAGGCGCCGATATCGGCCTGTTCTAGGCCGCCTTTCGACCCACTTTCGACAAAAAACAGCCTGATATCGGCACAAATCGGTCCATATTCAACATGGTTCGGCATGGTTTTTGTGTCGCATATTTATAACAACAAATCAATAAAAATCAAATAGTTTAATACAAATTATATAGTTCAAGAAATAAAAACTCATATTTCATCACACTTCGAGCTAGGCGTCGTTCTTGATCCTCCATAAGTGCTCCACTAGATCCTGCTGCAGTTGATGATGCACCTGCGGGTCTTGGATCTCCTGACGCATATTGAGGTAGGCAGTCCAGGTTGCCGGTAGTTGGCGATCAACTTCGACTAGAGGACCCTGTCTGTAGTATGGTTTGGTGTCAAACACTGGCTCTTCCTGCTCGCTCTCGATGATCATGTTGTGCAAGATGACACAGCAAGTCATGATCTCCCACATTTGATCTTTCAACCAGGTCTGAGCTGGGTACCAGACAACAGCAAATCGAGATTGGAGCACACCAAATGCCCGTTCGATATCCTTCCTGCAAGCCTCCTGCACCTTGGCAAAGTGGGGCTTCTTGCCTCTTGGCATAGCGTTTGAAATAGTCTTCACAAATGTAGACCATCTCGAATAGATGCCATCAACTAGGTAGTACCCCTTGTTGTAGTGCCGCCCATTAACATCGAAGTTCATCGAAGGAGAATGACCTTCGACAAGCTTGACAAAGACAGGGGAGCACTGCAGCACGTTGATGTCATTGTGAGTTTCTGGCATACCAAAGAAGGAGTGCCAAATCCAGAGGTCCTGTCTGGCCACCGTCTCAAGTACCACACTGCAACCGCCTTTAGCGCCTTTGTACATCCCATGCCAAGCAAATGGACAGTTCTTCCATTTCCATGCAGTCGATGCTTCCAAGCATCCCAAGAAATCGTCTTGCTGCATTCTGTGCTAAGATTCGAACAGTGTCTTCCGCATTGGGTGTCTGCAAGTAATGCGGTCCAAACACTGCCACCACTGCCCTGCAGAACTTGTAGAAACACTCAATGGTCGTGGACTCGGGCATGCACCCATAGTCGCCGAGTGAATCACCGGGAGCTCCGTATGCAAGCATCCTCATCGCTGTCGTGCACTTCTAGATTGAGGTGAATCCAAGTTTGCCGGTGCAATCCTTCTTGCACTTGAAGTAGTTGTCGAACTCCCGGATGGAATTCACAAACCTGAGCAAAAGTTTTCGGCTCATCCGATAACGGCGCCGAAATACTTTGTCGCTGAGCAGTGGAGCGTCGGTGAAGTAGTCAGAGTAGAGCATGCAGTAGCCTTCCAGACGATGCCGGTTCTTTGCTTTCATCCGCTCCGGCGCCGAGCCACCTCGCTGCGGCTTTTCATTGCTCGCGAGCAGGCCGGCGAGGGCGGCGAGGACCATGAGATGCTCCTCCTCCTGAACGTCGGCTTCGGCTTCCTCCTCCAGCAGTGCAGCGAGTGACTCCTCGTCGTCCGAGTCCATCGCCGAGCAGGCAAATCGCTGAACATGCCTTGCGGGCGCGGTGGGCGCACACCACCGGTACACCGTCCTTTGCGGCCGGAAAGCCGGAAAAATCTCCCGGACGACGGTGGAAAGGCTGCCGCGGCGAAACCTCCTCTCTTTTCCGGCGGGGAATGACTTATCTAGTGGTGGTGGGCGGCACCGGGATCGGCAGGGTGGCAGCCGAGAACGTAGGGGATGGGGGCGAATCTAGCCGGTTGGCTTGACTTTTCACCTGACAATGTGTGTCAGGTGTGCTTTTCCCTTGCGCCGAAGCCCCTGAGCGCCCCTTAGTGCACCGGGTTCGGCCTGCGATAGCCGGGCCAAAAAAGGACCGAGTCGGCGAATTTCGGCGTCTTGAGGACGCGACCGGAACGTTTTTTCGGCGTCTTAGCTAGGTTCGGCTGCCGGCCGTCACTCGGGCTACTCTCTAGACCTCTGTTACGTCCACCTCCAAATTAATTAGCTGAATATATCCATAAGTTGCAGTGGAACATAAAATTGAGATAGATACATTTTCGCGGGTATCAAGATAGATAAACTGATCAACAAAGCATGTGTCTCACTATCCGCTCATTGTACCTTCACTTGGCATAACTTTGTCCCATTAATTTATTTTTCGACAACAAATATTCCTATTATTTCAAAAACCTTTGATTGAAATGTTTTCATAAAGATTACATATTTCAGAAAAGTGATTTCAATTATTTCAAGAGAGCAAAATTCAATTATTTCAAAAGAGTGAGTATAAATTAGTTCAAGCAATATTTCATTTTTTTCACATAAGTGCTTTCAATTATTCGGAAAAGTTGGATTCAACTTTTTTGTTTAACTGGGCCAGCTAGAAAGCAATCCGGAGACACAGGGTTGTTTACTCCTTCGCGAGCCCATTGTGTTTGCATTCTGGTTTTAGTACCTTCCGCCTGTGTTTTAGGAAGGTTTCATCATTTTATTTTATTTTTCATTTTTCTATGTTTTCGTTTATCCAGGTTTTCATTCAGTTTTTATTTGCGATTTTAATATTGGTTTCTTTTTTCTGTTATTATTCTATATTTTTATTTTTTGTCCTTTTAAATTTAAATTTTCTAATTGTTTTTAAATTCATGAATATATTTTCAATTCGTGGACATTTATTTCAATCTGAGAACATTTTCTGTGTCCGCGAACATTTCTCTAATTAGACAAAAATTTTGAAATTCAAGAACATTTTTCAGATTAAATAATATTAGCAAGATTTTATTAATTCACAAACATTTTTTAGATTTGTGAACCTTTGTAATTTGTAAGCTTTTTCGAATTCGATATATTTTTTAAAATCCGTGAAACATTTTTTAGTACATGAATATTTTCTTAAATTTGAGAACTTTTTTCAAATGCATGGATATTTTTTAATCGTATTTTTTTCAAAATGAATGAAGCTTTTTTTTCAAATTAATGATCATCACCCAGGGCGGCACCACCTTCCATCGGCAGGCCCGCTGCCGCAGCAGTAGTCTCACCCATGGCGGCAACCTCGAGTGCGGTCGGGGCCTTGATCCCTGTGGCGGATACAGGGGCCGGCGCTGGGACGCCGCCCCCTTGTACCAAGGGTTGGTCGGCCGTCAGAGCGTCCTTCGAGATGTACTTTCCCTTGGTGGACTCGCCCACCGCGACCATGCACAGCACCACGGCCAGCGCCAGCAGGCGACCGGCGTGGACGCGAACGGCGGCCGTCGCCATGTCACTCTGGTCCCTTGTCCAGGCCGGGGACTGTATGCGCTGTCCACTCGCGACGAGATGCGTGCTGTTCTGATTCAGGCGTACAGACAAGCATCCTCTCCTACCTCCCCTCCCTCTATTTGTAAGAGGCGAGAAACCATTGAATTTGTGATGCTGCAGCTTTGGCGCAGCCTATTGAACCATAGCACATGGTTAGGTGTGGTTGACGATCATCAAGTGCGATTAATTAGAGAGTGTCGGACGTGATCAGTTGGGCCTAGGAGAAAGACGGAAGATATTCAAGCCGATCGGCATATTGCCGCCAAGTTCATGGGAAGAGAAATAGTCCCAACTGCGGAGGCGACGTGGAAGTGCCGAGCCCCACTAGAGTGCCGCTTCTTCCTATGGCTAGCAGTGCGCAACCGATGTTGAACCTCAGACGGGTTGGCAAGGAGGGGGCTGCCACACCAGGATACATGTCCGCGAGCCCTGCTCCGGTGCTCCCCCCTAACCTAATTTCGGAGAGGTATTTTTGTCCCCGCGAGTTTATTTTTTCCTGGCCCGCCGTAGCCTAGATCCAAACCCTGTCTAGCCCTGTATAACCCAGTCCGTATACGTACAGTACCCTGGTCCGAAAAAAAACCATAACACGTTCTCTACAGCCGGCATTAACAAATTCCCGTCTGTCCATAACTGTGGGCACGACTTCACTAGTAGAAAAAGGGTCAAACGTGAAGCACATTAGTGCCGGTTTGAATTAGAGCCGGCACTAATGTGTACATTAGTGCCGGTTCATGGCGGCGATCAATAGTACCGGTTCGTGGCGAACCTTTAGTACCGGTTCGTACCACGAACCGGTACTAAAGAGGCTGTGTCAGCCTGCGGTCAGGCTATGGCCCCACCATCACCATTTAGTGCCAGTTCGTACCATGAACCGGTACTAATGAGGTTATGGCAAGCTGTTTTTAGTCCCACCTCGCGAAGAGAGAGGGACTAGGAGCAGTTTATAAGCCCTGAGTGCAGAGACAATGAAGAAGAGGCTCAATACTCACGTTGCTTAGCTTCAAGCCTTCAGGAATATGGTAGACTGCACGGAGCTATGCGCAGTGCAGTTTATACTATTTCGAAAGGCTTGAAGCAAATTAACGAGCATTGCACCTCTTTTTTATTTTTAATAACTTATTACAACTCCGGACTTCTTCTGTTATGAAAAACTAATTGCACGTCGGCATTTCTTTTTTTTAACTTTGGTTATAACTCCAGACTTTGACCATCAAGTTTTGCAGAAAAAAAAAATAACAGAAAAGAAAAAAAACTATAGCTGAAAAGAAAAAAACTATATAAAAAAACTATTCAGAAATAAATAGAACAAAATAAATATAACAGAAAAGAAAAAAAACTATAGCTGAAAAGAAAAAAACTATATAAAAAAACTATTCAGAAATAAATAGAACAAAATAAATATAACAGAAAAGAAAAAAAACTATAGCTGAAAAGAAAAAAACTATATAAAAAAACTATTCAGAAATAAATAGAACAAAATAAATATAACAGAAAAGAAAAAAAACTATAGCTGAAAAGAAAAAAACTATATAAAAAAACTATTCAGAAATAAATAGAACAAAATAAATATAACAGAAAAGAAAAAACTACTTAGAAATAAATAGAAGAAAAAATAAAGTAGAGTAGATGAAAAACTACTCACAAATAAATAGAAGAAAATAAATATAACAGAAAAGAAAAAACTATACAAAAAACTACGCAGAAATAAATAGAAGAAAATAAAGCAGAAAAGAAAAAAACTATAAAAAAATTGGGGTGCTGCCCTGTGGGCCTGCTAGGCCATGGGAGTGCAATTACAGGCCTTAAAGGCCCAGCAGACTCACAGGGCAGCGCGCAGAATTTAGGCCCACAAGCCTGCTATATAGAGGAGTTCGAACAGGTAGCCGCGGCTGGGTTTATAAACCAGTGCGGCTGCCCTTCGCCCGGCGAGATGGGACTAAACTTTGGGGTGGCAGCGCGAGGCCTTTAGTACCGGTTGGTGGCTCCAACCGGTACTAAAGACCACCCTTTAGTACCGGTTGGAGCCACCAACCGGTACTAAAGGCCTGCTCTTGCCGCCTCTTGGCCTGGCCAAAGTTGGCCTTTAGTACCGGTTGGTGGCTCCAACCGGTACTAAAGGCCTCTCCTATATATACAACACTTACGAAAATTCAGTTAGATCTCCCCACTTCTTTCGTCTCCAACCTCTCGCGCGCCGCTCGAACCCGTCGTCACTGCCCGTCGCCCGTCGTCGTCGCCGCCGCCCGTCGCCCGTCGTCGTCGCCGCCCGTAGCCCGTCGTCGTCGCTGCCCGTCGCCCGTCGTCGTTGCCGTCTCGCGCCGCCGCCCCGAACGCTGCGCGCCGCCGTCCGTCATCGTCCCGCCGCGGTCCCGTACGTCTCTCGCTCTCGCGTACCTGCCGCGCCGCCGTCCGTCGTCGTCGCACCCGGCCCGTACGCCGGCACCCCCGCTCGTACGCCGCCGCCCCCGCCCCGTACGCCGGCGCCCCCGCTCGTACGTACGGGGCCGCACACATACACACATACACACATATATATATATATATACGTACACACACATACACACACATTAGTCAAACTAGTTTATTTTTAGTAAGAAAATTGTAGAACTAGAGATTTGAACTAGTTGAATAATTAATATAACTAGTTTATTTTTAATAAGAAAATTGTCGAACTAGTTTATTTAGGTATATGAGATTTGAACTAGTTCAATAATTAATATAACTAGTTTATTTTTAGTAAGAAAATTTAGGTATCTGAGATTTGATGATCTAACTAAAATATTATTTGTTAATGAGTTTTTCTGTTTATTTAATTTTTTATATATTTTGAGTTTATATAAATGTTAGATTAATGTCGAATGTTAGATGAATTAGATAGAAAAGTTAAATATATAGTAATGTCAATTGTTAGAGATGAATATAGTTAGATATATTAATGTCAAATGTTAGATGAATATATATTTGGCTAGATATTAATTAATGTTAGATAGTAATAGGTGTTTAATGTTTCACCTATATGAACATAGGAAATGTCATCTGACGACGAAAAAGATTTCATTATGTGCGAACACTGTAAAGACCAGCGTGGCCTGTGCGACAGAATTTTCCTTGTTGATGGTAGGCGCTTCAGCATCAAGCTGGATGAGACATTCGAAGTTGATACAGTAAGTCACTTTGGCAATAATTATTATTTGAATGCAAAACTTATGCTTCATTTGCTTCAACTTATAATTTTAAATTTTCACTATTCTACTAGCGCATCCCCTGCCATGCAAGAATCTTTGTCTTGTATAAGATAGGTTTTAGTGCTATAGATGATATGGAGGTAAAAAGAGTTTACTTGAAGACGGAGCATGGGTATACTTTCAACGTCAAATTATATAAAGGAGACACATACACCCATTTTGAATGCAAAACTTGGCAAGCACTATGCAAGGCTTATGCATTTGAGCCTGATATGGTTATCACCTTTGATATTCGTCCGAAAGATGATATTGAAGGTAATATAGACATCTGGGTCGATGTGCAAACGCCTCCAGTTCTACCATTATGTGAGTTTTTCTCAACCATGCATGCATATGTTTATGTCTTTGATACAGTTTATTCAAAAATAGTTGACAACTAATTTGTATTGTCAGCTTATTTCGGTTCAAGCAAACATGTCCGGCGCTTGGTAGACAGGACCTACTACTGCCCCGGGGCTCAACTAAACTGCGAGGAGATAAGTCATTATGTTTCATGGCTTGAGGATCTTAATACTGTCAAGACAAATTTTTTTCCTGAACTTAGAAATGTTAGTACTCAAAACGTGCGACTAATGGTGATCGTATTGAACTACGGTCACATCTATAATTGAAAGATGGTAAGATTTTAACTATTTGTCCTTAATTAGTGCATCTTTTGCATACATTATTTTTGAAGCTAAACTTTCATTGCTTAGTATATTAATTACTATATACGATGTTCTTCAACAGGGACTTCCGATGACAGTTGTGCCTCAGTGGATCGAGATTAAAGGTGACATGTCAATGGTTAGCTTACGGCCAAGATATCCTACATTGCACATGAGTGCATTCAGGATTTCTGAAAGCGAAGAATGCTTAATAGTGAAAGATTGGAGCAAAATTGTTAACGATCGCAGAGAAGTACTAGGGGGCAGCAAGGAGAAGCGCAACCCAAGATTAGGAGACAGATTTATCTGCATGCTTCAGTATGATGAATCAGGAGAGCTATACATGTTCTATGCTATTCTACCTGAGAGGGAGCAGCAGGAGTAGCTACTAGTTCATGCTCTTAATTAGTACTTGTCTCATGTCCGTGTCCTGAACTTCGATGTTGGTGATGATTATGTTGAACTCGATGATATCTTTGCTTCTGTCACAAAGTGAATGTTTCCTCTTTAAGATAGCCAATGTTGGTGATGATTAGATAGCTAGCGGTAATGACTATGATGATTAAATAGTGGTAATTAGACGACTACGATGATTTTTAGCTAGCTAGAGTTTATTTATTTATTAATATGCGATGATGATGATGATGATGACGACTACAACTCATTATAACGTAAAACAATCCTAAATTAAATTGATAACACAAATTTAATTAAAAATAAAAAATAAAACAAAAAGCCACAAACATTTTAGTACTGGTTGGTGTTACCAACCGGTACTAAAGGGCTCCCGGCCCCCGGAGCTGGCTCGTGCCACGTGGTTTCCCTTTAGCACCGGTTCGTGCTGAACCGGTACTAAAGGGAGGGGCCTTTAGTGCCCACACTTTGGTGCCGGTTACTAAACCGGCACTAAAGGGCCTTACGAACCGGTTCTATTGCCCGGTTCTGCACTAGTGTAATCACAGATCAAGCTAGGTTTTGAGATCGTGCAGTTCCTCGCGATTGAAAGTGATCACGACGGGTGCCGTGGCCATCTTCCTTACTAAGTTTGGCAGATCTGAACGGCCTCGCTTGCGGTTGTTTACATAACATCCGTGATCGTGTGCTATGTGTTGCATATTTCATCATTGATAATGTTTGCACATGTGATGATACATATTATTGGTTGTAGAAAATGGCAGACGAGTTAACTGATATCATGGTAGACATGGAGTTTGGAGAACTGACGAAAGACTGGATAGAAGATTGGTCAGATGATGAAAATTCAGATCGTGAAGATCGGTCAGAGAATGGGAACGAATGGGACGATCTTAATGTGAGTGGCATTGTCATTTTGTAATTTTTTGGTGGCATCCGACAACATTAAATCTTTGTGTTGAAAATTTATAGATCGATGAGCTTGATGATGATCAGGATAACAACTCGGAGCTCTCGAATGAAGATTACATTAGTCAGGTACGTAAGTGAAATTTTTTGTTGGCATGCAAATTGAATTTGTTCTGGAATATTATATGATAAGTAATTTTGTATTTGTGTTGTATTTTTCAGTTCATTTCCGAATGTCATAATGCGTACGACTATTATGGTGAATCTGACGCGGAGACAGGCCTTAATGACGAATCATTAGATGCACCTGATTCCGGGGAGTCCCAGTCATCGGTCATCATGAGTGAGGTATGTGTGTAATCAATGTTCTATGGAAGTAAGTAATGTTAAACCATAGAAAACTATTTTCATGTTTGTGATTTGATTGTGTAGGTGACACAAGATGATGGGGCAAAGAATGTCCAAGATACTGCCAGTGCAGATGATAATAGGGATATGTTCATGCAGATAATAGAAATGACCTTTACGTCTCACGATGCTGCTTATGATTTCTACAACAGCTATGCTAGAGATAATGATTTCAGCATTAGAAAGAATAAGTTCAGGTATAGCAAAACAGAGTCACGTCATACGCGTTATAGGCAGTTTGTTTGTTTCAAACAAGGGAAACGTGACAGCAAGTTGCTAACCGAGGAAGGACACAGCCGTAGGCTCAGAGCCGAGACATGCTGCTTTTGGAAGCGCACCTGACCGTCAAGCTTGACCAAAAGCGTGGGGTTTGGTATGTTGAAAGTTTTGAGGACAAGCATAGCCATATGTTGGCAGGACCGGACGAGGTACCTTTTCTTTGGTTCCATAGAAAAATCAAAGAGTACCAGAAGCATGAGATAATGTCCATGGGAGCTACAGGGATTAGAATTCACGACATGATGGATTGCTTCATCAGCAAACATGTATGGTACGACGGTGTTGGTTTTACCAGGCGTGAAATATACAACCTTTGCGCCAAGGAGAAGAGGAAGCTGCTTTCAAAAGGTGATGCTACCACAGCCATAGGCATCATGGCCAGTAGGAAATAGAGGGATCCTAGCTTCTTTTTCGAGTACAAGCTAGATAAGGAAGGACATTTGAATAGGATGTTCTGGTGCAACTCCCAGTCTCGTCATGACTATGAGGACTTCGGCGACGTGCTTGTATTTGACAGCACATACAAGATGAACCGCTATGGTATGCCATTCATACCTTTTGTTGGTCTTAACAATCACCTGAAGACCACTGTTTTTGGTTGTGCCATAGTTTCGGACAAGACCGAGGAGACATACGTGTGGCTTCTGCAGACTTTTTTGAGGTCCATGTGTCAAAAGATGCCTAAGAGTGTTATCACAGATGCCAACGCTGCGATGATCAAGGCAATTCGCGAAGTCTTGCCAGACGTGTGGCACCATATATGTACGTGGCACATAGAGAAAAATATGAAGATTCACCTCAGTCACAAGTCCTTGGAGGAGTTCTGAACTCTTCTGTACTACAGCACGTCCACGACCACGTTTGAGGAGAGATGGCACGCATTTTCCAAAAGATGGCAGTCGAAAAAGAACTGTAACATGGTTGAGACGGATGTATAAGAAGAGGAGACTGTGGGCCGCGGCTTATCTGACAGAGGGGTTTTGGCTTGGCATGAAAAGCAACGAGTGGAGTGAAAGCCTGAACTCATGCCTTCACCTCCACCTAGACGGTGAAATGACCCTGGTGGATATGATTTTGCACTATGAGAACTGAAGGAAATATGCCCTAGAGACAATAATAAAGTTATTATTTATTTCCTTATATCATGGTAAATGTTTATTATTCATGCTAGAATTGTATTAACCGGAAACATAATACATGTGTGAATACATAGACAAACAGTATATCACTAGTATACCTCTACTTGACTAGCTCCTTGAATCAAAGATGGTTAAGTTTCCTAGCCATAGACATGAGTTGTCATTTGATTAACGGGGTCACATCATTAGAGAATGATGTGATTGACTTGACCCATTCTGTTAGCATAGCACTTGATCGTTTAGTTTGTTGCTATTGCTTTCTTCATGACTTATACATGTTCCTATGACTATGAGATTATGCAACTCCCGTTTACCGGAGTAACACTTTGTGTGCTACCAAACGTCACAACGTAACTGGGTGATTATAAAGGTGCTCTACAGGTGTCTCCGAAGGTACTTGTTGGGTTGGCGTATTTCGAGATTAGGATTTGTCACTCTGATTGTCGGAGAGGTATCTCTGGGCCCACTCGGTAATGCACATCACTATAAGCCTTGCAAGCATTGCAACTAATGAGTTAGTTGCGGGATGATGTGTTACGGAATGAGTAAAGAGACTTGCCGGCAACAAGATTGAACTTGGTATTGAGATACCGACGGTCGAATCTCGGGCAAGTAACATACCGATGACAAAGGGAACAACGTATGTTGTTATGCGGTTTGACCGATAAAGATCTTCGTAGAATATGTAGGAGACAATATGAGCATCCAGGTTCCGCTATTGGTTATTAATCGGAGACGTGTCTCGGTCATGTCTACATAGTTCTCGAACCCGTAGGGTCTGCACTCTTAAAGTTCGATGACGATTGTATTATGAGTTTATGTGATTTGATGTACCGAAGGTAGTTCGGAGTCCCGGATGAGATCGGGGACATGACGAGGAGTCTCTAAATGGTCGAGATGTAAAAATCGATATATTGGACGACTATATTCGGACATCGGAAAGGTTCCGAGTGATTCGGGTATTTTCGGGGGTACCGGGGAGTTACGGGAATACGAGGAAGAAGTAATGGGCCTCATGGGCCAAGTGGTGGAAGAGAGGAGGCAGGGTGACGAAGCTATGTACCTAGGGTAGGGTCATGGACCTGTCCAAACTGACCTACCCAAGGACATCTCCAGAAGAAATCACCTTTCAATCGACTTGGAGGTGTTCCACTCGACGGACTCGAAGATACTCGACCAAGAAGCAATCACTCGTCCAAGAAGCAACCACTCGACGGTCAGGAGAACTAAGGGCACTCTGCATGCTAACTGTCGGTTATTAAGTAGCTTTTATGGTCATCATAGCACTTTATTAGGGGCGTTACCAGTAACGCCCGACATTAATGTATTTAAACCCTTTGTAACTGAGGGCGGGAGGGGTCTGGCGAACTCTATATAAGCCACCCCCCTCCTCAGGGACAAGGGTTCGCACCCCTGTAATTCATACACGCATAATCCAGTCGACCGCCTCTGGGCTCCGAGACGTAGGGCTGTTACTTCCTCTGAGAAGGGCCTGAACTCGTAAACCTTGCGTGCTTACAACTTCTCCATAGCTAAGATCTCGCCTCTCCATACTTACCCCCCTACACTACTGTCAGACTTAGAACCACGATAGTTGGCGCCCACCGTGGGGCAGGTGTTTTAGCATTTTGTTGGAGGAGTTGCGATCTTTTCCGACCCGAATCATCATGGTTTTCGGCGGAGTTTTGGTGGAGGGCCGCGAGATCTATCTCGGCGCGCTCACGTTCATCGCCGACGACTCCGCTTGGCTTCAGGAGGCTCCGCTCGACGTGGACGCACTCCCTGTCCGCGGGGCAACACACTTTAGCGCGTGCGTCCGCGGTGTTCTCCTGCGGCAACCGTCGACCCCCTACCGGTCGGCTCCTGTGTTGTCCTCCCTCCCTGTTTCCCGCCGGCGCAAGCGCTCCGGTCGGTCGAGACTTCAGCGGTGGGTGAGGCACGCGGTGGCACGCCAGTCGGCCACCCCTCAAGTCGCGGCGATCGAGCCCGACGAATCCCTCTACGGCCTATTCGACCTATCGACTGGCTCCGCAGAGACCGCATCCGAGTGCGACAGCAGTGATCCGGCGGCGGAGGTTCTGATGGTTGATGGACCGCCCAGTCCTCCCGGTTTTCCCCGCACCGACGGAGGCGCAGGTGGAGGCGACCCGTCGCGTTCCCATGAGGAATATCTCCCCGAGCCTCACGTCGCTGCAGAGAGAATAACTTCGTCGCCGGAATATGGATGCACTGCACACTCCTATCGTTGGAGAAACCCCCGAGGCTCGTGCCTTGGAGGACGCACGCCTGGCGAACTTGGCCGAGCGCACTTGACTGGAGAACCTCCAGCGAGCACTCGACGAGCGTGCGCGACAACGGGTTCCCGAATCCAGTCGACGTCAGCTCTTCCCGCCCCCGCAGGTATATCGAACTCCGATTCAGAATTTAGCAGCTCCAGCCCGTATAGCAGAGTCGATTCAGCCTTCCCAGTCGGAGGCTGGCAGAGGCTTGCTGCAGATCAGAGCGTTACTCCGGGCAGCAGGAGACCAGAATTCTGCTGTTTCTCAGTCGCGGAACAGAATTCATAGCAGATCCGTTGCTACCGACACGGTCCAGTCGGCTCATAGCCCAAGATCACCCCCGAGGCGTGAGGGACGTGGGGACCGACGTAATCAGTACGGGAACCGTGAGCAATTTGATCACCGATTCGATCGTGACGATCGACGTCGAGTGCCCACCCCTCCTCCGAGAAGCGGGTCGTATGCACCTCAACAGCAGGATGACAGGCACCCTCGTAGTGCTGGGCGAAGGATTCCAGTCGACTCCAGAGAACCAGGCTTTGATGCGAGATCCATTCTCGTTCAAGGTCTGGTCGACAGGAACAGAGCTCACCGAGAAGGACACGACAGAGACGCACCTACCAGCAGCAGAGCGCGTGTTTCGGGGCCAGAGTGCTTTAGCAGAGCCATCAGGGCCGCTGTGATCCCTCCCAACTTCAGGTTGGCGACTGGAGTCAGTAAGTTCACGGGTGAGTCCAAGCCCGATACTTGGCTTGAAGACTACCGAGTGGCCGTCCAGATTGGTGGCGGCAATGATGAAGTGGCCATGAAGCATCTGCCCCTCATGTTGGAAGGCTCGGCCAGAGCGTGGCTAAACCAGTTAGCACCCAACAGCATTTACACTTGGGAAGATCTCGCCCGAGTGTTTGTCACCACATTTGAAGGAACATGCAAGCGACCGGCAGGGCTGACGGAACTGCGGTCTTGCGTGCAGAAGCCGAATGAAACTTTGAGGGATTACATCCAGAGATGGATCACGTTACATCACACGGTGGAGAATGTGCCTGACCACCAAGCAGTCTGTGCCTTCAAAGAAGGCGTCAAGTACAGAGAACTGAATTTGAAATTCGGTCGAACCGGAGATATGTCTCTGAATCGAATGATGGAGATTGCCACCAAGTATGCTAATGGTGAGGATGAGGATCGACTTAGGAGTGGCAAGCTCAAGTCAGTCGCTCAAGAAGCCGGAGGAAATTCCAACCGGAAACAAAAGCGGAAAGCTGAGCCAGCTGCTCCTGGGGAAGCCTTGGCTGTGACTCAAGGAAAGTTTAAGGGGAAACCCAAAGGACCTTGGAACCCCAAGAAAGTTAAAGACCAGGACGGAAATGATGTGTTGGATTTGATGTGCCTCGTCCACACCAAGAAAGATGAAGAGGGTAATTTTATTTACCCAAAACATACCACTCGACAGTGTCGACTCTTGATCCAGCAGTTCCAGGGCAAGCAGCCCAAAGATAAGGAAAAGGAGTCGGACAAAGTTGAGGACAAGGAAGATAGTGACGACGGATACCCTCAGGTCAATTCCACTCTGATGATTTTTGCTGATGTCGAAAGCAAAAGTCGACTGAAAGTTATCAACCGAGAGGTGAATATGGTTGCTCCGGCGACACCCAGTTATCTGAAATGGTCTTAGACTGCCATCATATTCGACTAGTCCGATCACCCAACGCACATTGCCACCCCTGAGAGGCAAGCTTTGGTGGTCAACCCAGTTGTTGAAGGCACTCGACTGACCAAAGTCTTGATGGATGGTGGCAGTGGTTTGAACATATTGTATGCTGAGACGTTGAAAGGGATGGGCATTCCGATGTCCAGACTCAGTGCCAGCAACATGAGTTTCCATGGAGTCATTCCTGGGAAGAAGACTGAATCACTCGGCCAGATTGCTCTTGATGTGGTTTTCGGTGATTCCAAGAATTACCGCAAAGAAAAGTTGACATTTGAAGTTGTGGACTTCTAGAGTGCCTACCATGCTATTTTGGGCAGGCCGGCTTATGCACGCTTCATGGCCCGACCATGCTATGTGTATCTCAAATTAAAGATGCCTGGCCCCAAAGGTGTGATCACTATTACGGGCAATCGGAAGAAAGCGAAAGAATGTTTTCAGAAAGGTTCGAAGATCGCTGATGCTCAGATGGCAGTGGTGGAGTTGCAGGAATACTAGAAGACTGCGGACCCGAGTGATTTGTTGCGAGCCAAGAAGCCCACTACAGAATCAGCTTTTCAGTCGACTGGCGATACGAAGACAGCTCACATCCACCCGACCGACCCCAGCGCTGCTCTAACTCATATCTCGACAACACTCGACTCCAAATAGGAAGAAGCGCTCATCCAGTTCCTCTGTGAGAACTGGGACATTTTCGCATGGAAGCCTTCTGACATGCCGGGTGTTCCCAGGGAGCTGGCTGAGCACCGCCTAAGAGTCGACTCAAAAGTAAAACCTGTCAAGGAACATCTCCGACGGTCCGCCGTCTAGAAGAGAAAGGCCATTGGCGAGGAGGTGGCTTGGCTCTTAGCAGCGGAGTTCATCCGGGAAATCTACCACTCCGAGTGGCTCGCTAACGTTGTTATGGTCCCTAAGAAGGACAAGTCACTTCGCATGTGCATTGACTTTAAACATATCAATCGGGCCTGCCCAAAAGATCATTTTCCTCTCCCCCGCATCGATCAGATAGTCGACTCGACTGCGGGATGTGAGCGACTGTCTTTTTTAGATGCCTATTCCGGGTACCATCAGATCCGTCTGTATGGACCTGACGAGATCAAAACAGCCTTCATCACTCCATTCGGGTGCTTCTGTTATGTTACCATGCCGTTCGGCCTCAAGAATGCCGGAGCCACATTCATGAGGATGATTCAGAAGTGTTTGCTCACTCAAATCAGTCGGAATGTGGAGGCGTACATGGATGATATTGTGGTCAAGTCACGGAAGGGTTCCGACCTGCTGACTAACCTTGCTGAAACCTTTGCCAACATCAGGAGGTATGATATCAAGCTCAATCCATAAAAGTGCACATTCAGAGTTCCCGGCGGAAAATTACTCGGTTTTCTCGTTTCCGAACGGGGAATCAACGCCAATCCAGAAAAAGTCGGTACTATACTCCGAATGAAAAGTCCTGTGCGAGTGCACGACGTCCGGAAGCTTACTGGTTGCTTGGCCGCTTTAAGTCGATTCATATCTCGTCTCGGTGAAAAGGCATTGCCTCTTTACCGATTGATGAAGAAGTCCGACAAGTTCGAGTGGACTCCTGAAGCTGATGCAGCGTTTGCAGAGCTCAAAGCTCTGCTCTCCACCCAGCCGGTGCTTGCTGCCCCAATCAGCAAGGAGCCTTTGCTGCTTTACATTGCAGCCACAGGACAAGTCGTCAGTACGGTACTTACGGTCGAGTGGGAAGAAGAAGGAAAAACCTTCAAAGTTCAGCGCCCAGTATATTATATTTCTGAAGT
Organism: Triticum urartu; assembly: GCF_003073215.2. Lineage (NCBI taxonomy): Eukaryota > Viridiplantae > Streptophyta > Magnoliopsida > Poales > Poaceae > Triticum > Triticum urartu. Next base: position 25,493,686 of record NC_053028.1, on the reverse strand, counting down.
TTTGACCCCGTCGAAGCAAAGATATCCTCATTATCAGAAGCTTGTATATGGGATTTATATGACCACAAAGAAAGTTGCTCACTACTTCTCTGATCATTCCATTACAGTCGTCGTCGACGCTCCATTATCAGAGATCCTGCATAACAGAGATGCAACTGGTCGAGTGGCAAAATGGGCGATTGAACTCCTTCCTCTAGATATCAAGTTTGAGGCAAAGAAAGCTATCAAGTCCCAGGCAATCGCAGATTTCGTCGCCGAGTGGATTGAACAACAACTGCCGACTCAGGTTCACTCGGAGCATTGGACCATGTTCTTCGACGGTTCCAAGATGCTGAATGGTTCCGGTGCCGGAGTGGTGTTGGTCTCCCCCAGAGGAGATAAACTCAGATATGTTCTTCAAATCCACTTTGATTCCTCCAATAACGAGGCAGAATACGAAGCACTTTTATATGGGTTGCGCATGGCCATTTCACTCGGCGTCCATCGCCTCATGGTCTATGGTGACTCAGATTTGGTGGTTAATCAGGTGATGAAGGAATGGGACGTCAGAAGTCCAACCATGACTGATTATTGCAATGCAGTGAGAAAGCTGGAGAAGAAATTCGAGGGTTTAGAGCTTCATCACATACCCCGACTGAAAAATCAAGCAACTGATGATCTGGCAAAAATAGGTTCCAAAAGAGAAGCCATTCCCAGCAATGTGTTTTTTGAACACATCCACACACCATCAGTTCAGGAGGATCCCTTCACTGAAGAGGCCCCGCAGCCAAAAAGTACCACGGATCCGACTGAAGTTGAAGTTCCAGCTATGGTCGACCTGATCATGGAAGTCTTAGTCATCACTCCCGACTGGACAATACCATACATCGCGTACATCTTAAGGAAAGAACTCCCAGAGGACGAAGAAGAGGCTCGATAGATCGTCCGTCGATCCAAGGCCTTCACAGTCATTAAAGGACAGTTGTATAGGGAAAGCGCGACTGGAGTTAGTCAGAAGTGTATAACACCAGAAGAAGGTCTGATGATCCTTGATGATATCCACTCGGGGACCTGTGGTCATCATGCGTCCTCTCGGACCATTGTGGCTAAAGCATACCGAGCGGGATTCTACTGGCCAAGGGCCAATGAAATGGCAAAGGAGATAGTTGACAAATGTGAAGGATGTCAGTATTACTCCAATATGTCGCACAAGCCCGCGTCAGCCCTGAAAACCATTCCACTCGTCTGGCCCTTCGCTGTTTGGGGGCTGGACATGGTTGGACCACTGAGAACGGGCAGGAGCGGCTTCACTCATGTACTGGTAGCAGTCGACAAGTTCACCAAATGGATTGAAGACAAGCCTATCAAGAATCTTGATGCTTGCACTGCTATCAGTTTCATCAGAGAGTTGATATTCAGATATGGAGTTCCGCACAGCATCATCACTGACAATGGGTCAAACTTCGATTCCGACAAATTCAGGGCCTTTTGCACCTCTCAGGGCACTCGGGTCGACTATGCTTCGGTCGCTCACCCCCAGTCGAATGGGCAAGCAGAAAGGGCAAACGGCCTAATTCTCAAAGGACTGAAACCCCGATTGATGCGCGATCTCAAGCACGCGGCAGGTGCATGGGTCGACGAGCTTCCGTCAGTCCTTTGGGGATTGAGGACAACCCCGAACCGATCGACCGGAAGAACCCCATTCTTTCTGGTCTATGGAGCCGAGGCAGTCTTGCCGAGTGACCTGCTTCACAACGCTCCCCGAGTCGAGCTCTACTCTGAAGATGAAGCAGAACAAGCCCGGCAGGAGGCAGTCGACCTCCTGGAAGAAGAAAGAGAAATGGCCATGATCCGATCGACCATCTATCAGCAAGACTTGCGTCGATTCCATGCCAGAAACGTGAAGAGTCGAGCCTTCCAAGAAGGAGAGTTAGTCCGCTGAGTGGATCAGCAGAAACCACACAAACTCGCTCCTACTTGGGAAGGCCCCTTCATAGTCACCAGAGTCCTCCACAATGGAGCATACCACCTCTATAATGTCGATCGCCAGATTGATGAGCCGCGAGCCTGGAATGCGGAGCTACTCCACCCCTTTTATACTTGAATTCTCACTCGGATGAGATGTAATAAGGAAAAACTCATGTAGTTCATTTATCAAAGACAAGAGTGTTATAATTTTCCCAGTGATTGTTATTGTTTTTTGTTTGCGAAAGAAATCCCCCAGTGGGTGGCTTAGCTGCGAATCCGCTTCGCCTAAGTTTGTAAAAATCCTACCGAGTGGAGAGCAGTCCTCCCACTCGAGGGCTTAGCTGCAGTCCAGTACTCGCCTAAGTTCTCTCACTTGAGGACTTAGCTGCAGTCAGGCACTCGCCTAAGTTTGAAAAAATCCTGCTGAGTGGAGAGCAGTCCTCCCACTCGGGGGCTTAGCTGCATTCCAGTACTCGCCTAAGTTCTCTCACTTGAGGACTCAGCTGCAATCAGGCACTCGCCTAAGTTTGAAAAAATCCCGCCGAGTGGAGAGCAGTCCTCCCACTCGGGGGCTTAGCTGCAGTCTAGTACTCGCCTAAGTTCTCTCACTTGAGGACTTAGCTGCAGTCAGGCACTCGCCTAAGTTTGAAAAAATCCTACCGAGTGGAGAGCAGTCCTCCCACTCGGGGGCTTAGATGCAGTCCAGTACTCGCTTCTCTCACTTGAGGACTTAGCTGCAGTCAGGCACTCGCCTAAGTTTGAAAAAATCCTACCGAGTGGAGAGCAGTCCTCCCACTCGGGGGCTTAGATGCAGTCCAGTACTCGCTTCTCTCACTTGAGGACTTAGCTGCAGTCAGGCACTCGCCTAAGTTTGAAAAAATCCTACCGAGTGGAGAGCAGTCCTCCCACTCGGGGGCTTAGATGCAGTCCAGTACTCGCCTAAGTTCTCTCACTTGAGGACTTAGCTGCAGTCAGGCACTCGCCTAGGTTTGAAAAAAATCCTACCGAGTGGAGAGCAGTCCTCCCACTCGGGGGCTTAGCTGCAGTCCAGTACTCGCCTAAGTTCTCTCACTTGAGGACTTAGCTGCAGTCAGGCACTCGCCTAGGTTTGAAAAAAAATCCTACCGAGTGGAGAGCAGTCCTCCCACTCGGGGGCTTAGCTGCAGTCCAGTACTCGCCTAAGTTCTCTCACTTGAGGACTTAGCTGCAGTCAGGCACTCGCCTAGGTTTGAAAAAAAATCCTATCGAGTGGAGAGCAGTCCTCCCACTCGGGGGCTTAGCTGCAGTCCAGTACTCGCCTAAGTTCTCTCACTTGAGAACTTAGCTGCAGTCAGGCACTCGCCTAAGTTTGAAAAAATCCTACCGAGCGGAGAGCAGTCCTCCCACTCGGGGGCTTAGCTGCAGTCCAGTACTCGCCTAAGTTCTCTCACTTGAGAACTTAGCTGCAGTCAGGCACTCGCCTAAGTTTGAAAAAATCCTACCGAGCGGAGAGCAGTCCTCCCACTCGGGGGCTTAGCTGCAGTCCAGTACTCGCCTAAGTTCTCTCACTTGAGGACTTAGCTGCAGTCAGGCACTCGCCTAAGTTTGAAAAAAATCCTACCGAGTGGAGAGCATTCCTCCCACTCGGGGGCTTAGCTGCAGTCCAGTACTCGCCTAAGTTCTCTCACTTGAGGACTTAGCTGCAGTCAGGCACTTGCCTAAGTTTGAAAAAAATCCTACCTAGTGGAGAGCAGTCCTCCCACTCGGGGGCTTAGCTGCAGTCCGGTACTCGCCTAAGTTCTCTCACTCGGAGACTTAGCTGCAGTCCAAGTACTCGTCTAAGTACGAAACACATCCCACTCTACAGTAACGAGGTGCAGGTCGACTGCCACCTCCTCCTTGGGGAGCTTCGCCACAAATACAACGTGCGCCCCATCGCCGACCCGCAAGGACAACGAGGCGCAGGTCGACTGCTACCTTCTCCTTCGAAGCTGCGCCACAAATACAAAAGTTGTCTCAAATAAAGATCGATTTCCACTCGACGGGGAATTCATAACGATATTCAACAATAAACCAAGTTCAGATAAATCCTAAAGATTCCGGACCACAGATCAAAGTGCTCGGGCATTCAGCCCGAAAGGGTTTAACGGTTACAAAAACCACTCGGCATTCCGAGGCTAATTTAAGGTGAGGCATAAAAGTTTGTTCACTCCACAGGAGGAGGGCTGGCAGGCTCGACGAACTCATCCAGGTCAACGCCGTCGGCGATCCGAGTGGCTGCAGCGATGAAAGTCTCCATAAAAGTTCGGAAGTCATGCTTCTGGGTGTTGGCGACCTTGATTGCTGCCAGTTTGTCTTGTCGCGCCTCCTTGCAGTGGACACTAACCAAAGACAGAGCCACATCAGCGCCGCACCGAGCAGAAGACTTCTTCCACTCCCGCACTCGGTCAGGGATTTCATCAAGTCGAGTCATCAGGGACTCAAGATCATTTTGGAGCATAGCCTCTGGCCAAAGTGCCGGGTCGATCCATGACATGGCGACCTTCAGTCGAGCCAAGTAGTCCACGACACGGTCGATGCGGGATTCCAGTCGGAGCAGATTCATGGCAGTTTCATCTTTCACAGGAGAATTGATTGGATCCAAACCAGGTTCGATCCGCCCAGTCTCCTCCTCGAAGTTCTGGCAAAACTCTGCATTCACGATCCAAGGATAAGTCAATTTTCGTACACTAAGTCGACACAAAAAAATCAGTCAGAACAAAATGTGCACCTTCAAGCTTGATGAACAACTTCTTGGCAAGGCTTCTCAGATAGCTCTCCAGATCGTCCCTCCTGCGAGGAATGCTTTCCATCTTCTCGCCCAGGATGAGATTCTCCTTCTTCCAGTGCGAGCACTCCTTGTTGGTGTCATTCAGAGCAGACTTCAGCCTAGTATTCTCTTCTTCCAACTGGCCGACCGAAGCCAGCTTCTGTTCAGCCAGAGTGGTTCTGTCGTCAGCTTCCTTTCGAGCAACAGCCAAATCCTGGTCCTTCTTCGTCAGAGCCTCTCTCAGTTTTTCTGCAAAGAAACAATGCTTGGTCCAGAAAGAGCGGAAGGGTACTCAAGCCTAAGACAGACCAGTCGACAAACTAGTCTTACCAGTGGCGCCGTCCTTGACTTTTTGCAGCTCTGTCTTGGCCAGCTCCAAGTCAAGGTTCAGTTGGATCTGCTGTCTCTCCAAGTCAGCAAAACGAGCTCCAAGATCACAAGATTTCTGAAATCAAAGAGGAGAAATTATTTCACAGCGAAAAACAACAAAGATAATAAGTACTAAGACTACGGTCGACTGCCCGCAGTCCACCATAGTCTTGGGGACTACACCCAGTGGGTGCACTTTGCGTGCCCCCACCGGTTCTGATCCCACTCGACCGGCCCGCCGGAGTCGAGTGCAGGGAGTAAAAAAAGGGGGAGATAAAGAACTCAGACCACAGTCGACTGCCAGCAGTCGACTGTGGTCTCAGGGACTACACCCAGTGGGTGCACTTTGCGTGCCCCCACCGGTTCTGATCCCACTCGACCAGACCGAGTGGAAGAGACAAACTACAAAGACTACAGTCGACTACCAGCAGTCCACCGTAGTCTCGGGGACTACACCCAGTGGGTGCACGCAGCGTGCCCCCACTAGTTCAAAAATTCAATCGACGCACCCAGTGGGTGTACAGATGCAAAGATTTTCAGAAAGAGTCTTCAGGTAGCATATCCTAACAGAACAAGCAGTGACCAACTAACCTGAACGTTGCTCTGGAGAGCCGAGCTGGCATCGTAGGCGGCCTGGCTGGCGTCCCGCACCATCTTCATCTTCTCCATCATAATGCCCGCCTGGCGTATGGCTGCCTTGGCAGCATTCACTTCGTCCTCTAGGACATGATGGGTCGCAAAAACCGAAGGCGGGTCGACAGGGGCCCGAGCAGTCGACGAAGAAGGCAAGGCGCTCGACAAGGGCACGGCGAAGGTAACAGAACCCCGATTGGCATCACCAGCGTCCTGAACGACTGGTTCCACCCTCGGCGTCGATTGTGGCACCTCGCTTGCAGGAACTTGCCTACTTCTCCTTGTTAAAGGCCTCTCGGGCTCTTCATCGTCATCATTAGGGAGGTCAATAATGTTAGGGGTTGTTCAAAGTTCAATCGACAGAATCACATCACCCAATGGTACACATTGCAGTTGAATCGACCAAAATAAAGACAGTATGGCAGAAATCATACCCAGTTTAGACGTGACCGCATCCTCCATCACCTCATCATCGTCCCTGTAAGCTGAGGTCCCAGAAGTAGCAGCGCTGCCAGTTCCCAAGTCCGTCCGGTTAAAACAAGAAAAACAAGAAGCACAGGGTGCCGAGTGAAGATAGAAAGAGACACTCACGCAGAGGCGACGGGGATGTCAATCTTAATCTTCGGCAACGCCTTTCGAAGCTTCGGCTCTGCGACTTTGGGATGCTTTGACGCTTTCTCAGTCAGAGTTGGTGAAGAGGTCCGAGGACGCTTTGAAGGCTGACCGGCTTGAGCAACCGCATTTTCATGGGCGCTCGGCCGTTCTTGGTCAAGTTTGGACCGCCTCTCCCTGCGAGGAGGCGACTCGAATTCTTCTTCGTCACTCGAGTCGTCGCTTTCTTCGTCCTCTTCACCGTCAGAAGTCCATTCGCCACTGTCGCCGCTGCTCGCCTTGCCTTCCAGATCTTGCTCTTGCTCTCCATTGGGCATCGAGTACATTTCAATGAGGGCCTGAAAGCATAACAATCAAAAGGCATTCAGTCGATCACAAACGGGACATCACATGGTGAATCGGAAAGTTACTTGATAAAACAGAAATATACCTGCTCCGGCTGGCGCGAGTTGTCGAATGGAATCACCCTCCTGGATCCCCGAGGGTTGTCTTTGTTGCTAGTGATTCCCCTCAACCAGTTCTCCAAGATGTCCTCGTTGACCTCCTCCGGGTGGATCCGAGTGGTGTCTTCGAGCCTAGAGTACATCCACATCGGATGATCGCGCACCTGAAGAGGTTGGATGCGTCGACCGAGAAAGACCTCCAGCAGATCCATCCCGGTCACTCCGTCGCGGACGAGCTGGACGACCCGTTCGACCAGCTCCTTGACCTGCGCCTTCTCTTCTAGAACTATCTTCAGGGGATCAGGCTTATCCACTCGAGCCAAGGAGAAAGGAGGAAGTCCAGTCGACTGGCCAGGGGTTGGCTGATCCTTGCAGTAAAACCAAGTCGACTGCCAGCCCCGGACCGAGTCAGGAAGGACCATCGCTGGGAAAGTACTCTTGCTCCTCATCTGGATCATCAGACCACCGCACATCTGGATCACCCGCGTCCTCTCGTCACTCGACATGGTATTTTTGACCGACTGGGAACGACAAGTGAAGATGTGTTTGAAAAGCCCCCAGTGCGGTCGACAGCCCAAGAAGTTTTCGCACATGGACACGAAAGCGGCCAGATAGACTATGGTGTTCGGAGTGAAATGGTGGAGCTGAGCCCCAAAGAAGTTCAAAAAAACCCGGAAGAAAGGGTGGGGAGGCAGCGAGAATCCACGATCTACGTGGGTTGCTAGGAGGACACACTCACCCTCTCTCGGCTGCGGCTCAGTTTCGTCCCCCGAGAGCCAAGCCGACTTGTGGGGGATCAATCCCCCCTCCACCAGGTCGTCGAGGTCGTCCTACGTGATTGCCGAGCGGATCCAGTCACCCTAGATCCAGCCCGCCGGCAGGCCGGACCTCGACGAGGATCCACCCCGGTTGGTCCGCTTGCCCTTCGCCTTCGCGGTCGCCTTCTTCGCGTGTTCCAGCGCCGCCGTCTTGTCCTTCCCCATGGTGGCAGATCGAGCTCGAGCGGAGTTCCGACGACGAGGCGGAAGCAAGAGTGGCGGAGAGATCAAGAGAAAGAGAAGAGAGAATGGTGGCGTGCGGAGCAGAGCCCCAGCCCAACGCCTTATATGAGGCTGCTTCCGAGTGGCTGACTGGTAGGCCTGGGCAGCCCTGTCAAATCCCGTGGCAATCGCGCGCGTGATACGTGGCGAAAAAGGTGGCGCGGGGATCGAGGCGGCTCCGCACTATCCCATCCGATTACTGCAGCCTCCCCCGTCCCGCGCGCTTCCCAAAATTCGGATCCCACGAAATCTGCGGGCAGCAGAACAACTCGTCAGACCGAAGATCTCCTCCGCACCGTCACTCAGAGCCTTTCAAGTATAAGAACTCACTCGACAAAAACTAAGAATGGATCAAGGCGACTGGAAAGAAAGTTGCTGTCATCACTCTAGTTCATTGATCCGAAACAAGATATGCTCATGGCATGAAAAATGAGTTAGAGAGGTGCTCAAACCCTTTCCCACTCAAACCTCGATCCATTCGGGGGCTAATGATGAAGCTATGCACCTAGGGTAGGGTCATGGACCTGTCCAAACTGACCTACCCAAGGACATCTCCAGAAGAAATGACCTTTCAATCGACTTGGATGTGTTCCACTCGACGGACTCGAAGATACTCGACCAAGAAGCAATCACTCACCAAGAAGCAACCACTCGACGGTCAGGAGAACTAAGGGCACTCTGCATGCTAACTGTCGGTTATTAAGTAGCTTTTATGGTCATCATAGCACTTTATTAGGGGCGTTACCAGTAACGCCCGATATTAATGTATTTAAACCCTTTGTAACTGAGGGCGGGAGGGGTCTGGCGAACTCTATATAAGCCACCCCCCTCCTCAGGGACAAGGGTTCGCACCCCTGTAATTCATACATGCATAATCCAGTCGACTGCCTCTAGGCTCCGAGACGTAGGGCTATTACTTCCTCCGAGAAGGGCCTGAACTCGTAAACCTTGCGTGCTTACAACTTATCCATAGCTAAGATCTCGCTTCTCCATACTTACCCCCCTACACTACTGTCAGACTTAGAACCACGACACAGGGCGCGCGACCTGCCTAGCCCAAACCGAATTGGACTAGGGGGCCGGTCCCCCTTTCCTCCTTTTCCTCCTTCTCCTTCCTTCTCCTTCTCCTCCTTCCTTTCCTCCTCCTAAGGGGAGTCCTACTCCTACTAGGAGGAGGACTCCTCCTCCTGGCGCACTCATAGAGGGCCGGCCGGCCTTCCCCCTTGCTCCTTTATATACAGGGGCAGGGGGGCACCTCTAGACACACAAGTTGATCTATTGATCTCTCCCAGCTGTGTGCGGTGCCCCCCTCCACCATATTCCACCTCGGTCATATCGTAGCGGTGCTTAGGCGAATCCCTGCGTCGGTAGCAACATCATCACCGTCACCACGCCGTCATGCTGACGGAACTCTCCCATGAAGCTCTGCTGGATCGGAGTTCGCGGGACATCATCGAGCTGAACGTGTGCTGAACTCGGAGGTGCCGTACGTTAGGTACTTGATCGGTTGGATCGTGAAGACGTACGACTACATCAACCGCGTTGTGCTAACGCTTCCGCTTTCGGTCTACGAGGGTACGTGGACAACACTCTCCCCTCTCCTTGATATGCATCACCATGATCTTGCGTGTGCGTAGGAATTTTTTTGGAATTGCTACATTCCCCAACAGTGGCATCCGAGCCTGGTTTTATGCGTTGATGTTATATGCACGAGTAGAACACAAGTGAGTTGTGGGCGATATAAGTCATACTGCTTACCAGCATGTCATACTTTAGTTCGGCGGTATTGTTGGATGAAGCGGCCCGGACCGACATTACGCGTACGCTTACGCGAGACTGGTTTTACCGCCGTGCTATGCACACAGGTGACTAGCGGGTGTCAGTTTCTCCAACTTTAGTTGAACCGAGTGTGGCTACGCCCGGTCCTTGAGAAGGTTAAAACAGCACCAACTTGACAAACTATCGTTGTGGTTTTGATGCGTAGGTAAGAACGGTTCTTGCTCAGCCCGTAGCAGCCACGTAAAACTTGCAACAACAAAGTAGAGGACGTCTAACTTGTTTTTGCAGGGCATGTTGTGATGTGATATGGTCAAGACGTGATGAGATATAAGTTGTTGTATGAGATGATCATGTTTTGTTGAACTTATCGGCAATTGGCAGAAGCCTTATGGTTGTCTCTTTATTGCATAAGATGCAAGTGCCAAATAATTGCTTTACTTTATCGCTGTGCGATAGCAATAGTTGCAAGAGCAATAGTTGGCGAGACGACCATGTGACGACACATTGATATAGATCAAGATGATGGAGATCATGGTGTCATGCCGGTGACGATGGAGATCATGATGATGCTTTGGAGATAGACATCAAAGGCACAATATGATGATGGCCATATCATGTCACATATTTTGATTGCATGTGATGTTTATCTTTTATACATCTTACTTTATGACGGTAGCATTATAAGATGATATCTCACTAAATTTCAAGATAAAAGTGTTCTCCCTGAGTATGAACTGTTGCCAAAGTTCGTCGTGCCCAGACACCACATGATGATCGGGTGTGATAAGCTCTACGTCCATCTACAACGGGTGCAAGCCAGTTTTGCACATGCAGAAATACTCGGGTTAAACTTGACGAGCCTAGCATATGTAGATATGGCCTCGAAACACTGGAGACCGAAAGGTCGAGCGTGAATCATATAGTAGATATGATCAACATAATGATGTTCACCATTGAAAACTACTCCATTTCACGTGATGATCGGTTATGGTTTAGTTGATTTGGATCACGTGATCACTTAGAAGATTAGAGGGATGTCTTTCTAAGTGGGAGTTCTTGAGTAATATGATTAATTGAACTTAAATTTATCATGAACTTAGTCCTGGTAGTATTTTCATATCTATGTTGTAGATCAATAGCTCGCGTTATTGCTTCCCTATATTTTAGATATGTTCCTAGAGAAAACTAAGTTGAAAGATGATAGTAGCAATGATGCGGACTGGGTCCGTGATCTGAGGTTTATCCTCATTGCTGCATAGAAGAATTATGTCCTTAATGCATCGCTAGGTGACTGACCTATTGCAGGAGCAGATGCAGACGTTATGAACGTTTGGCTAGCTCAATATGATGACTACTTGATAGTTTAGTGCACCATGCTTAACGGCTTAGAATCGGGGCTTCAAAGACGTTTTGAACGCCATGGAGCATATAAGATGTTCCAAGAGTTGAAATTGGTATTTCATATTCATGCCCGTGTCGAGAGGTATGAGACCTCTGACAGTACTTTGCCTACAAGATGGAGGAGAATAGCTCAACCAGTGAGCATGTGCTCAGATTGTCTGAGTACTACAATTTCTTGAATCAAGTGGGAGTTAATCTTCCAAATAAGAGAGTAATTGACAAAGTTCTCTAGTCACTATCACCGAGTTACTAGAACTTCGTGATGAACTATAGTATGCAAGGGATGACATAAATGATTCCCTAGCTTTTCATGATGATGAAATTGATGAAGGTAGAAATCAAGAAAGAGCATCAAGTGTTGATGATTAACAAGACCACTAGTTTCAAGAAAAGGGCCAAGGGAAAGAAAGGGAACTTCAAGAAGAACGGCAAGCAAGTTGCTACTGAAGTGAAGAAGCCCAAGTCTAGACCTAAGCCTGAGACTAAGTGCTTCTACTGCAAAGGGACTGGTCATCGGAAGCGGAAATGCCCTGAATGTCTAGTGGATAAGAAGGATGGCAAAGTGAACAAGGGTATATTTGATATACAGGTTATTGATGTGTACTTTACTAGTGTTTATAGCAACCCCTCGGTATTTGATACTGGTTCAGTTGCTAAGAGTAGTAACTCGAAACGGGAGTTGCAGAATGAACAGAGACTAGTTAAGGGTGAAGTGACGATGTGTGTTGGAAGTGGTTCCAAGATTGATATGATCATCATCGCACACTCCCTATACTTTCGGGATTAGTGTTAAACCTAAATAAATGTTATTTAGTGTTTGCGTTGAGCATGAATATGATTGGATCATGTTTATTGCAATACGGTTATTCATGTAAGTTAGAGAATAATTGTTGTTCTGTTTACATGAATAAAACCTTCTATGGTCATACACCCAATGAAAATGTTTTGTTGGATCTCGATCGTGGTGATACACATTTTTATAATATTGAAGCCAAAAGATGCAAAGTTAATAATGATAGTGCAACTTATTTGTGGCACTGCCGGTTAGGTCATATTGGTGTAAAGCGCATGAAGAAAATCCATGTTGATGGGCTTTTGGAATCACTTGATTATGAACCTGTTGATGCTTGCGAACCATGCCTCATGGGCAAGATGACTAAGACTCCATTCTCCGGAACAATGGAGCGAGCAACAGATTTGTTGAAAATCATGCATACTGATGTATGTGGTCCCATGAATATTGAGGCTCGCGGCAGGTATCATTATTTTCTAATCTTCACAGATGATTTGAGCAGATATGAGTATATCTACTTGATGAAACACAAGTCTGAAACATTTGAAAAGTTCGAAGAATTTCAGAGTGAAGTGGAGAATCATCGTAACAAAAATAAAAGTTTCTACGATATGATCGCAGAAGTAAAATATTTAAGTTACGAGTTTGGCCTTCAGTTAAAACAATGTGAAATAGTTTCACTACTCACGCCACCTCGAACACCACAGTGTAATGGTGTGTCCGAACGTCGTAACCATACTTTATTAGATATGGTGCGATCTATGATGTCTCTTACCGATTTACCACTATCATTTTGGGGTTATGCATTAGAGACAGCTACATTCACATTAAATAGGGCACCATCTAAATCCGTTGAGACGACACCGTATGAACTATGGTTTGGCAAGAAACCTAAGCTGTCGTTTCTTAAAGTTTGAGGTTGCAATGCTTATGTGAAAAAGTTTCAACCTGATAAGCTCAAACCCAAATCGGAGAAGTGCATATTCATAGGATACCCAAAAGAAAATGTTGGGTAAGTGTAAGGAAAGTAGAACTTGATGAGGTAACTGTACCTGCTCCCTTATTGGAAAGTAGTTCATCACAGAAATCTGTTCCTGTGACTACCACACCAATTAGTGAGGAAGCTAATGATGATGATCATGTAACTTCAGATCAAGTTACTACCGAACCTCATAGGTAAACCAGAGTGAGATCCGCACCAGAGTGGTACGGTAATCATGTTCTAGAGGTCATGTTACTTGACCATGACGAGCCTACGAACTATGAGGAAGCGATGACGAGCCAGATTTCGCGAAATGGCTTGAGGCCATGAAATCTGAGATGGGATCCATGTATGAGAACAAAGTGTGGACTTTGGTTGACCTGCCCGTTGATCGGCAAGCCATAGAAAATAAGTGGATCTTCAAGAGGAAGACAGACGCTGATAGTGGTGTTACTATCTACAAAGCTAGAATTGTCGCAAAAAGGTTTTCAACAAGTTCAAGGTGTTGACTACGATGAGAGTTTCTCGCTCGTATCTATGCTTAAGTCTATCCGAATCATGTTAGCAGTTGCCGCATTTTATGAAATCTGGCAAATGGATAAACAAAACTGCATTCCTTAATGGATTTATTAAAGAAGAGTTGTCTATGATGCAACCAGAAGGTTTTGTCAATCCTAAAGGTACTAACAAAATATGCAAGCTCCAGCGATCCATCTATGGACTGGTGCAAGCATCTCGGAGTTGGAATATACGCTTTGATAAGTTGATCAAAGCATATAGTTTTATATAGACTTGCTGTGAAGCCTGTATTTACAAGAAAGTGAGTGGGAGCACTACAGTATTTCTGATAAGTATATGTATGACATATTGTTGATCGGAGATAATGTAGAATTATTCTGCAAAGCATAAAGTAATGTTTGAAAGGAGTTTTTTCAAAGAAAGACCTCGGTGAAGCTGCTTACATATTGAGCATCAAGATCTATAGAGATAGATCAAGATGCTTGATAAGTTTTTCAATGATTACATACCTTGACAAGATTTTGAAGTAGTTCAAAATGGAACAGTCAAAAATGAGTTCTTGCCTATGTTACAAGGTGTGATGTTGAGTAAGACTCAATACCCGACCACGGCAGAAGATAGAGAGAGAATGAAAGTCATTCCCTATGCCTCAGCCATAGGTTCTATAAAGTATGCCATTCTGTGTACCAGACCTATTGTATACCCTGCCTTGAGTTTGGCAAGGGAGTACAATAGTGATCTAGGAGTAGATCACTGGACATTGGTCAAAATTATCCTTAGTGGAATATGGATATGTTTCTCGATTATGGAGGTGACAAAAGGTTCGTCGTAAAGGGTTACGTCGATGCAAGTTTTGACAGTAATCTAGATGACTCAAAGTCTCAATCTGGATACATATTGAAAGTGGGAGCAATTAGCTAGAGTAGCTCCGTGCAGAGCATTGTTGACATAGAAATTTGCAAAATACATACGGATCTGAATGTGGCAGACCCATTGACTAAACTTCCCTCACAAGCAAAACATGATCACAACTTAGTACTCTTTCGGTATTAATCACATAGCAATGTGAACTAGATTATTGACTCTAGTAAACCCTTTTGGTGTTGGTCAGATGATGATGTGAACTATGGGTGTTAGTCACATGGTGATGTGAACTATTGATGTTAAATCACATGGCGATGTGAACTAGATTATTGACTCTAGTGCAAGTGGGAGACTGAAGGAAATATGCCCTAGAGACAATAATAAAGTTATTATTTATTTCCTTATATCATGGTAAATGTTTATTATTCATGCTAGAGTTGTATTAACTGGAAACATAATACATGTGTGAATACATAGACAAACAGTATGTCACTAGTATACCTCTACTTGACTAGCTCGTTGAATCAAAGATGGTTAAGTTTCCTAGCCATAGACATGAGTTGTCATTTGATTAACGGGGTCATATCATTAGAGAATGATGTGATTGACTTGACCCATTCTGTTAGCATAGCACTTGATCACTTAGTTTGTTGCTATTGCTTTCTTCATGACTTATACATGTTCCTATGACTATGAGATTATGCAACTCCCGTTTATCAGAGGAACACTTTGTGTGCTACCAAACGTCACAATGTAACTGGGTGATTATAAAGGTGCTCTACAGGTGTCTCCGAAGGTACTTGTTGGGTTGGCGTATTTCGAGATTAGGATTTGTCACTCTGATTGTCGGAGAGGTATCTCTGGGCCCACTCGGTAATGCACATCACTATAAGCCTTGCAAGCATTGCAACTAATAAGTTAGTTGCGAGATGATGTGTTACGGAACGAGTAAAGAGACTTGCCGGTAACGAGATTGAACTAGGTATTGAGATACCGACGATCGAATCTCGGGCAAGTAACATACCAATGACAAAGGGAACAACGTATGTTGTTATGCGGTTTGACCGATAAAGATCTTCGTAGAATATGTAGGAGACAATACGAGCATCCAGGTTCCGCTATTGGTTATTAACCGGAGACGTGTCTCGGTCATGTCTACATAGTTCTCGAACCTGTAGGGTCCGCACGCTTAAAGTTTGATGACGATTGTATTATGAGTTTATGTGATTTGATGTACCGAAGGTAGTTCGGAGTTCCGGATGAGCTCGGGGACATGAAGAGGAGTCTCGAAATGGTCGAGACATAAAAATCGATATATTGGATGACTATATTCGGACATCGGAAAGGTTCCAAGTGATTTGGGTATTTTCGGGGGTACCGGGGAGTTACGGGAATACGAGGAAGAAGTAATGGGCCTCATGGGCCAAGTGGTGGAAGAGAGGAGGCAGGGCGCGCGGCCCCACTAGCCCAAACCAAATTGGACTAGGGGCCCGGTCCCCCTTTCCTTGTTTTCCTCCTTCTCCTTCCTTCTCCTTCTCCTCCTTCCTTTCCTCCTCCTAGTAGGAGTAGGAAAGGGGAGTCCAACTCCTACTAGGAGGAGGACTCCTCCTCCTGGCGCGCCCATAGAGGGCCGGCCGGCCTCCCCCCTTGCTCCTTTATATACAGGGGCAGGGGGCACCTCTAGACACACAAGTTGATCTATTGATCTCTCCCAGCCATGTGCGGTGCCCCCCTCCACCATATTCCACCTCAGTCATATCGTAGTGGTGCTTAGGCGAAGCCTTGCGTCGGTAGCAACATCATCATCGTCACCACGCCGTCGTGCTGATGGAACTCTCCCGTGAAGCTCTGCTGGATCAGAGTTCGCGGGACGTCATCGAGCTGAACATGTGCTGAACTCGGAGGTGCCGTACGTTCGGTACTTGGATCAGTCGGATCATGAAGACGTACGACTACATCAACCGCGTTGTGCTAAGGCTTTCACTTTCGGTCTACGAGGGTACGTGGACAACACTCTCCCCTCTCGTTGATATGCATCACCATGATCTTGCGTGTGCGTAGGAATTTTTTTGAAATTTCTACGTTCCCCAACAAGAACGCCGTTGTGCGTATCCATGAAAACGAGGCGCGAGATGACTGCACGGCCTCACAGTGTTTATCGGTGCCAGTTACTAGCTCGAGGGAACTTGAGATAGCTGCTTCTCACATCTTCACTCCAGCAAACTTCTATATGTTGCAACATGATCTTAGAAAAATTGGCGGCATGAAGATTGTAGAAATTAAGCTGGGAGACGGATCACAGCAGTACATCGTGGCCTGGAAGAATAACCGGAAGCGCCGTTTTTGGGTGGAGTATACACCAGAAAATTCCACAGAAACTATAAGGTGCAGTTGTAGAAGAAGGATTCGAAAGGGTCTACCTTGCAAGCACATATTCCATGTACTGAAGCACTTGAACATATCTGAAATACTAAAGTGTTTAGTTCTTGTTCGATTCACGAAAGAAGCAAGGTTGGGACTGCCTGCAAGGCGCACAAGTGATCTGTTGGGATTTGGTTGGACTGGGGCCGGGGAAAGAATGAAATATAGCCAGGTCAGTGTGTTAGCGTCAGAAGCTATGCATGCGGCATGCAAACACCCTGCTTTGTGGGATCAGTTACAGGAGAGTTTGAAGGATGTGATAGCTAAGAGTCATGAGTATGATCTGCTACAGGAAAATTTGATCAAGCAAACAAATGACATCAGTAAGTGTGCAGTTGAATATGTGGACGATGGTGAAGGCAACATGATTGCGGTTAAAGATCCTATGAAAGTGTCAAGCAAAGGTGCAACAAAGATAGATGAGAGCCGCCCTATCTCGAAAAATGGTAGACCACTCTCTTTTGATGAGTTGAAAACCCGGTGCAGCGCTTGCAAATTGCTAGGACACACTAGACGTAGCAAGAAATGCAAACTAAATCAGAAGTAAGTGTTTGTATGCATTGTGGAATATTAAATTTTTTATCATTCATTAACTTACCTTGTCTTTTATCATCTGCAGAAAAGTGGAGAAGGAAGAAGAGTAGAACACTTGCTTCAATTATTTACTGTGTTAATTGGGCGGCTCATGCTAAGGTAGCTGTAGGGGATTCTGTTTCTTTGGTTTGGAGGCTTTCGCCCCCTGATTGTATCCTTAGAGTATTAGCAGGTGAGATCCCAGACTTTGTTTAAATAAAGTAAGATGTTTCCCTCAAAACAAAAATCAAAAAAATTATTTACTGTGCTATGACCGGGGCGGGAGGTAGAAAGAATATTGTACATTTCCCCTCCCCACGTCCTAAGTGCCATTAAATAAGTAACTGTACCACTCTCCTCCCCACCACGCACTCACCCACCTCCCACGGGCGCCGGTTCGAACTCCCCTCTTATCCCCACCTACAGTAGATCAAGAAAACTCTCGTCAGCGACCGCTGCAGCCGCCTCCATGGAGAGAAGCCTCAGCTGGCAGAGAGCAATGGTGGAGCTCGCCGACGATGACGAGGGGTGGCGCGCGCAGTTGACGGAGGTGTGCGGCTGGTTCCCCAGCACGGAGATGTTGGTCAAGCACGCGCATGGCCTCGTCAAAGTCCTCACCGACGCCGAGAAGAAGCGCGCCTTCCCCTACGGCCACGGCGTCCCACCGGCTCTCCTCCTCGTGTGGGCAATGCAAGAGGCCACGCTGAGCGACTCCCCTGTTCAGCGCGCAAGGTGGTGGATGTACCGCTCCACCACCATGACGCTGCGGCCAGATCTAGCACGCGTCGCATCGAGGGTGGAGCGCGTCGACGTCGAGCTCGCTCTCCCTGCGGCCGTCAGCCCGGAGTACCAGGTCCGCCACGTGCCGAAGCCAGTCCCGCCGTTGGGCTCTGACGTCATGGAGGACGACGTGAAGGAGGTACTGGTCATCCCTGATGACCATGAGGAGGGCGAGGAGGACGCCGTGCAGATGGTAGCATCGGTCGCCGTCGAGGGTGGCAAGACAATGCCCATCGACGTCGAGCTCCTACCCCTCCTCCCTGACATAGTGAAGGTGGAAGAAGAGGAGGTGGCTCAGGATCAGGTGGCGCAGCTGTCGAACAGGACGGCGGTCAACCAGAAGGCTTCTCCGTGTGTGGTGCGCCGCTCACCCCGCCTCAAATTTTTGAAGAAGTGAAGATGGGCACATTTGCTGAAGGTGGAGGAAGCTGCTGGTTATCTTAAGTTAGTTATGCTGTTATATGTTTGAGCATATAAGTTAACATTATTTTGGGTTTGATGTTGGTTAGGTATGCTTTTATATGTAAGCATATAAGTTATGCAATCGGTACGGTTTGGTCGGGTTCTTTATGGCTGAAGAACTCAATATCTACTAATCACCCTAAGTGTCAAGTTCAGTTAAATTACAGAATTTTGAATATGTACTGTTGCTTTGCTTCAGTGTTGCATCAAAGGTGTAGGTGCTGCTACATGTTGCTCCTATGTTGCAACAACACAATGAACTGGGCTGCTGCATAAATTAGTAGTGTTGCTAGGTGATGTGCACATGTGCATCGCTTACCAAATATAGAACATGCCAAAAATGCACTGTCTGCCAAATATAGAACATGCCAAAAGAGCATTGTCTGCCAAATATAGAACATGCCAAAAGTGCATTGTCTACCAATCATGATGGCCCCATGTTATTTATGCTGCAATCTCTGTTACACTTTGCCCATAAACTGAATAGCAAATAATTCACCAGCATTTCATCATGTCAATTACAATGATGTCAATAACTTTATGAACAATCTACTTGCTAACTATGACAACAATCATAATGGCAAGCAGGCCAAGATACAGAAGACCTCCAAATCCTAAAATCCTATCCCTATAGAGCAATATTTCCTTGTGCATCTTAACCATTGCCCTCTTTTCTTCCCCATTCCTTTTAATTTCAGCTTCATATTCTGTAATCTTAGTCTCCAGTTTCTTGTTCTTCATGGCAAGATACTTAATGACTGACTTTGCTTTGCTATCCCACTCCCGATCAACCCATTCAACATACTCAGAAGTGAGATCATCCTAAATAAATCATGAGCAATTCAAGTCATTTTATAACTGAACTTGTCACTGCAACCGTTAAACACTGAACTTTTTTGCAGCTTGACCGCAATAGCAGTACTAGTTTGAAGATCATGCTCAGTAGACTAACCTCAAACACACATCCCCCGAGTGCGCTGCCAAAATTGTCTGCATCTATGCAGACACGACCACCAGGAGTTTCCTGATGACCACATAGATGGAGCTTGTCATGGCGACAAGTGATGAATTATGGGCAATAATGCTGGGATGTAAAGAACAACGGTAGAGAACTTACCTTTTTGCCACCAAAGTGTAGCAATGAAGAAACCCTGGCCGCGGGTTCTCCCGGCCTGCCGCCGCCCACGAAACCCCCGTCCCCTGTTCCACTCGATCCGCCGCTGCTGCCTCCTATGCCACTGAATCCGCCACGCCTGCTTGCAGGACCCAAGGTTCGACCTAACTTGCGGTCGCCACCACTCTTCTCGCTGCAGCCGCCGCCGCCCGACGCCCAGCTCGCTGTCATGCTTTCGCCATCGAGATTTGGAGGCGCAAATGGAGAGAGAGGGCTAGGGATTTGGAAAGGAAACGAGAAAAGGGAAAGTTAGATGTGAACCTGGCAAAATGGGCTGGTGTAGCGCTGCCAACACGATAGCCCGCCTGTGGGGCCCCTCACGTGGTTAGATGGGCCGTGCCTGGCATCATGGTGAGTACAGAAAAAGTTAATTATACATATAGTTAAAAAAACTACGGGTTTGTAAAAAAAATAGAAAAACATGATGTCTGATAACACGCGATAGAGCCAACGAGCTGACATGATTAATTTTGATCAGTGTAATATTACATTTTGGCTCGATATATTTACTTATCTACCATGACTACTTTTCATAATCATGTGATGAGGGGGAATTACCAGGAGATTATGCAAGATGATGACATGCAGATAGCTAAGGCAGAAGGCTAAGCTTGGTAGAGTTTTAAAAAAGTAAAGATTGTGAAAATTTTAATATGTAACTTACGAGAGCAGTTGAAGAGAAAAATAGACTATTATAAAACATTGGATAATGAGAAAAATATTAAGCAAGAACACTTGATAAGTGAAGCCGTGAAAAATACAATTATAAAAAATTGGAGAACGAAAATAATATTAAGCAAGAACAATTGATAAGTGAAGCCAAAACTTTATTGGCACGACCAAATTGTCTTCTCCGAGCGAATTGTATGACCGAATTGTCTGACAGACACATACACATGTATGTGTCACAATATTGTCACGTGGGGGCAGTGTTGTAGGGTTCTGTCGCCGGAGAAACCCTAGAAAATGCATTGAGTGTCGGAAATGAACGATACTTGTCATGCATGCATTCCATGGTCATCCTAGGGTATGCATAAAGTTTGGGATCATTTGGTGGGACCGTCAAGGAAAACCACTTTCAGACCTGCCCTCCGGTAGACCCGAATGGTCCTGCCTGTACATGGTGCATGTGGAAGCATGCATGAGATGACCCCAACTTTTGGGACCATGTGGGCCTGGCCAATGTGGTCCCCCAGGCAAGGTGTGCACGAATTAGGACACAAAACACACGTTGTGTCACGTGGGGGCAGTGTTGTAGGGTTTTGTCGCCGGAAAACGCCTAGAAAATGCATCGAGTGACGGAAATGAACGATACTCGCCATGCATGCTTGCCATGGTCATCCTAGGGTGTGCATACAATTTGGTCTCAATTGGTGAGACCGAGAAGAAAAACCTGCTTGTAGTACATGCTGCAAGTGGAGGCATACATGCGATTGTCCCAACTGTATTTGATTTAATAATATTTGAAATATGAAACAGAAAAGAAAATTTATAATTAGGAAAGAGAACCATGAAAAGTTAAATAAAAGACAACATTATATCATACATTATTTAAATTTATAACTGTCAGAACAAAGAAAAGAGGAGAATATAGAAAACAAAAGAAAAATTTGAATGAATAAGTGCAATAAAAGACAACATATTATCTTACATTTAAAAATTAATTCAAATATAAAAAAGATAAGATCTATTAGAATGAAGAAGTGAAATAAAAAAATACATATTATCTTACATTTTCAAAATATTTCAAATATAAAGAAGAGAACAAATATTAGAATGAAGAAGTGAAATAAAACAGAACATTTTATCTTACAAACTAAAAATATTCAATAATAATAAAGATAAGAAACATTAGAATGAAGAATTGAAATAAAACACACCATTTTAGTTTATATTTCGTAAATATTATCAATATACAAAAGAGAATGAACAAATGAAATAAAACACAACAAAATTTTGCATATTTTTAAAATTTTAGTAAACACTGTTAGAAATAATATAGAAAAATTGATTTGATTTTAAATATTAGAAATATAAACAAGAAAATAAATTTTGGAGTTAAGAAGTGAAAAACAAAGAAAATATCAAACAGATCAGCGCACGGGTAAGGATGCCCTGGGCCAGCCCGCCTGAATTGGGCCCAAGGCGGAGCCGCGCAGGGCACATCGTAGCGCACAACCGTTGGGTGGTGGGAGTTTAGTCCCACCTCACCAAGCGAGAGAGCGCCGCACCGGTTTATATACCCGGCTGCGACTCCCCTCCCAAGCTCCTATCAATTGCAGGCAGTACATTGCCTAACTCTCGTCCCCTCTGCCCCGTGGGGCCTACTAGCAGCAGAGATATTCTGCACCACGGGCCTGCATCCTAGCCCATGCACGTCAGGGTTCCTAGTCGTATGCAGGCCGTGGAGTATGAATTATCCTGCTCTGGTAGGTGGGCACATTTTTTTGGCATATTGCCATGTGTATTGATCTTCAAAACACACACTAAATTATACACATGCTCACTTGCATCCAATACACATTTTTTGCATATATGACAAGTTAATGTTTTGACCTTCAAGTCATCTAATAAATTTTACACATGCTCACTTACACGTAATACACATGGATATTAATGGGATTTCAACAAAAATGAGGCCGTGGTGTATGAATTATCCTCCCACATGCATGCCATGGTCATGGTAGGGTGTGCAAAAGTTTGGGATCATTTGGTGGGTCCGGCAAGGAAAACCTCTTTCAAACTTGCCCTCCGGCAGACCCGAATGGTCCGGCTTGTACATGGTTCATGTGGAGGCATGCATGAGATGACCCCAACTTTTTGGGAGCACGTGAGCATGGCCAATGTGGCCCCCCATGCAAGGTGTGCATGAATTCGGACACAAGACGCACGGTGCGTCACGTCGGGGCACTGTTCTAGGGGGGCATTGTAAAATTTCCTTTTTCCAAATTTTCTTTCATAGGCATGATTGGCACATGTGGGTCACCATATGCAAGAAAGTCTGGGTGATTTGGAGGTGGTGGGAAAAATCACATTTGTTCAAAAACTGGCTTAAGTTAGACCAAATGGCCCATCCGGAATTCGGTCATTTTTTCAACCACCTCCAAATGACCTCAAATTTGGCACACATGATCTCTTGCACAAACAAAGCTAGGTTTCCAAGGTTTTATATTTTTTGTATTTTTTATTAATTTATAATGCCCTCTAGACTGACTGGTCAAAATACTGGTCTATACCTCAGGGGGGCATTGTAAAATTTCCAATTTTCTTTCATAGGAATGATTGGCACATGTGGGTCACCATGTGCAAGAATGTTTGGGTGATTTGGAGGTGGTGGGAAAAATCACATTTGTTCAAAAACTGGCTTAAGATACCAAATGGCCCCTCTGGAATGCGGTCATTTTTCGACCACCTCCAAATGACCTCAACTTTGGCACACATGATCTCTTGCACAAACAAAGCTAGGTTTCCAAGGTTTTATATTTTTTGAGTTTTTATTAATTTATAATGCCCTCTAAACTGACTGGTCAAAACATCGGTCTATACCTCAGGGGGGCATTGTAAAATATTCTTTTTACAAATTTTCTTTCATAGGCATGATTGGCACATGTGGGTCACCATGTGCAAGAAAGTTTGGGTGATTTGGAGGTGGTGGGAAAATCACATTTGTTCAAAAACTGGCTTAAGTTAAGACCAAATGGCCCTTCGGAATGCGGTCATTTTTTCGACCACCTCCAAATGACCTCAAATTTGGTACACATGATCTCTTGCACAAAAATCTAGGTTTCCAAGGTTTTAATTTTTTTATTAATTTATAATGCCCTCTAGACTGACTGGTCAAAACATCGGTCTATACCTCACGGGGGCATTGTAAAATATTCTTTTTCCAAATTTTCTTTCATAGGCATGATTGGCACATGTGGGTCACCATGTGCAAGAAAATTTGGGTGATTTGGAGGTGGTGGAAAAAATCACATTTGTTCAAAAACTGGCTTAAGTTAAAAGACCAAATGGCCCTTCCGGAATGCGGTCATTTTTTCGACCACCTCCAAATCACCTCAATTTTGGCACACATGATCTCTTGCATAAACAAAGCTGGGTTTCCAAGGTTTTATATTTTTTAAATTTTTTATTAATTTGTAATGCCATCTAGACTGACTGGTAAAAAAATCGGTCTATACCTCACGGGGGCATTGTAAAAATATTCTTTTTACAAATTTTCTTTCATAGGCATATTTGGCACATGTGGGTCACCATGTGCAAGAAAATTTGGGTGATTTTGAGGTGGTGGGAAAAATCACATTTGTTCAAAAATTGGCTTAAGTTAGACCAAATGGCCCCTCCGGAATGCGATGATTTTTTCGACAACCTCCAAATCACCTCAAATTTGGCACACATGATCTCTTGCACAAACAAAGCTAGGTTTCCAAGGTTTTATATTTTTTGAATTTTTTATTAATTTATAATGCCATCTAGACTGACTGGTCAAAACATCGGTCTATACCTCAAGGGGGCATTGTAAAATATTATTTTTCCAAATTTTCTTTGATAGCCATGTTTTGTCACATGTGGGTCACCATGTACAAGAAAATTTGGGTCACAATTTTTGAATTTTGACTTAATTTTTTATGCACTGCCCAATGCCGGTGATACGTCTCCAACGTATCTATAATTTTTGATTGCTCCAGGCTATATTATCTACTATTTTGGACTATATTGGGCTTTATTTTCCACTTTTATATTATTTTTGGGACTAACCTATTAACCGGAGGCCCAGCCCAAAATTGATGCTTTTTGCCTATTTCAGTGTTTCGGATAAACAGAATATCAAACGGAGTCCAAACGGAATAAAATCTTCGGAAACGTGATTTTCTCACCGAACGTGATCCAGGAGACTTGGACCCTACTGCAAGGGATCAAAGAGGAGGTCACGAGGGTGGGGGGCGCCCCCCTAGGGCGCGCCCCCTGCCTCGTGGGCCCCTCAGTGCTCCACCGACGTACTCCTTCCTCCTATATATACACACGTACCCCCAAACAATCAGAACAGGAGCCAAAAACCTAATTCCACCGCCGCAACTTTCTGTATCCACGAGATCCCATCTTCCGGCCTGTTCCAGAGCTCCGTCGGAAGAGGGCCGTCATCACGGAGGGCTTCTACATCATCCTAGCCCCTTCGATGAAGTGTGAGTAGTTTACCTCAGACCTTCCGGTACATAGTTAGTAGCTAGATGGCTTCTTCTCTCTCTTTGAATCTCAATACAAAGTTCTCCCCCTCTCTTGTGGAGATCTATTTGATGTAATCTTCTTTTTGCGGTGTGTTTGTTGACACCGATGAATTGTAGGTTTATGATCAAGTCTATCTATGAATAATATTTGAATCTTCTCTTAATTCTTTTATGTATGATTGGTTATCTTTGCAAGTCTCTTCGAATTATCCATTTGGTTTGGCCAACTAGATTGGTAGTTCTTGCCATGGGAGAAGTGCTTTGCTTTGGGTTCGATCTTGCGATGTCCTTACGCAGTGACAGAATGGGCAGCAAGGCACGTATTGTATCATTGCCATCGAGGATAACAAAATGGGGTTTATTTCATATTGCATGAATTTATCTCTCTACATCATGTCATCTTGCTTAAGGCGTTACTCTGTTTTTAACTTAATACTCTAGATGCATGCTGGATAGCGGTCGATGAGTGGAGTAATAGTAGTAGATGCGGAATCGTTTCGATCTACTTGTCACGGACGTGATGCCTATATACATGATCATGCCTAGATATTCTCATAATTATGCTCAATTCTATCAATTGCTCAACAGTAATTTGTTCACCCACCGTAGAATACTTATGCTCTTGAGAGAAGCCACTAGTGAAACCTATGGCCCCCAGGTCTATTCTCATCATATCAATCTCCATCACTTTAATATTGTTTTGCTTTTTTACGTTGCCTTTACTTTTTTACTTTGCATCTTTATATCAAAAATACCAAAAATATTATATCTATCATATCTCACTCTCGTAAGTGACCGTGAAGGGCTTGACAACCCCTAATCGCGTTGGTTGCGAGTAGCTATCACTTTGTGCAGGTACGAGGGACTTGAGCGTGGGCTCCTACTGGATTGATACCTTGGTTCTCAAAAACTAAGGGAAATACTTACGCTACTCTGCTGCATCATCCCTTCCTCTTCGGGGAAAACCAACGCAAGCTCAAGACGTAGCTAGAAGGATTTCTGGCGCCGTTGCCGGGGAGTCTACGCAAAAATTCAACATACCAAGTACCCATCACAATCCCTATCTCTCGCATTACATTATTTGCCATTTGCCTGTCGTTTTCCTCTCCCCCCCAATTCACCCTTGCCGTTTTATTCGCCCTCTCTCTCTATCCTCCCTCTTTATTTGCCTCTTTTTGCCCGTTTGCTTTTGTTTGCTCGTGTGTTAGATTGCTTGTTTACGCGATGGCTCAAGATACTACCAAATTGTGTGACTTCACCAATACCAATAATAATGATTTCCTTAGCACTCCGATTGCTCCTCTTACCGATGCTGAATCTTGTGAAATTAATACTGCTTTGTCAAATCTTGTTATGAAAGATCAATTCGCCGGCCTTCCTAGCGAAGATGTCGCTACTCATCTGAATAGCTTCGTTGATTTATGTGATATGCAAAAGAAAAAAGATGTCAATAATGATGTCGTTAAATTGAAGCTATTTCCTTTTTCGCTTAGAGATCGTGCTAAAGCTTGGTTTTCGTCTTTGCCTAAGAATAGTATTGATTCATGGAACAAGTACAAAGATGCTTTTATCTCTAAGTATTTTCCTCCCTCTAAGATCATCTCTCTTAGAAACGATATAATGAACTTTAAACAACTTGATCATGAACATGTTGCACAAGCTTGGGAGAGAATGAAATTAATGATACGTAATTGCCCTACTCATGGTTTGAATTTGTGGATGAGCATACAAAAATTTTATGCCGGATTGTACTTTGCTTCTAGAAATCTTTTAGATTCGGCCGCGGGAGGCACTTTTATGGAAATCACTTTAGGAGATGCTACTAAACTCCTAGATAATATTATGGTTAATTATTCTCAATAGCATACTGAAAGAACTTCTAATAAAAAGTGCATGCGATAGAAGAAATTAATGTGTTGAGTGGAAAGATGGAAGAACTTATGAAATTATTTGCTACTAAGAGTGTTTCTTCTGATGCTAATGATATGCCTTTGTCTACTTTGATTGAGAATAACTATGAATCTATGGATGTGAATTTTGTTGGTAGGAATAATTTTGGTAGCAACGCCTATAGAGGGAATTTTAATCCTGGGCCATATCCTAGTAATCCTTCTAATAATTATGGGAATTCCTACAACAACTCTTATGGAAATTATAATAAGATGCCCTCTGATTTTGAATCTAATATTAAAGAATTTATTTCTTCGCAAAAGAATTTTAATGCTATGATTGAAGAAAAATTGCTTAAGATTGATGATTTGGCTAGGAACGTTGATAGAATTGCTCTTGATGTTGATGCTTTGAAACTTAGATCTATTCCACCTAAGCACGATATCAATGAGTCTCTAAAATCCATGAGAATTTCAATTGATGAGTGTAAGGAAAGAACCGCTAGGATGCGTGCTTCCAAAGACGCCTTTATTAAAGCGTGTTCTTCCAATTCCTACGAAAATCAAGATGAAGATCTAAAAGTTATTGATGTGTATCCAATTAAATCTTTATTTTGCAATAGGAACCTTGATGAAACTGAATATGATCTTCCTTTAACTAGAAGGCGTTCTAAAAATTCAGTGTTTAGATCTTAATGATGTAATTGATGAAACCGGGATTGAAAGAAATAAAAATCTAGATGTTGCTAAACCCACTATATTGGATTTCAAGGAATTTAATTATGAAAGTTGCTCTTTGATTGATTGTATTTCCTTGTTGCAATCCGTGGTAAATTCTCCACATGCTTATATTTGAAATAAAGCCTTCACCGAACATATTGTTGATGCCTTGATGCAATCTTATGAAGAAAAACTTGAGTTGAAAGTTTCTATCCCTAGAAAACTCTATGATGAGTGGGAACCAACTATTAAAATTAAAATTAAAGATCATGAGTTTTATGCTTTGTGTGATTTGGGTGCTAGTGTCTCTACTATTCCCAAGACTTTGTGTGATTTACTAGATTTCCGTAATTTTGATGATTGCTCTCTGAACTTGCATCTTGCGGATTCCACTATTAAGAAACCTATGGGAAGAATTAATGATGTTCTTATTGTTGCAAATAGGAATTATGTGCCCGTAGATTTCATTGTTCTTGATATAGATTGCAATCCTTCTTGCCCTATTATTCTTGGTAGACCTTTCCTTAGAACGGTTGGTGCGATTATTGATATGAAGGAAGGGAATATTAGATTTCAATTTCCATTAAAAAAGGGCATGGAACACTTTCCAAGAAATAAATAAAATTACCATATGAAACTATCATGAGAGCCACTTATGGATTGCCTACCAAAGATGGCAATACCTAGATCTATCCTCGCTTTTATGCCTAGCTAGGGGAGTTAAACGATAGCGCTTGTTGGGAGGCAACCCAATTTTATTTTTATTCCTTGCTTTTTGCTCCTGTTTAGTAATAAATAAATTATTTAGCCTCTGTTTTGGTTGTGTTTTTTGTGTTTAATTAGTGTTTGTGCCAAGTAGAACCGTTGGAAAGACTTGGGGAAAGTCTTGTTGAACTTGTTGTAAAAAAACAGAAACTTTAGCGCTCACGAGAACTGCTGTCATTTTTATTTGAAGAGTGCTATTTAGTTAATTCTTTTGAAGATGATTAATAGATAAATTCATCACGTCCAGAAATTTATTTTAGAATTTTTTGGGTTCCAGATCTTGCGCTAGCTACAGATTACTACAGACTGTTCTGTTTTTGACAGATTCTGTTTTTCGTGTGTTGTTTGCTTATTTTGATGAATCTATGGCTAGTAAAATAGTTTATAATCCATAGAGAAGTTGGAATACAGTAGGTTTAACACCAATATAAATAAACAATGAGTTCATTACATAACCTTGAAGTGGTCTTTTGTTTTCTTTTGCTAACGGAGCTCACGAGTTTTCTATTTTGAGTTTTGTGTTGTGAAGTTTTCAAGTTTTGGGTGAATTCTTTTGATGGATCATGGAACAAGGAGTGGCAAGAGCCTAAGATTGGGGATGCCCATGGCACCACCAAGATAATCCAAGGACACAAAAAGTCAAAGCTTGGGGATGCCCCGGAAGGCATCCCCTCTTTTCGTCCACTTCCATCAGTAATTTACTTGGAGCTATATTTTTATTCACCAACATGATATGTGTTTTGCTTGGACCGTCTTGTATTATTTGTGTCTTTGTTTGTTAGTATGCCACAATCATCCTTGCTGTACACACCTTTTGAGAGAGCCATATAAGAATTAAAACTTGATATACTACTCTATGTGCTTCACTTATATCTTTTGAGCTAAGTAGTTTTGCTCTATGTGCTTCACTTATATCTTTTGAGCTAAGTGGTCTTGCTCTGTGTGCTTCACTTATATCTTTTGAGAGTTATAATTTTGTTCTATGTGCTTCACTTAGATCTTTTAGAGCATGGTGGTGGATTCGTTTTAAAGAAACTATTGATCTCGCATGCTTCACTTAAATTAATTTGAGAGTCTCTTAATAGCATGGTAATTCGCCTAATAATAATATGCTTGGTATTCAATATTTGTGAAACTTTCTTTTGAGTGTGCTGAATACTAAGAAAAGATTGAAGCATGATAATTGTTTTGAGATATGGAGGTGATAATATTAAAGTCATGCTAGTTGAGTAGTTGTGAATTTAAAGAATACTTGTGTTGAAGTTTGTGATTCCCGTAGCATGCACGTATGGTGAACCGTTATCTGATGAAGTCGGAGCATGATTTATTTATTGATTGTCTTCCTTATGAGTGGCGGTCGGGGACGAGCGATGGTCTTTTGCTACCAATCTATCCCCCTAGGAGCATGCGCGTAATACTTTGCTTTGATAATTTCTAGATTTTTGCAATAAGTATATGAGTTCTTTATGACTAATGTTGAGTCCATGGATCAAACACACTTCCACCCTTCCACCCTTGCTAGCCTCTCTAATACCGCGCACCTTTCGCCGGTATCATACACCTACCATATACCTTCCTCAAAATAGCCACCATACCTACCTATTATGGCATTTCCATAGCCATTCCGAGATATATTGCCGTGCAACTTTCCACCATCTAGTTCATCATGACACATCCATCATTGTCATATTGCTTAGCATGATCATGTAGTTGACATAGTATTTGTGGCAAAGCCACCGTTCATAATTCTTTCATACTTGTCACTCTTGATTCATTGCATATCCCGGTACACCGCCGGAGGCATTCATATAGAGTCATACTTTGTTTTAGTATCGAGTTGTAATCATTGAGTTGTAAATAAATAGAAGTGTGATGATCATCATTCAATAGAGCACTGTCCCAAATAAAAAATGAAGAGAAAGGCCAAAGAAAAAAAGAAGGCCCAAAAAATAAATAAATAAAAAAGGGGCTTTATTTTCCACTTTTATATTATTTTTGGGACTAACCTATTAACCGGAGGCCCAGCCTAGAATTGCTGTTTTTGCCTATTTCAGTGTTTCGGATATACAGAATATCAAACGGAGTCCAAACGGAATAAAATCTTCGGAAACGTGATTTTCTCACCGAACGTGATCCATGAGACTTGGACCCAACTGCAAGGGATCAAAGAGGAGGTCACGAGGGTGGGGGGCGCCCCCCCCTAGGGCGCGCCCCCCTGCCTCCTGGGCCCCTCAGTGCTCCACCGACGTACTCCTTCCTCCTATATATAAAAACGTACCCCCAAACGATCAGAACAGGAGCCAAAAACCTAATTCCACCACTGCAACTTTCTATATCCACGAGATCCCATCTTGGGGCCGTTTCCGGAGCTCCGCCGGAAGAGGGACGTAATCACGGAGGGCTTCTACATCATCCTAGCCCCTCCGATGAAGTGTGAGTAGTTTACCTCAGACCTTCGGGTCCATAGTTAGTAGCTAGATGGCTTCTTCTCTCTCTTTGAATCTCAATACAAAGTTCTCCCCCTCTCTTGTGGAGATCTATTCGATGTAATCTTCTTTTTGCGGTGTGTTTGTTGAGACCGATGAATTGTGGGTCTATGATCAAGTCTATCTATGAATAATATTTGAATCTTCTTTGAATTCTTTTATGTATGATTGGTTATCTTTGCAAGTCTCTTCGAATTATCCATTTGGTTTGGCCAACTAGATTGGTAGTTCTTGCCATGGGATAAGTGCTTAGCTTTGGGTTTGATCTTGCGGTGTCCTTACCCAGTGATGGAAGGGGCAGCAAGGCACGTATTGTATCGTTGCCATCGAGGATAACAAGATGGGGTTTATTTCATATTGCATGAATTTATCTCTCTACATCATGTCATCTTGCTTAAGGTGTTACTCTGTTTTTAACTTAATACTCTAGATGCATGCTGGATAGCGGTCGATGAGTGGAGTAATAGTAGTAGATGCGGAATCGTTTCGATCTACTTGTCACGGACGTGATGCCTATATACATGATCATGCCTAGATATTCTCATAATTATGCTCAATGCTATCAATTGCTCAACAGTAATTTGTTCACCCACCGTGGAATACTTATGCTCTTGAGAGAAGCCACTAGTGAAACCTATGGCCCCGGGGTCTATTCTCATCATATCAATCTCCGTCACTTTAATATTGTTTTTCTTTTTTACTTTGCCTTTACTTTTTACTTTGCATCTTTATATCAAAAATACCAAAAATATTATATCTATCATATCTCACTCTCGTAAGTGACCGTGAAGGGCTTGACAACCCCTAATCGTGTTGGTTGCGAGTAGGTATCGCTTTGTGCAGGTACGAGGGACTTGAGCGTGGGCTCCTACTGGATTGATACCTTGGTTCTCAAAAACTGAGGGAAATACTTACGCTACTCTGCTGCATCATCCCTTCCTCTTCGGGGAAAACCAACGCAAGCTCAAGACGTAGTAGCCGGTTCGAAACATGCGGCTTCACGAAGCCACTATAAATTGTACAAAAGGAGATTTTTCATATTACAAATAATCAACTTGCATTTCATGAAAAAAAACTCCTTCATATTACAAATAATCATTACATCTTTATTCAAATGTTATTTTTTGCACACACACACCATCTTTAACTACTTTTTTATTTTTATTTAATGAAATAATGGAATATGTGCTCAGTTATTGGAATATTTGATCATATGGTGGAGTATTTGCTATTTTTGCCTACTCAAATTATGGAAAGATGTCATATGTGTCGATGAACAATTTCCACTTAGTTCACCAAACAACATTAATTAACGTAACGCAAAGTTTTACATTTGGTCCCATTTGCTTATGGGCAGAGCATGTTGCACATGGCACAACATGGGAATTTATTGCACCATTGCCACAGCATGTTCCACATGGCCACAACATGGGAAGTGTTTGCAGCATGCCTGATCAGTGAAGCAACACTGATGCGGCATGTCTGATCAATGCAGCAGGTAAATTCAAGCAAATCATACATCTAAGGAACCATAATGGCAAATTTAAGGGACACAAATATAGATAGCAATATATATTACTACCATAGATAGCAGCATCCACACAACACACTTGCTGATGCAGACACCTCCAAGTTCAGACCACTAGCATATTAGATAAGTTTAGACCACACATCATAGTACTACACTTACATAAAGTTCATACTACATTACCACTAAAAGTTTCTACCATCAGACTACCAAATAAAGTTCACCAAAAGAAATGAGGCTTCCTCCATCATACGACAACCAGGGTCTAGGGCAACTACATGTTAGGGTTTCTCAGGACCTTGTGGAGGGCAGAATGCTGAGCCCTGATCTTGTACTCATGACTGCTGATGGATGTAGCCCGACAATGTTCCATTAGATGCTCCAGCAACCCAGATCTGGGCTTGGGCCTGCTGCAGTAGGGGCAGTGGTACTTGTCCGTCCTCCAGTTGTAGTACATAGCAGATCCTTGAGCCCTGATCTTCAACACCTCCTTCTCTTCAAAGGAATCGACGTTCCCCTCGACCACATCATCTCCAGATTGATACTACACACATTAATGACTGACATTAATGCATTATGCATTCAAATACTATAAACATCTAACACTAACTCAATACACAAATAACATTTCATCTAGGCCTTACCTCATACGGCTCATCTTCATCACTGTCATAAGGGTAGTACCCAGTTGCGTCCCACTTCCTCTTGTTGCCAACAAGATCCTCCTTCTACTATATTGTCAACCAAGCAAGTAATTTACAAGGAATTGAATTGCAGTTCAAATAATGTCATTACAAACAATTTGATTTTGCATAATGATGGAAAGCTCCTAACTATATTGAAAAGATGCACATGTTACACATGGTATGTACATTTCAACAACTAATTCATAGACTATATATGAAGCTATATAGATACTAAACAATAGGGTTATGAACATACAAGTTCATTCATATGGACATACATATTCAGATTTTGCTTTTGAACATGCATATGAAGGTATAAATGAATACCATTCCTCTCTTATTAACCAATGAAATTGTAGTTTTTGATAGACAATGATAATAGGACCTTTATGTATAACTTCACAAACATGTCAGGTTTTCATTTCATTTGTAAATATTAATAAATATTTAGTTCAGAGCAGTTCTCAATGAGCACTCGTATGTCAGAATAAGTGAAATGGTGAAGCCTAACTCCTACATCTAATTAAAATACCCTAACTCCAGCATCTAATTAAAAAACACTAACTCCTAGATCCACTGGAACACTGAATCACAAAGTTTACTTACATATATCATTGGATATAAATGAATCTAGTACAAATAACACTAACTCATACATCTACTTAAAATATCATAACTCTTCTACTGCATCATTCAGTCACACCATTTAATTACATTTATCTATGCCTATAAATGAATCCAATACAAAAGAAACCTAACTAAACATCTACTTAAGAAACACTAACTAGTACATCTACTACATCATTCAATCACAGAATCTATATAAATGCATAAATGAATAATACAAATAAACCTTAACTAATCAACTAATTTAAAAACCATAACTATTACATCTACTGGATGATTCAATCATAGATCCTACATATAACTGGCTATAAATGAATCAAGTACAAGAAAACCCTAACTAAATATCTAATTAAAAAACCCTAACTACTACATCTACTGGATGATTCAAACACATATTCTATATATAACTGTCTATAAATGAATCCAATACAAATAAACCTTAACTAATTAACTAATTAAAAAACCATAACTACCACATCAACTGGATGTGAGTCAATCACAAATTCTACTTATCAGTGGCTCTAATTGAATCCAATACAAAAAATCCCCAACTAAACATCTAATTAAAAAACCCTAACTACTACATCTACTGGATGTGATTCAATCACACATTCTACATATCAGAGGCTCTAAATGAATCCAATACAAAAAACCCTAACCAAACATCTAATTAAGAAGCCCTAACTACTACATCTACGGGATGTGATTCAATCACAGATACAACATATCAGTGGCTTTAATTGAATCCAATACAAAAAATCCCCAACTTAACATCTCATTAAAAAACCCTAACTACTTGATCTACTAGATGATTCAATCACAGAATCCAAACTTAACCTTCACTATAAATCAATCAAACATCTAAAAACCCTAACTATCAGAAGCGGATGCAGCAACTAGCAACAACAAAAAACCCTAACACCTAAATCTACTACTTAACGGGGGTAATTAGCAACGGAGGGGACTGCTGGCCAAGATTACCTGCAGGTCCACGTGCTCACCGCCAGCCTCCGCAGGTCCATCAGATGGGCCGCTCAACGCCGTCACGCCAAGCTCTGGCACGACTGAGTCCGCCACGGCCACCTTCTTCTCATCCAGATCCGCCGCCGCAGCGACCGATCTAGCGCGTGGGGATGCAGCACCTCCTGCACCCGCGCCGCCGACGAGGGTCTGCACGGCATCTGCCACGGTCTCCGCGCCCGTCTTCTGCAGATCTCCGTTCGTGACGGCGGCTTCGCCACGGCCTTGCTCCAGCCGAGCCAGAAGCAAGCAGGAGAAGAGAGGGAGGTGGCGGTGGTGAGCGAGCAGGTGGGGTGGCTGGTGAGGGAGATGATGAGGTAGAGCAGAGAGGAGGGAGAGGGAGGCGATTTGGGGGACATGGGGTGAGCGATGCGGCCGGTGCCCGTTCCCCTCCTCTTATACTAGGGGCCTTTTTTGGAAACTATCCACGCACACGTGCACGCGCATGACCGCGGGGAAACGCAACCGCTAGCGTATAATACACATACACGCACGGCGTACAATAATACACGGGCTGGCACGGGCTCATACAGGGCTCTACGACTGGTCTATGCGCGCTCTACACCCACCTGAAATGACCATTGTGCCCCTCGTTACGAACCGCCATCGACGCATCTGGACCGTCCTTGTGTTTTTCCCACTCGTGTTCAGCCCAGGGGGGAGCACCGGAGCAGAAAGCCATTCTGGGAGTTGTGGAAGCACCAGATGAGATCGTGTTTGATGGTGAGTTACCATCCCTTAGCAGGGTTTTTAGCAAAGGTAGAGCTTGGACGATGGCGGGCCTCCTAAGGTTGGATTTAGAGCAATTCTTCGGGTGGATACATAGGTGGGCGTTAAACGACACGTAGACCACTATGGAGTGGGTGTATGATGCAACACCTTCGGCAGAGGGCTCTTGTACCCCTTTTCTTTCCCATTAGTGCAAGATATGCATGCTATGCGCGTATTGAGAAAAAAAGTGTGATTAAGTAGCCAGCGGCAATGCTCGCTCCTCGTAAGTTTGGCATGTCGGGCGCCTTGCTAGGTTCGGCGGCCGGCAGTCACTCCGGCTACTCTCTAGCCTCATTCCTGTAGGCGGTCGTTTTTTTGCGGGATAAATAACTTGCATTACTCAATCAAGATGTCCTTACAATCAAGAGAAGCAATCTCCATCAACTCAACCGGACCAGCCCCTAGCCAGGTCATGGTTCTACCTTGGGTTCTAGCAAAACCTGCTAAACAGTCACTAGCCTTATTCCGAGATCTAACAATATGAGATATACGAGTCTGTCTAAGGGAAATTAAGTGCTTAATATCCTTCACGATGGAAGCGTAGACGGAGCGGTCGACGATGTCACATGAAATCATAGCCACAGCCTCCAGAGAATCCATCTCCAGCAGTATAGGAAGATCGCTCCGTTGAATCGCCACCGATATCCCTTCCATGCACACGCAAAGCTCCGCCTCCAATGCATCTCTACAGGAGTACAAGGTTCTGCATGCCGAGAAAATGATGATCCCGCGGTGATCTCGTAAAATCATTCCCGCCCCAGCATTACCAGACGAATCAAAGGACCCGTCAGTGCTTAGTTTGTTCCACCCCAACTCCGGTGGCTTCCATCGTATCTCCTCTGACACAGTAATGACACTTCCAGACAGCATTGGTTTTTCATACACTACAGGGGACTTGCCTTTTCTTGGATCTGCATGCAGGAATAGCTTGATTCCGATCAAGGAGTCCACATAGCTTCACAAGAAACGTACTGAAGCCTCCATGTGTGGTGCAGGCTTACAGTGCACCACTTCGTTCTGGACAAACCAGCTTCTCCAAAATATCATCAAGACCATCATCCGCCCCACATCATTCAATGGTGCAAGAACATGGAGCAGCCACTCCTTCCTGTTGTGGCGTATGGATTCCAACTCCGGGATTGCCCAAACTTTGGACATGGCAAGGTACAAGTCCCGTCCAAACTGGCAGTTAATGAACGGATGAAAATTGTCTTCCTCCTCCATTCCACAGACCGGACAGTTGCTACCAACTTTGAGGCCAATTTTATGCTTCCGCTGCCAGGTAGGGAGTGAATTGGTGGCAAGCCTCCATGCAAAGTTGCGAACTGAAGGCGGTGCCCAACTTTTCCAAACAAAATCCCAACATTTCCTCTGTCCTGACGGTGACGAGCTGGAGGATGTCTCAGTGGCCCGGTGCGCCTCCTCAAAGGCCAGATTATAGGCCGACTTAACAGTAAATATACCATGTTTACCTGGCCCCCATGCTATCACATCGTCCTCCATCCTCGGGGATGCTCTGATCTTTGCTATTTCTTGTACATCTGCAGCAACGAAGTAAGCATTCAAAAGCTCAAAGTTCCATGATCCATTCTGGTTTAACAAGTCAGACACGAACCGAACACGACATCTACCCTGCGGCGAGATTGGTTTGTAGGAAAAGGGCCTAGGGATCCAGTTATCTCGCCAAACTCGAATACTCCTGCCGTTGCCAACTCTCCAAACTAGGCCCTTCTTCAAAAGATCCAATCCATAACTGATCGCTTGCCATGACGACGACGCATTCCCAGTGAACACTGTATCTTCCAACCGTCCCAATGGGTAATACCTTGCTTTTAATACTTGGGCACACAGGCTATCTGGTTTAGTTAAGAGCCTCCACGCCTGACGTGCTAGCAAGGCTTGGTTAAATATCCAAAAGTCTCGGAAACCCACTCCTCCTTTCGACTTGGCCTACATCAAATAGTCCCATCCGCGCCAATGCACTTTCCTCTTGCCTTCCGTCGAGCCCCAATAAAAATTTCTTACCATTCGAGTGAGATCATCACAAACCGAGAAGGGCACTTTGAAGACTCCCATTATGTAGGTCGGCAGCGCGTGAGCTACTGATTGGATTAGCACCTCGCGCCCGGGTTGGTCTAGATGTCCATCTCCCCACTGCACCAAACGTTTTGTCAATCTAGCCTGCAGGTTCTGGAAGCGCCCCTTCGACATCCTCCCCTCCGGTGTGGGCAGCCCCAAGTAATTATCCTCAAAGAAGTGGCTAGTAACATGAAGTGCCACTCTGATCTCCTCTTGGGTTGGACCTGGGCATACATCACCAAATAGTAGTGAACATTTATCAAAATTGAGACTTTGTCCAGTGGCCGAACCCTACACACCCAAGATAGCTTTCACCCTTTCAGCCTGAACTTTAGAAGCTTGAAAAAACAGGATTGTATCATCGGCAAAGAGTAAATGTGAGATACCCGGCGCACCTCTACACACCTTGACAGGAGTTAACTCACCCATCTCCACACTTTTCCTCAACAAAACTGAAGGTCCATCTGCCACCAACAAAAATAATAAAGGCGATAAGGGGTCTCCTTGCTGAAGCCCTCGCGACGGCGCAAACGAATCCAAGAGGGTTCCATTAAAATTCACCGAGTATCTCACCGACGTGACACATGTCATGATCCAGTCAACCCATCGCTGAGAGAACCCCAACTTTTGCATCACTTGCCTCAAAAAGACCCAATCGACCCTATCATAGGCCTTGGACAGATCCAACTTATATGCACAAAAGCTCTTCGTTGGATCCTTCTCTTGCTTGATGTGGTGGATGCACTCAAAGGCAACGAGCGCATTGTCCGTAATCATTCTTCCCGGAATAAAGGCACTCTGCTCCGGAGAGATGAGATCATCCAAAAGAGGTCTCAACCTATTAACCAAACACTTCGAGATAACCTTGTATATAACGTTACAAAGACTGATAGGCCTGTAATCTGAAAGTTTGGTAGGATTTGATACTTTAGGAATAAGCACAATGGATGTAGAATTTACCCCCTCTGGCATAACTCCCGATTGAAAAAAGTCTTTCACTGCCGCCAAAACCCCCTCCTTTAGCGTGCTCCAATTGCGCTGAAAAAACCGTGCCAGGAGGCCATCCGGGCCCGGCGCCTTGAGCGGGCCTATTTGAAACAGAGCATCAGATATTTCCTTATCAGAAAAATCCTTGCATAGCTTGGAGTTATCTTCAGCCGATACCCTAGCGTCCAGAAGGTCCAGAATTGGTGCGGCATTCAAGGATGTATCAGCCGTGAAAATGTTCTGAAAGTACTCATTTGCCATCAGCCCCATGGTAGCAAAATCAGAGTGTACCACTCCAATGCTATCTGTAAGTTCTCTTATTTTGTTTTTCCTCGCTCTCCAAACAGCTTTGCTATGAAAGTATTTGGTGTTCCTGTCCCCTTCTTTCAACCACGTGATTCTCGATCTCTGGAGCCATAGCATCTCTTCTTGGTAGAGCAACTCATTCATCTTGTCCGTAACTCTTCTAATCTCCTGTCTATCCGCGTTCATATGCATCAGTTCTTCCAATTGAGAGCGAGACTTTGCCAACTCCCGAGTAACATTACCAAACTTCCTACTCCACTTGCCCAAAGTTCTCATTGCTTTTGATAAAGCATCCCGGAGTTGTGCTAGGTTTTGAACATTACCAATCGACTCCCAAGCCTCCTTAATTACATCCGGGAGCACACCATCTCTCTCCCAAAACAATTCATAGCGCCTCTGCTTACCCCCCTTGCGGTCCTTGGTCAGATGATGCTTTTAGTAACAACACAACATGATCAGAGCATGGCGACAGTGTTGGGGAATGTAGTAATTTCAAAAAAATTCCTACACACACGCAAGATCATGGTGATGCATAGCAACGAGAGGGGGAGTGTGATCTACGTACCCTCGTAGACCGACAGCGGAAGCGTTATGACAACGCGATTGATGTAGTCGTACGTCTTCACGGCCCGACCGTTCAAGCACCGAAACTACGTCACCTCTGAGTTTTAGCACACGTTCAGCTCGATGATGATCCCCAGACTCCGATCCAGCAAAGTGTCGGGGAAGAGTTCCGTCAGCACGACGGCGTGGTGACGATCTTAATGTTCTACCATCGCAGGGCTTCGCCTAAGCACCGCTACAATATTATCGAGGAGTATGGTGGAAGGGGGCACCGCACACGGCTAAGAAAACGATCACGTGGATCAACTTGTGTGTCTAGGGGTGCCCCCTGCCCCCATATATAAAGGAGCAAGGGGAGGAGGCCGGCCGGCCCTAGGGCGCGCCAAGGAGGAGGATTCCTCCTCCTAGTGGGAGTAGGACTCCCCTCTTTCCTACTCCTACTAGGAGGGGGAAAGGAAGGGAGAGAGGGAGAAGGAAAGGGGGGCGCCGCCCCCCTCTCCTAGTCCAATTCGGACCAGAGGGGGAGGGTGCGCGCGGCCCACCCTGGCCGCCCCTCTCTCTCCACTAGGGCCCATGAGGCCCATTACTTCTCCCGGGGGGTTCCGGTAAGCCTCCGGCACTCCGGTTTTCTCCGAAATCATCCGAAACACTTTCAGTGTCCGAATATAGCCGTCCAATATATCAATCTTTATATCTCGACCATTTTGAGACTCCTCGTCATGTCCGTGATCACATCCGGGACTCCGAACTAACTTAGGTACATCAAAACTCATAAACTCATAATATAACTATCATCAAAACCTTATGCGTGCGGACCCTACGGGTTCGAGAACAATGTAGACATGACCGAGACATGTCTCCGGTCAATAACCAATAGCGGAACCTGGATGCTCATATTGGCTCCCACATATTCTACGAAGATCTTTATCGGTCAGACCGCATAACAACATACGTTGTTACCTTTGTCATCGGTATGTTACTTGCTCGAGATTCGATCGTCGGTATCTCAATACCTAGTTCAATCTCGTTACCGGCAAGTCTCTTTACTCGTTTCGTAATACATCATCTCGCAACTAACTCATTAGTTGCAATGCTTGCAAGGCTTATGTGATGTGCATTACCGAGAGGGCCCAGAGATACCTCTCCGACAATCGGAGTGACAAATCCTAATATCGAAATATGCCAACCCAACATTTACCTTTGGAGACACCTGTAGAGCTCCTTTATAATCACCCAGTTACGTTGTGACATTTGGTAGCACACAAAGTGTTCCTCCGGCAAACGGGAGTTGCATAATCTCATAGTTATAGGAACATGTATAAGTCATGAAGAAAGCAATAGCAACATACTAAACGATCGGGTGCTAAGCTAATGGAATGGGTCATGTCAATCACATCATTCTCCTAATAATGTGATCCCGTTAATCAAATGACAACACATGTCTATGGTTAGGAAACATAACCATCTTTGATTAACGAGCTAGTCAAGTAGAGGCATACTAGTGACGTTTAGTTTGTCTATGTATTCACACAAGTATTAAGTTTCCGGATAATACAATTCTAGCATGAATAATAAACATCTATCATGATATAAGGAAATAAAATAATAACATTATTATTGCCTCTAGGGCATATTTCCTTCAGTCTCCCACTTGCACTAGAGTCAATAATCTAGATTACACAGTAATGATTCTAACACCCATGGAGCCTTGGTGTTGATCATGTTTTGCTCGTGGAAGAGGCTTAGTCAACGGGTCTGCAACATTCAGATCCGTATGTATCTTGCAAATCTCTATGTCTCCCACCTAGACTAGATCCCAGATGGAATTGAAGCGTCTCTTGATGTGCTTGGTTCTCTTGTGAAATCTGGATTCCTTTGCCAAGGCAATTGCACCAGTATTGTCACAAAAGATTTTCATTGGACCCGATGCACTAGGTATGACACCTAGATCGGATATGAACTCCTTCATACAGAGTCCTTCATTTGCTGCTTCTGAAGCATCTATGTATTCCGCTTCACACGTAGATCCCGCCACGACGCTCTGTTTAGAACTGCACCAACTGACAGCTCCACCGTTTAATGTAAACACGTATCCGGTTTGTGATTTAGAATCGTCCGGATCAGTGTCAAAGCTTGCATCAACGTAACCGTTTACGATGAGCTCTTTGTCACCTCCATATACGAGAAACATATCCTTAGTTCTTTTCAGGTACTTCCAGATGTTCTTGACTGCTGTCCAGTGATACACTCCTGGATTACTTTGGTACCTCCCTGCTAGACTTATAGCAAGGCACACATCAGGTCTGGTACACAGCATTGCATACATGATAGAGCCTATGGCTGAAGCATAGGGAACATCTGTCATCTTCTCTCTATCTTCTGCAGTGGTCAGGCATTGAGTCCGACTCAACTTCACACCTTGTAACACAGGCAAGAACCCTTTCTTTGCTTGATCCATTTTGAACTTCTTCAAAATCTTGTCAAGGTATGTGCTTTGTGAAAGTCCAATTAAACGTCTTGATCTATCTCTATAGATCTTTATGCCTAATATGTAAGCAGCTTCACCAAGGTCTTTCATTGAAAAACTCTTATTCAAGTATCCCTTTATGCTATCCAGAAATTCTATATCATTTCCAATCAGTAATATGTCATCCACATATAATATCAGAAATGCTACAGAGCTCCCACTCACTTTCTTGTAAATACAGGCTTCTCCAAAAGTCTGTACAAAACCAAATGCTTTGATCACACTATCAAAGCATTTATTCCAAATCCGAGAGGCTTGCACCAGTCCATAAATGGATCGCTGGAGCTTGCACACTTTGTTAGCTCCCTTTGGATCGACAAAACCTTCCGGTTGCATCATATACAACTCTTCTTCCAGAAATCCATTCAGGAATGCAGTTTTGACATCCATCTGCCAAATTTCATAATCATAAAATGCGGCAATTTCTAACATGATTCGGACAGACTTAAGCATCGCTAC
The DNA here is from genome assembly GCF_003073215.2 of Triticum urartu. Classification (NCBI taxonomy): domain Eukaryota; kingdom Viridiplantae; phylum Streptophyta; class Magnoliopsida; order Poales; family Poaceae; genus Triticum; species Triticum urartu. Next base: position 25,451,467 of record NC_053028.1, on the reverse strand, counting down.
AGGTGAGAAGGTATCATCGTAGTCAATCCCTTGAACTTGCCGAAACCCTTTTGCGACAAGTCGAGCTTTGTAGACAGTAATATTACCGTCGGCGTCAGTCTTCTTTTTGAAGATCCATTTATTCTCAATTGCTTGCCGATCATTGGGCAAGTCAACCAAAGTCCATACTTTGTTCTCATACATGGATCCCATCTCAGATTTCATGGCTTCAAGACATTTTGCGGAATCTGGGCTCACCATCGCTTCTTCATAGTTCGTAGGTTCATCATGATCTAGTAGCATCACTTCCAGAACAGGATTACCGTACCACTCTGGTGCGGATCTCACTCTGGTTGATCTACGAGGTTCAGTAGTATCTTGTTCTGAAGTTTCATGATCATTATCATTAGCTTCCTCACTAATTGGTGTAGGTGTCACAGAAACAGTTTTCTGTGATGCACTACTTTCCAATAAGGGAGCAGGTACAGTTACCTCATCAAGTTCTACTTTCCTCCCACTCACTTCTTTCGAGAGAAACTCCTTCTCCAGAAAGTTTCCGAACTTAGCAACAAAAGTCTTGCCTTCGGATCTGTGATAGAAGGTGTATCCAATAGTCTCCTTTGGATATCCTATGAAGACACATTTCTCCGATTTGGGTTCGAGCTTATCAGGTTGAAGCTTTTTCACATAAGCATTGCAGCCCCAAACTTTCAGAAACGACAACTTTGGTTTCTTGCCAAACCATAGTTCATAAGGCGTCGTCTCAACGGATTTTGATGGTGCCCTATTTAACGTGAATGCGGCTGTCTCCAAAGCATAACCCCAAAACGATAGCGGTAAATCAGTAAGAGACATCATAGATCGCACCATATCTAGTAAAGTACGATTACGACGTTCGGACACACCATTACTCTGTGGTGTTCCGGGTGGCGTGAGTTGCGAAACTATTCCGCATTGTTTCAAATGTACACCAAACTCGTAACTCAAATATTCTCCTCCACGATCAGATCGTAGAAACTTTATTTTCTTGTTACGATGATTTTCAACTTCACTCTGAAATTCTTTGAACTTTTCAAATGTTTCAGACTTATGTTTCATTAAGTAGATATACCCATATCTGCTTAGATCATCTGTGAAGGTGAGAAAATAACGATATCCGCCACGAGCCTCAATATTCATCGGACCACATACATCTGTATGTATGATTTCCAACAAATCTGTTGCTCTTTCCATAGTACCGGAGAACGGCGTTTTAGTCATCTTGCCCATGAGGCACGGTTCGCAAGTACCAAGTGATTCATAATCAAGTGGTTCCAAAAGTCCATCAGTATGGAGTTTCTTCATGCGCTTTACACCGATATGACCTAAATGGCAGTGCCACAAATAAGTTGCACTATCATTATCAACTCTACATCTTTTGGTCTCAACATTATGAATATGTGTGTTACTACTATCGACATTCAATAAGAATAGACCACTCTTCAGAGGTGCATGACCATAAAAGATATTACTCATATAAATAGAACAACCATTATTCTCTGATTTAAATGAATAACCGTCTCGCATCAAACAAGATCCAGATATAATGTTCATGATTAACGCTGGCACCAAATAACAATTATTTAGGTCTAATATTAATCCCGAAGGTAGATGTAGAGGTAGCGTGCCGACCGCGATCACATCGACTTTGGAACCGTTTCCCACGCGCATCGTCACCTCGTCCTTAGCCAATCTTCGCTTAATCCGTAGTCCCTGTTTCGAGTTGCAAATATTAGCAACAGAACCAGTATCAAATACCCAGGTGCTACTGCGAGCATTAGTAAGGTACACATCAATAACATGTATATCACATATACCTTTGTTCACCTTGCCATCCTTCTTATCTGCCAAATACTTGGGGCAGTTCCGCTTCCAGTGACCAGTCTGCTTGCAGTAGAAGCACTCAGTTTCAGGCTTAGGTCCAGACTTGGGTTTCTTCTCTTGAGCAGGCAACTTGCTTGCTGTTCTTCTTGAAGAACCCCTTCTTCTTCCCTTTGCCCTTTTTCTTGAAACTAGTGGTCTTGTTGACCATCAACACTTGATGCTCCTTTTTGATTTCCACCTCCGCAGCTTTCAGCATTGCGCAGAGCTCGGGAATAGTCTTATTCATCCCTTGCATATTATAGTTCATCACAAAGCTCTTGTAGCTTGGTGGCAGTGATTGGAGAATTCTGTCAATGACGCAATCATCTGGAAGATTAACTCCCATTTGAATCAAGTGATTATTATACCCAGACATTTTGAGTATATGCTCACTGACAGAACTGTTCTCCTCCATTTTGCAGCTATAGAACTTACTGGAGACTTCATATCTCTCAATTCGGGCATTTGCTTGAAATATTAACTTCAACTCCTGGAACATCTCATATGCTCCATGACGTTCAAAACGTCATTGAAGTCCCGGTTCTAAGCCGTAAAGCATGGCACACTGAACTATCGAGTAGTCATCAGCTTTGCTCTGCCAGACATTCACAACATCTGGTGTTGCTCCAGCAGCAGGCCTGGCACCCAGCGGTGCTTCCAGGACGTAATTCTTCTGTGCAGCAATGAGAATAATCCTCAAGTTACGGACCCAGTCCGTGTAATTGCTACCATCATCTTTCAACTTTGCTTTCTCAAGGAACGCATTAAAATTGGAACAACAGCACGGGCCATTTATCTACAATCATACATAAACAAGCAAGATACTATCAGGTACTAAGTTCATGATAAATTTAGGTTCAGTTAATCATATTACTTAAAGAACTCCCACTTAGATAGACATCCCTCTAATCATCTAAGTGATTACGTGATCCAAATCAACTAAACCATGTCCGATCATCACGTGAGATGGAGTAGTTTCATTGGTGAACATCACTATGTTGATCATATCTACTATATGATTCACGCTCGACCTTTCGGTCTCCGTGTTCCGAGGCCATATCTGTATATGCTTGGCTCGTCAAATATAACCTGAGTATTCCGCGTGTGCAACTGTTTTGCATCCGTTGTATTTGAACGTAGAGCCTATCACACCCGATCATCACGTGGTGTCTCAGCACGAAGAACTTTCGCAACGGTGCATACTCAGGGAGAACACTTCTTGATAATTTAGTGAGAGATCATCTTATAATGCTACCGTCAATCAAAGCAAGATAAGATGCATAAAAGATAAACATCACGTGCAATCAATATAAGTGATATGATATGTCCATCATCATCTTGTGCTTGTGATCTCCATCTCCGAAGCACCGTCATGATCACCATCGTCACCGGTGCGACACCTTGATCTCCATCGTAGCATCGTTGTCGTCTCGCCAATCTTATGCTTCCACGACTATTGCTACCGCTTAGTGATAAAGTAAAGCATTACAGCGCGATTGCATTGCATACAATAAAGCGACAACCATATGGCTGCTGCCAGTTGCCGATAACTCGGTTACAAAACATGATCATCTCATACAATAAAATTTAGTATCATGTCTTGACCATATCACATACAACATGCCCTGCAAAAACAAGTTAGACGTCCACTACTTTGTTGTTGCATGTTTTACGTGGCTGCTACGGGCTTAAGCAAGAACCAATCTTACCTACGCATCAAAACCACAACGATAGTTTGTCAAGTTGGTGCTGTTTTAACCTTCGCAAGGACCGGGCGTAGCCACACTCGGTTCAACTAAAGTTGGAGAAACTGTCACCCGCAAGCCACCTATGTGCAAAGCACGTCGGGAGAACTGGTCTCGCGTAAGCGTACGCGTAATGTTGGTCCGGGCCGCTTCGTCCAACAATACCGCCGAACCAAAGTATGACATGCTGGTAAGCAGTATGACTTATATCGCCCACAACTCACTTGTGTTCTACTCGTGCATAAAACATCAACATATAAAACCTAGGCTCGGATGCCACTGTCGGGTTTCATAGTAATTTCAAAAAAATTCCTACGCTCACGCAAGATCATGGTGATGCATAGCAACGAGAGGGGAGAGTATGATCTACGTACCCTTGTAGATCGACAACGGAAGCGTTTGGTTGATGTAGTCGTACGTCTCCACGGCCCGACCGATCAAGCACCGAAACTACGGCACCTCCGAGTTCTAGCACACGTTCAGCTCGATGACGATCCCCGGACTCCGATCCAGAAAAGTGTCGGGGAAGAGTTCCGTCAGCACGACGGCGTGGTGACGATCTTGATGTACTACCGTTGCAGGGCTTCGCCTAAGCACCGCTACAATATTATCGAGGAATATGGTGGAAGGGGGCACCGCACACGGCTAAGAATATGATCACGTGGATCAACTTGTGTCTCTAGGGGTGCCCCTGCCTCCGTATATAAAGGTTCAAGGGAGGGGGGCCGGCCGACCAAGGTGTGGCGCGCTAGGAGGAGTCCTACTCCTTCTGAGAGTAGGACTCCCCCCCTTTCCTAGTTGGAATAGGATTCATGGAGGGGGGGAAAGAGGAGAGAGAGGAGGAAGGGGGGCCGGCCCCCTCTCCTTGTCCAATTCGGACCAAGGGGGGAGTGGCGAGCGGCCCATCTCTGGCCACCTCTCCTCTCTTCCACTAAGGCCCACTAAGGCCCATATACCTCCCGGGGGGTTCCGGTAACCTCCCGGTACTCCGGTAAAATCCCGATTTCACCCGGAACACTTCCGATATCCAAACATAGGCTTCCAATATATCAATCTTTATGTCTCGACCATTTTGAGACTCCTCGTCATGTCCGTGATCACATCCGGGACTCTGAACAACCTTCGGTACATCAAAATGCATAAAATCATAATATAACTGTCATCGTAACCTTAAGCGTGCGGACCCTACGGGTTCGAGAACAATGTAGACATGACCGAGACACGTCTCCGGGTCAATAACCAATAGCGGAACCTGGATGCTCATATTGGCTCCTACATATTCTACGAAGATCTTTTATCGGTCAGACCGCATATCAACATACGTTGTTCCCTTTGTCATCGGTATGTTACTTGCCCGAGATTCGATCATCGGTATCCTATACCTAGTTCAATCTCGTTACCAGCAAGTCTCTTTACTCGTTCTGTAATACGTCATCCCGCAACTAACTCATTAGTTGCAATGCTTGCAAGGCTTAAGTGATGTGCATTACGGAGAGGGCCCAGAGATACCTCTCCGACAATCGGAGTGACAAATCCTAATCTCGAAATACGCCAACCCAACATGTACCTTTGGAGACACCTGTAGAGCTCCTTTATAATCACCCAGTTACGTTGTGACGTTTGGTAGCACACAAAGTGTTCCTCTGGCAAACGGGAGTTGCATAATCTCATAGTCATAGGAACATGTATAAGTCATGAAGAAAGCAATAGCAACATACTAAACGATCGGGTGCTAAGCTAATGGAATGGGTCATGTCAATCAGATCATTCAACTAATGATGTGATCCCGTTAATCAAATAACAACTATTTGTCCATGGTTAGGAAACATAACCATCTTTGATTAACGAGCTAGTCAAGTAGAGGCATACTAGTGGCACTCTGTTTGTCTATGTATTCACACATGTATTATGTTTCCGGTTAATACAATTCTAGCATGAATAATAAACTTTTATCATGATATAAGGAAATAAATAATAACTTTATTATTGCCTCTAGGGCATATTTCCTTCTACTTGATCTTCGACGGATTTGAGCCACAACCGAGCGCGCCGCACTGTCACCATGGGCATGATTTAGCTCTGCCGCCGAACAGTGCCCTGGAGGCCGCACCTGTGTCCGCTCCGACCCCTAGCTCGGAGCCGATCATACCAATCGAGGATGGGTGGTTAGACACCGCCTCGGGGGCTGCAATCTCTACGGCAATCGAGCCGAACACCAGCCCTATTCTCTGCGAAGCCCGTGACTCCAAGGAGCCGGACTCCTCTCCAGACTCCGAGCCCTCCGCGCCCCGACCAATCGAACCCGATTGGGCGCCGATCATGGAGTTCACCACCGCGAACATCTTTCAGCACTCGCCCTTCGGCGATATTCTGAATTCACTAAAGTCTCTCTCTTTATCAAGAGAGCCCTGGCCGGACTATGGTCAACAAGGTTGGGATGCGGATGATGAAGAAATTCAAAGCCCACCCACCACCCACTTCGTAACCACTGTCGATGATTTAACCGACATGCTCGACTTCGACTCCGAAGACATCGACGGTATGGACGCCGATGCAGGAGACGATCAAGAACCAGCTCCTATAGGGCACTGGAAAGCCACCTCGTCATACGATATATACATGGTGGACACCCCAAAAGAAGGCAATGGCGATGGAACAGTGGAGGATGACCCCTCCAAGAAGCAGCCTAAGCGCCGGCGTCAGCGGCGCCGCTCTAAATCCCACCAATACAAAAATGGTGATTCCGGCATGGGAGATAATAACACCCCGGACAGTGCCGAAGACAACCACCTCTAGCAAGATTCAGCACAGGAGGATAGAGAAGCCAGCCCTCATGAGAGAGCGGCAGATAGAGAGCTCGAGGACGATAATTATATGCCTCCATCCGAAGACGAGGCAAGCCTCGACGACGACGAATTTGTCGTGCCGGAGGATCCCGTCGAACAAGAGCGTTTCAAACGCAGGCTTATGGCTACGGCGAGCAGCCTCAAGAAAAAACAGCAACAGCTTAGAGATGATCAAGATTTGCTAGCCGACAGATGGACTGAAGTCCTTGCGGCCGAAGAGTATGAACTCGAACGCCCCTCCAAGAGCTACCCAAAGCGCAGGTTGCTACCCCAATTAGAGGAGGAAGCACCTAAACCTACATCACCAGTGCATGATGCGGCCGACCGGCCACCCCGTGGCCACGACAGAGAGGCCTCTCGGCCCTCCACTCAAGCCGCACCCCGGCGCCGCTCAAAAAATACCAAGGCATGGGAAAATGCGCCAGACCTGCGAGACATATTGGAGGAAAAGGCAAGGCAAACAAGATTGATCTACGGATCATGTGGGCGCCCCACGGCATGAGACGGTACTCGTCACGCCGGTTACAGTAAATCCGGCCGGGCCGAACACAGTAGACAAAGCTCGTTTGAGCTGTGTCGTGATATAGCCCAATACAGAGGCGCCGCACACCCACTATGCTTCACAGATGAAGTAATGGATCATCAAAATCCCTGAGGGTTTCAAACCCGTGAACATCGAATCATATGATGGCACAACAAATCCTGCGGTATGGATCGAGGAATATCTCCTTCATATCCACATGGCCCACGGTGATGACCTACACGCCATCAAATACCTCCCACTCAAGCTTAAAGGACCAGCTCGGCATTGGCTTAACAGCTTGCCAGCAGAATCAATTGGTTGTTGGGAGGACCTGGAAGCCGCATTCCTCGACAATTTCCAGGGCACTTATGTGCGACCACCAGACACCGATGACCTAAGCCACATAAATCAGCAGCCAGAGGAATCGGCCAGACAATTCTGGACACGGTTCCTAACCAAGAAAAATCAAATCGTCTACTGTCCGGACGCAGAGGCCCTAGCAGCCTTCAAGCATAACATCCGCGACGAGTGGCTTGCACGGCACCTAGGACAGGAAAAGCCGAAATCCATGGCAGCCCTCACGACACTTATGACCCGCTTTTGCGCAGGAGAAGACAGCTGGCTAGCTCGCAGCAATAACATGACCAAGAGCCCTGGTAATTCGGATACCAAGGACAGCAGTGGCAGGTCGCATCGCAACAAGCAAAAGCGCCGCATTAACGGCGACAACGCTGAGGATACGGCAGTTAATTCCGGATTCAGAGGCTCTAAACCCGGTCAGCGGAAAAAGCAATTCAAAAGAAATACTCCGGGCCCATCCAGGTTGGACCGAATACTGGACCGCTCATGCCAGATACATGGCACCCCAAAAAACCAGCCAATCACACCAACAGGGATTGTTGGGTGTTCAAGCAGGCATGCAAGTTAAATGCCAAAAGCAGAGACAAGGGGCTGCATAGCGATGACGAGGAGGAGCCCCGGCCGCCGAACAACAATGGACAGAAAGGTTTTCCCCCACAAGTGCGGACGGTGAACATGATATACGCAACCCACGTCCCCAAGAGGGAGTGGAAGTGTGTGCTAAGGGACGTATACGCGATGGAGCCAGTCGCCCCAAAGTTCAACCCATGGTCTTCCTGCCCGATCACTTTTGATCAAAGGGACCACCCCACTAGCATCCGTCATGGCGGATTCGCCGCATTGGTTCTAGACCCAATTATTGACGGATTTCACCTCACTAGAGTCCTTATGGACGGCGGCAGCAGCCTGAACCTGCTTTATCAGGATACAGTGCGGAAAATGGGCATCGATCCCTCGAGGATTAAACCCACCAGAACGACCTTTAAAGGTGTCATACCAGGTGTAGAAGCCAACTGTATAGGCTCAGTTACACTTGAAGTGGTCTTTGGATCTCCGGATAATTTCCGAAGCAAGGAGTTAATCTTCGACATAGTCCCGTTCCGCAGTGGCTATCACGCACTGCTCGGGCGAACCGCATTTGCCAAGTTCAATGCGGTGCCGCACTACGCATACCTCAAGCTCAAGATGCCAGGCTCTCGAGGCGTCATCACGGTCAATGGAAACACCGAATGCTCTCTCCGAACGGAGGAGCATATGGCGGCTATCGCAGCGGAAGTACAAAGCAGCCTCTCAAGGCAATTCTCTAGTCCGGCCATTAAACGTCTGGACACCGTCAAGCGCGCCCGGAGTAACCTACACCAAGACCGCCCGGCACGTTCAGAGCAAGCGTAGCAATGCGGCCCCAACCCCAGCCCTCGCGAACTTGCGAAACCAGTGCTGCGCGTACATAACTACGCTCTGGAAATACCATGGGCACAGGGGGAGGGGCACCATCATGGCACGCCCGAAACGCGACTTAAACCGCACTAGGGGCTGCCAATTTCTTAATTTTCTCTTATTTTCAGGACTCCATTCTTCGGAAGGCTTGTCCGGCAGTACAATTGCTACACAAACGATACAACCAGGGAATCAGAAAGCTATGCCGCACTACGGAACTTTAAGGTGGTCTCTATGACGAGCAGTATACCTGTTTCGCATAACATTCCGCAGCTCGCCCCTGGAAAGGACATATTTGATAGTCCCATCTTTTGCTTATTGCACTATTTGTATCATTCTGCTTTGATCGCAGCTTTTTTAAAATAAACAATGCATAGCTTCCGTCTATTATTGCATTACCTTTTTTTACGAATATATGTTCATTAATGACATGTTGCACCCGTACACTTTGGTGCGGCCAATACGCCAGGGGCTTAAGTACCCCACAATACGGTGTGAGAAGTCCGAACACTTTCACAAGTGCGGCACCCCGAACTTATAGCATTATATGCATCGGCTCCGGATCATGTCTTGGGTCAATAGTTGGGTTTGCCCGGCTCCTATGTTTTGGTACCTTACGTTCCGTTATATCGGCTAAGGTAGCACTAGGAGAACTACTGCGATTGTGCCCCAGTTGAGCTGGGCTAAGCACCTCAGTAGAGAAAGCTAAAACTGACCGTCATGATGAGGCGAGAGCTGGTCGCTGCTCGAGAGGTTTTCGAGTCCCTAAAGACTTATGCCGCTTAGAGCGAGGAGTCGGCTTTGTCCATCCTAGGCGTGGATAGCGCCCCGAACTCGGTCTTCCGAACACTAGGGGCTTCGCCGAAATTTAAAATTATAGAATTCTATGGCTAAGTGGGAGTGTTCAAGCATTATAGTCCGATTGCCTTGTTCGTCGTGTTGAGCGCCTCCCTCGAAGGACCCAAGAATGGGAAAAAGAGCGCTCATGTTTATTCCGAACACCCCAGCACTTGTGGCATGGGGGAAGAAGCCGACGACTCGCCATCTCTCAAATTTGATAAACGGCCGCACAGAAGGTAATATTTTAAATTCAAAAGCGTTGCTTAGCACATATGAACAAGTTTTCAGTGTACAGGATCACAAATGCGAGTTTACTCAAAAATTACATCTTTGGAGCATTCATCCGCTATAAGGCGGGCACCCTTCAGGACGCCCTCATAATACGCTTCCGGGACGCGAAGCTCCTTGCCCGGCGGTGGCCCGTCCTTCACCAGCTTCTCCGCATCCATCTTGCCCCAGTGCACTTTAGCACGGGCAAGCGCCCTACGGCACCTTCGATGCAGATGGAGCGCTTGATTACTTCAAGCCGTGGACAGGCATCCACCAGCCACCTCACCAGACCGAAGTAGCTCCCAGGCAGAGCCTCTCGAGGCCACAGCCGAACTATGAGGCCCTTTATGGCCTATCCGGCAACCTTGTGGAGCTCGACCATTTGCTTCAGCTGGTCGCTCAAAGGCACCAGGTGTCCAGCCTCAGCATACTGAGACCAGAACACCTTCTCCGTCGAGCTCCCCTCCTCGGCTCGGTAGTAGGCGGCGGCATCCGACGCACTGCGGGGCAAATCTGCGAATGCTCCTGGAGAGCTCCGGACTCAGGTAAGTAACAAGTAATTCACTTTCACGTGCTTGCTTTGCATAATGAATGCATTACCCGCCGCTATCTTCTTCATCACTTCAATTTCTTTGAGGGCTTTTTGGGCTTCGGCCTTGGCAGACTTCGCGCTTTTAAGGGCTGCCGCAAGCTCGGACGCTTGCGTCTTTGAGTCAAGCTCCAAACTCTCGTGTTTTTTCACGAGAGCCTGGAGCTCTTTCTGCACCTCCTCCACCCGTGCCTCCTGCTTCCCTCTCTCCATGCGCTCCGCGGCCGCTCTGTTTTCGGCCTTGGACAGCGCTTGCTTAAGGGTTGCCACCTCGGTCGTGGCCCCTATAATAGCACGTTGATCCTGTCATTTTTTGCAACCACATCTTCTCTATATACTTGCGCAAGGTATTGCTTACCTTACTTCTCCTCGAGTTGCCTCTTGGCATGGCCGAGCTCGTTCTCGAACCGCGCAAGGTTTTGCTTCAGCATATCCACCTCGGCAGTCAGTGCGGCGGAGGCCAGCAGCGAAGCCTGCATACGCATATTGACTTGATTATGTTAGACTCCTGGGAATGTTATTAGATCCTCTATTCGGCTTTTCTTTACGTACGCTGAACAGAGCATCAGGGGCTACTGTCTATGCGGTAATATTTTTACATATTCTTTACTTACCTCAAAGCCTATTAGAAGGCTGGCACAGGCTTCAGTCAGTCCGCTCTTGGCGGACTGAACCTTCTGGATCACCGCACTCATAATAGTGCGGTGCTCCTCGTCGATGGAGGCACCGTTAAGTGTCTCCAGCAAATTGTCCGGTGCCTCCGGTTGGACGGAGGTCACCGGCTCGGTAGGCTTGCTCCTCTTGGAAGGAGGCTGCCTAATGGAGTCTGGAACCATTGAAGGTTCCGGCGCGGTGTCCGGCTCAAGGCCGGACTCGGAACCCTTGGGGGTTTTATCCCCTTTGCGCCTGGAGTCTGGGAGGTCGCCTTGCGGCACCTCCAGGACCACCTCCTCCTGGCTTGGAACCTGTTGGGACAGCACCTCGCGCGTCGTCCGTAGGGTGGGGGGAGGTAGCCGTCGGAAGCAAATTGACATGCGACGAATCCAGGGAACTGCTCGACGACACGTCGAGCCGGTCTTTGGGTGGACTGCATAAACATGTTCGACATAAGGAAAAGCTGTGCAATGGAGGAATACTATGAATCACTCTGGTATCCGGACACTTACGATCTCGCCAGGGGCTTGGCCCTGTGCGGCCACTCCTCTTCGCCGTCGTCGGCGTTGGTGGAGCCGTCCATAGGAAGGGTTTTCCCCTTCTTGGACCCTTCGGCCTCCCCAGTTGGGGCGGCCTTCCTTTTCTTCTCTCCCCCCGCTGGAGGGGGAGAGGTCTCTTCTTCCTCCTCCTCGTCTTCATGGGAGGAGGGCGTCTTGGAGTCGTCGGATGATGAATCCGACACCCCCAGGCGCCGGGCACTCTTCCGAGTCCCCGTGGCCTTCTTCTTGGCCTTCTTCTCCGGCACCACATAGGGTGCCGGAACCAGCAGCTTCGCCAAGCGAGCGTTCGCTGGGCCTTCGGGCAAAGGAGCTGGACAGTTGATCTGTCTGGACATCTCCTACCAATCCTGTCAAAGGTAAGGGAGCTTAAGATCCCGCATGGAGTCAAACTATGAAAAACTAATACCCTGTAAAAGGTAAAAACAGCTTACCGCGCGAGCGCGACGCTGCATGCTGAATCCGCGATCCTCGATAGCGGATGCGGGGGGCCCGGCGCCCTTGAAAAGCACCTTCCAGGCATCTTCGTACGTCACGTCGAAGAGCCTGCTCAGAGTTCGGTGCAGCGCCGGGTCGAACTCCCACAGGTTGAAAGCCCGTTGTTGACACGGGAGGATCCGGCGGATGAGCATAACTTGGACTACGTTGAAAAGTTTGAGCTTCTTGTCCACCAGGGTTTGGACGCATGTTTGGAGTCCGGTCAGCTCTCCTTCTTTACACCACGACAGGCCCGTCTCTTTCCAGGAGGTGAGCCGCGTAGGGGGTCCGGATCGGAACTTGGGGGCTGTGACCCATTCAGGGTCGCGCGGCTCGGTGATGTAAAACCACCCCGATTGCCACCCCTTTAGGGACTCCACGAAGGAGCCCTCGGGCCATAGGACGTTGGGCATCTTGCCCACCATGGCGCCTCCGCACTCCGCCTGGGTGCCGCGCACCACCTTCGGCTTAACGTTGAAAGTCTTGAGCCATAGGCCGAAATGGGGGCGGATGCAGAAGAAAGCCTCGCGCACGACGATAAACGCCGAGATATTGAGGACAAAGTTCAGGGCCAGATCATGGAAATCCAGGCCATAGTAGAACATGAGCCCCAGGAAAAATGGGTGGGGAGGGAAGCCCAGTCCGTGGAGGAAATGGGGGAGGAACACCACCCTCTCATGGGGCCTAGGGGTGGGGATGAGCTACCCCTCTTCGGGAAGCCGGTGCGCAATGTCGTTAGACAAGTATCCGGCCATCCTCAGTTTTTTTATTGTGTCCCTCCGTGACGGAGGAGACCATCCACTTGCCTCCCGCTACGGACATGGCAGGAGAAGGTTGAGGTGGGGTGTGCGGACTTGGGCGCTGGAGCTCGAGTGCGCGGAAATGGATAGGCAAAGGAGGAAGAGGGCGTGGATGAAAAGGTGGATCCTTATCCCCTTATATGGGTGGACGCGACTATGCGCCCCCACCAGCCTGGTAAAACTCGCTTATCTCCCAAGCGCCGTAATCAATGGCGCGATTGGGTTACCCACACCCGTATTGATGAGAATCCCGGAATAAGGGGACACGATCTCTGCTTTAACAAGACGTGCCAAGGAAACCGCCTCGCTAAACGCGCTGAGGTGGGACAGTAAAACGATTCGAATAAAGACTTGGCCGTGGTGTGATGTCACGCTACGGAATACGTCAGCAGATTAGATTTGTGTAAATATTATTCTCTCTATGGCAATATGTGGAAACTTATTTTGCAAAGCCGGACACTACCTTTGTGTTCAAAATCTTCTATGAAGTACTGGGAGGAGGAACCCGCCTTGCAATGCCGAAGACAATCTGCGCGCCGGACTCGTCGTCATTGAAGCCTGGTTCAGGGGCTACTGAGGGAGTCCTGGATTAGGGGGTGTCCGGATAGCCAGACTATACCTTCGGCCGGACTCCTGGACTATGAAGATACAAGATTGAAGACTTCGTCCCGTGTCCGGAAGGGACTTTCCTTGGCGTGGAAGGCAAGCTTGGCGATACGGATATGTAGATCTCCTACCATTGTAACCGACTCTGTGTAACCCTAACCCTCTCCAGTGTCTATATAAACCGGAGGGTTTTAGTCCGTAGGACGAACAACAATCATACCATAGGCTAGCTTCTAGGGTTTAGCCTCTCTGATCTCGTGGTAGATCTACTCTTGTACTACCCATATCATCAATATCAATCAAGCAGGACGTAGGGTTTTACCTCCATCAAGAGGGCCCGAACCTGGGTAAAACATCGTGTCCCCTGCCTCCTGTTACCATCCGGCCTAGACGCACAGTTCGGGACCCCCTACCCAAGATCCGCCAGTTTTGACACCGACAGGAGTCCTACTCCTACTAGGAGGAGGACTCCCCCCTCCTTGGCACGCCTCAAGGGCCGGCCGGCCTCCGCCCTTGCTCCTTTATATACAGGGGCAGGGGGGCACCTCTAGACACACAAGTTGATCTTCGTGATCGTTCTCTTAGCCGTGTGCGGTGCCCCCCTCCACCATAATCCTCGATAATATTGTAGTGGTGCTTAGGAGAAGCCCTGCGACGGTAGAACATCAAGATCGTCACCACGTCGTCGTGCTGACGGAACTCTTCCCTGACACTTTGCTGGATCGGAGTCCGGGGATCGTCATCGAGCTGAAAGTGTGCTAGAACTCGGAGGTGTCGTAGTTTCGGTGCTTGATCGGTCGGGCCGTGAAGACGTACGACTACATCAACCGCGTTGTGCTAACGCTTCTGCTTCCGGTCTACGAGGGTACGTAGACAACACTCTCCCCTCTCGTTTCTATGCATCACCATGATCTTGCGTGTGCGTAGGAAATTTTTTGAAATTACTACGTTCCCCAACACTTTCGACGCCAACTCCAACTCTATATATTTGCTTTCGGAGAGAGAAAAATCAAGGAGAAGAAATTATCGTGTTTTACGATACGGAGCTGCCGCCAAGCCCTAAAACCTCTCGGGAGGGCTGATCTGGAGTCCGTTCGGGGCTCCGGGGAGGGGGATTCGTCGCCGTCGTCATCATCAACCATCCTCCATCACCAATTTCATGATGCTCACCGCCGTGCGTGAGTAATTCCATCGTAGGCTTGCTGGACGGTGATGGGTTGGATGAGATTTATCATGTAATCGAGTTAGTTTTGTTAGGGTTTGATCCCTAGTATCCACTATGTTCTGAGATTGATGTTGCTATGACTTTGCTATGCTTAATGCTTGTCACTAGGGCTCGAGTGCCATGATTTCAGATCTGAACCTATTATGTTTTCATGAATATATGAGAGTTCTAGATCCTATCTTGCAAGTCTATAGTCACCTATTATGTGTTATGATCCGTTAACCCCGAAGTGACAATAATCGGGATACTTACCGGTGATGACCATAGTTTGAGGAGTTCATGTATTCAATATGTGCTAATGATTTGTTCCGGTTCTCTATTAAAAGGAGGCCTTAATATCCCTAAGTTTCCAATAGGACCCCGCTGCCACGGGAGGGTAGGACAAAAGATGTCATGCAAGTTTTTTTCCATAAGCACGTATGACTATATACGAAATACATACCTACATTACATTGACGAACTGGAGCTAGTTCTGTGTCACCCTATGTTATGACTGTTACATGATGAACCGCATCCGGCATAATTATCCATCACTGATCCGGTGCCTACGAGTTTTCCATATACTGGTTCTCGATTATTTACTTTTCCGTTGCTACTGTTACAATCACTACAAAATACCAAAAACATTACTTTTGCTGTCTTTACTTTTGTTACCGCTACCACCATTATTATATTACTTTGCTACTAAACACTTTGCTGCAGATACTAAGTTTCCAGGTGTGGTTGAATTGACAACTCAGCTGCTAATACTTGAGAATATTCTTTGGCTCCCCTTGTGTTGAATCAATAAATTTGGGTTGAATACTCTACCCTCGAAAACTGTTGCGATCGCCTATACTTGTGGGTTATCAACCAAGAATGGTCATTTCCACCCCTCCTGCCTATCACCTCAAGGCGGTCTTGTTCTTTTGTCGAGGACCACTAGGCGATAAAATGGCATGCACTCGGAATGTACTCGCAACTACTCTCACTTAACAAAACTAAATGGCAGAGGCACAACCCCTCCAAGGAACGGTGTGTCGAGGGAAGTGGACTCTGCCACATTCCCCTACAGCACATCCATCTTTGAGTCCTATTTTCCCATAGAGGCAAGGTACTAATGTTTGTATTAGAGCCCCGACTTTCATAGTTGTACCACCCAGGTTTCCTTAAAGGGAGCCACACAACTTCCGTATACCCAAGGGCCTATGACGGGGTGAAGAAGGCGTCCGTAGTGGGATGGATGAGGATACAAGGCAGTGCTAGAACGACAACTATGCCCAGAGTTAGTTCCTGCTTTCGGTGTTTATGTTTGAAGGTAAAATAAATGTTTTATACTTGAAAAATCCAGAAAAGTATGAGAGCAAGTTCCAAGTCATAAGAGACCAGATGAGCCAAGGACCCAGGCCAAAGTTTTTGTAAGTGCAGGAAGCTTTTTTGAATTCATGGATATTTGTTTTAAATCATGAACATTTCCCAAGTACATGAAGCGTTTTTAAAAAATAACAAATATTTTTAGACTCCACAAACATTATTTAGTTTTTGTATTTTCAAATTTGCGATTACTCTATAAATCTGCAAATATTTTTTAGATTTGTGCACATTTTTTTTGAATTTGCGAACATTTTCTAAATTCATGCACACTTTTTTTAATCTTTAAACATTTGTATAAAAACTTTGCAAACATTCTTTGAGTTCACGAACATTTTTCAAATTTGTAAACTTTTTTCAAATTAGTGAACATTTTTCTAGTTCATAAACATTTTTTGAATTTTCCTACATTTTTACATTTATTAACATTTTTAATTAAAAGAAAACCGACTAAAAGAAAACCTCCTTTCTTGTTCCCATGTACACACCTCAGTCCCATTTTGTTTTGAGACATTTTTTTTTCTAGAACAGAGCCGACCGAGCAGTGCAACGGTGGATGCGAGCAGGATGAACTGATGCCCCGACCCACAGGGGCTAGACGTGAGTGAAGCCTGTGTACGTACACAACGGGAATGCTATATCTTGCTTAGAGCCAGAATAGCATCCATGTGTGCGCGCATATGGTGCCGGCCTGTTAGCTCAGGTTGTTTGCTCGCTGGGTTCCACGTATTGGTTTGAACCGTTTTTTCTTTGTTTCTTCACTGGTGTTTTGGTTTTGTATTTTTTAATTATTTCTCTTTGTTTCTTTCTTGATATTTACTGGTTTGTTCTTGTTTTTCTTTGTTTCTTTCTGAGTTTTTTGCTTTTCTTTATTTTGATGTCAAATATTTTACATACACATTCAACATTTTTTCCATGCATTAGGAACCTTTTAGGTATACACGTTAACATTTTCCAAATACTTGACTAATTTTTGGTATACATGGATCATTTTTTATATAGACGTTTAACATTTTCCAAATGATTAAAAGTTTTTAAAACTTATTTTTTTGGTGTCTGCTTTTTAATACATCAGGAAACATTATATATACGCATGTTTAACATACACTTTTTACGTCTACTTTTTCCATACACATTGGAGATGTTTTGTTTATTTTATGAAAAAAATGTTTATATACATTTAACATTTTCCGAACACATGATTAACATTTCTTAAAACATATACTTTTTATGTCTACATTTTCCATACACATTGAACATTTTTGGTATACAGTGGGAACATTTTCTATATACACGTTTATCATATCCAAATGTAAGATTAATACTCTTTTTAAACATATATGCTTTTGATGTCTACTTTTCCCATAAACATTGTACAATTTTTGTATACATAGGAAACATTTTTATATACATGTTTAACTTCTTTGAAATATATGATTAGCATTTATTTATATATATATGTTTTGATGTCTGTTTTTTCATAAACATTATACCATTTTCGTATGCATTAGAAATATTTTTCTATAGACATTTAACGTTCCTCTAATTCCTGATTAACATTTTTCAAAAAATTTATATACAGTGATTTTTATAATAGATATAATCAGAATATTCTGAAATACAAGCAAACGGGAAAAAGGAAATAAAACAAAATAAGAATGCAAAAAACTAATAAAGAAAAAGAAAGAAACACTAAAGGCCTGAGACCGCGCTATGCCAGTTCAAGGTTGAAGAGATTGTATAACAGTCATGTAGACATGAGGATTACACCTACATTATTCATAATTAACAAGCTTGGATCCGCAGTGCGGTCGATCGTGAACCTTTCCCTTCCACTTGCATTGCTAACACACATGGACACGCCACAACCAGGGTGGGCTTTTATTTACTTAGGAGCATCAAGAACAAGTGAGGAGCAGGGCTAGTATCTAAGCGTGGAGTTGGTGACGGAGGACAACGGCACCACCTTCCATCGTCTCACCCATGGCGCCAACCTCGACGGCTGCCGGGGCCTTGACCCCTCCGGCGCTTACAGGGGCCGGCGCCGGCGCCGGGACACCGACCCCGTGTACAAGGGGCTGGCCGACCCTCAGAGCGTCGAACGAGATGTACCTCGCCTTGGCGGACTCGCCCGCCGTGACCAAGCACAGCACCACGGCCAGCGCCAGCAGGCGGCCGGCGGAGAGGCGAACGGTGGCCGTCGCCATGTCACTCTGAGTCTGATCTCTCTTCCGGTGCGTACGGCCGGCCGGGTGGGGATCGTGTGCGCTGTTTACTGTGAGGAGATGCGTGCCCTTCTGATTCGGGCATCCCTTTCCTCTCCCTCTATTTGTAGGAGGCGAAGAAACCATTGAAGATGTGATGCTGCAGCTTTGGCCGCCGGTCATTGAAGGATGGCACATGGTTGTGATTGGCGATCATAGTGCATGGGATTGATTGGCCGGCTGCGGGATGGCTGTTGGTTGCTCGTCGTCGTAGGCTCGGCACGCCGGGCTCCTAGCTAGCTAGGTTCGGCGGAAAATCACAAAACTGGCCCTTTGGCCAAAGTTCAGCACAAAATGGCCCTATTTTGAAAATATTTCATAAAATGGCCCTACACGCATGACGCCCGCACCCGGGGTGCCATGCTAGATAACATAACGTCTCGGTCAACGGCGCCATACTGGTCAGCGGTAGGGCATGGCACCATGGCGCCCCAGGCCAGGGCGTCGTGCTGATGGTCATGACGCCCCTGCTCAGGGCGCCATGCCCCTTGCGTCCACAAAACAGAGTTTCCCCTGTTTTCCCCTCCACAAACCCTCACTTTCCCCCTTCTCCACCCTGGCCGCCCCACTCAAGCCCCTACCTAATGCCCACAAAATTTCATGGATCGGAGCTCCAAATCGATGATTTATCCTTCCCTTCGACCCCTCAAGGTATTCTCCATCATTCCTCCCCCTTTTGTTGGTTGAAATCTCCATATTGTGGGGATTTGGGGAAACCCTAGGTCATCCATTTTTGCTATTTTTGTTGATGCATTTTGGTGTTTATGATTCTAGATGGCGAAGATCGTCAATGTGCATCATGTGGACTTTGTCTCCTTTGAGAAGGGAGACGCGGAGTATGGTGGCCCAAAGAAGAAGCCGGTAGTGATGGTGTTTCCCACAAGTCCTAGCCTTGAGGAGGTTTTGGTTGAGCTTCAAAGAAGGTTGAATTGGATGGAAGAAAGCGATGGAGTAGACTTAATCGGAAGGTATAATGTTGGGTATGGGCAACATATTCGTTGGAAGATAATGCCTCTTGACTCCGAGTTTCATTGGGAAGCATATAAAGAGAGTGTGTTGGCCTCACAAGATAAATCATTTGAGTTATTTGCCACAAAGGTTGTTCGTGCTCGGTTGCACATTGATTTGAATCGGTGTGCATCTTCATATGATGTTAGAAGCCCGGTTCGAGATTCAACACATGTCACTCCGGATGTGCATGACACAACAATGAGCCAACCTCCAATGACCCAATGTTTGAGCCCCGGCGGGAATGACCAAGTTGATAATGAAGACTTGCACATGGATGGTGATGAGTTTGAGGGCGATGAATCGGAGGCTTATCTTCATGATGATTATGTTGGTGATGTTGAGGCAAATTGCATGGAAGAGGACATGGACCATGAGATTCCATACAATAGGTCCTATGCGTGGGACTCGGAGGATGAAGGCCCGGATGAAGAAATAGATGAGGATGGTTTGACGGCTAAAGAACCAATGCTTTCAAGAAGGTAATAGGCCGTAGTCACAAGACATCATTGTTTCGTGATCTAAGCCTAGCCGATAAGGCGATTGTTGATGGTGGCACAAGTAAAATTCTTGCACCAAGGTTAACTTCAAAGCGAGATACCAAAGCACGTGTGTATGGTGTTAGTGAAGGAACAATCTTTGAAAGCTTGACATAACTTCAAATATGGGCCAAGGACTACGCGGTTAAGTTTCATCGACCATTCATTGTGGAGAAGTCAAACTCGAAAGTGCGTTATGTGGTCAAATGTGAGGAACACAAGAATCATTGCCCTTGGGTTATCCGTGCAAGATGTGTCAAAGGAGGTCCACAATGGAAGATTACAAGTTCCGTGTTTCACCATCGATGTAGTGGCAAGGATATTGATGATGCTAATGTAAAGGATGATCACCGTCAATTGACCTCCAAATTCATTGCATATTGATTTTCAGCCTCCATAAAGATACTCCCGACATATCCCATTCGGGCTTTGATGGAGATGGTGAAGGAGGTTTTTGGGTACGAGGTGAAGTATGGGAAGGCATGGAAGGCCAAGCAAGCTGCCTTTGAGATATTGTATGGTGGTTGGGAAGAATCATACAACCGCCTCGCGATGGTGTTGAAAGCGATGGCGGCAGAAAATCCTGGCATGTACTATATGGTGGAGCCAGATGGCGTGAGAATAAGGATATACAACGATGCAAACGTTTGTATATTTGGACGTGCATTCTGGACTTTTGAGCCATGCATTAGGGCCTTCAAGCATGGTAGGTCGGTTATGTCCGTGGATGGCACATTTCGGACCGGCCAGTTCAAGGGCACATTGTTGATCGCCGTGGCTAATGATGGTGGTGACAAATTGGTTTCATTGGCGTTTGCTTTGGTGTCGGCGGAGAACAATGACAACTGGGAGTGGTTTCTTAGTCTAATGAGGACCAAGGTAATTGGACCTGAAAGAGAGGTTTGCATCATCTCGGACCGCCACCCAGGGATACTCAATGCAGTGGAGATTGACATTCCAGGACATCCTCGCGTGCACCATAGATGGTGCATGAGGCATTTTGTTTCTAACTTTTACCGAGCATGTGGAGACAAGGAATTGTTTGACCTTCTTCATGATTGTTGTCTCGCATTCACCACTAGACATTTTGAGAAATTGTGGGACAAAGTGTATGCCAAAGCAAACAATGGTGGCAAAGATTTCCTAAATAGGAATCTTGCCGATAAAGGAAAGTGGGCAAGGGCTTTTGACAACGATGGAGTGAGGTACGGTGACATGACAAACAATATGGCTGAATGTCTCAACATGGTGCTAAAGGGTGTACGTGCATTGCCGATGACAGCAATAGTAGAGTATACATTCCAGAAGTTGAATGTCTATTTTCAAAAGTATAGTGAAGAAACATCCAACTTGATGTCCGGGAAAAACAAGGCAAAAAAGATGTACAAGTATCCACCAAAGGTCGACGATTGGATGGAATACCAAGCAAGGAAGGCGGATTCACACAAAATCCAGTGCTTTGATAACATAGAATTGATTTACCAGGTTGATGAGCACGATGGAATGTCGCGTGACGGCGTGCCATATGGAGGTGGCTCTTTCAAGGTTTATCTTAAGCTGGGCGCGTGTTCATGCGAGCGGCCTACAATGTATCATCTCCCGTGCTCTCACTTGATGGCTGCATCTCGCGCTAGAAATGTGAGTGTCAGCATGAACAACAATGTAAGATTGGAGGAGTATTCGATCGATGCGGTCAAAAATACATGGGCTGCGAGGTTTCATCCCTATCTAGACCAATCTAAATGGCCGGAATACCATGGACCCCCACTATACCCTGATTTGGAAATGAAGGTGGCGACACGTGGAAGACGGAAGACAAAGCGTTTCTTGGGTGACATGGATGATTGGGGTGGTGGATTCCGTAAGGAATGGGGGAGCCAACATTTCGTAGAGCCTCGTGATATCAGCCGTTGCGGTGAATGTAACAATGAGGGACACAATAATAGAGGTTGTAGCTCAAGGGGCAAAAGAAAGAGATCAAAACGAGATGGTGATGGTGGTGTCAGCCACAGTGATGGTGGAGCTCAAGGACATGGCCGTGGTGATGATGGAGCTCGAGGACGTGGCCGTGGTGACGGTGGAGCTTGAGGACGTGGCCATGGTGACGGTGGTGCTCGAGGACGTGGCAGTGGTGACGGTGGTGCTCGAGGACGTGGCCGTGGTGATGATGGAGCTCGAGGACGTGGCCGTGGTGACGGTGGTGCTCGAGGACGTGGCCGTGGTGATGATGAAGCTCGAGGACGTGGCCGTGGTGACGGTGGTGGTCGAGGCTTCGCTTATTGGCTTGGGGTGTGAAACTAATGATGTGTTAAACTTATGTATGTCGTGAATCTTTTGGGTGGTCGAACTATGTCGTGAACCTTTTGGGTGGTTGAACTATGTAAGTCATGAAAGTAATGTATGTGTGGAATGAATGTATGTGGTTGAACTTATGTATGTCAGGAAGTAATGTTAGTAAGTATGGCAAAAAAACAGAGAAGTCGTGAAAGTAATGTAAGTCATGGCGCCCTAGCTTAAGGCACCATGTTAGTAAGTATGGCGCCCTGGGTCAGGGCGTCATACATGGCGCCCAGAAAAATTGCATGGCGCCCCCAACATCATAAGCGTGCATGGGTAAGTGGGTTGGGGCGCCATGCTGGCGAGGACCATGGCGCCTTGGGCTGGGGCGCCATGCTGTCAACAGGCATGGCGCCCTGGCCCAGGGCGCCGTGCTGTCAACTGTTGTGCTGCTGATTCTATTCAGTTGCTGCTGCTGGAGTTTTGCTGATGCTTCAAGTACATTAAGTAGAAGAGAATCATCACAAATGCATCAAGTTCATACATAGTTAACCACAAATGCATCAAGGTCATACATAGTTCACCACAAAGGCATCAAGATCATACATAGTTTCCTACATAGTTGAAGACGAATGCATCATTTCCTTCCTTTCCCCCTCTTAGCCGGTGCAGCATCCTTCCCCTTCACTAAGCGCCTTCTCCTCTGCAGCGGCACCTCCACCTCCTCTTCCTCCTCCTCTGAGGCGGCCTCGATCACCGGGTCCTTACGTGCCTTCCTTGCGTATTTGCCCGGAGTATACTTTCCACGCCTTTGACTAGGCTGAGGCGCATCGGGCATCTGCGAGGTGTTAATCTCATCATGCGTCTATTCATCCCCCTCCTCCTCCTCCATGTCATGAACCGATTCTTCGCCTTGCTGCTGGGTGCCACTTGATGATGATCTCAACCTCGAAGCTGTAGGGACGGCGACATCGGTGGAACGACATCCTAGTAGAGCACCAAGGCCACGTGCCCAAGACTTGCTCCTCTATGAAATTGACATATCATGAAGTAAGGAGATATACCTCAAAAATGTGTATGAAAAACAAATTATCAAATGTCATACCTCAACGAAAGCTTTAAGCTTACTGTACGACTCTTCACCTGGAGGGTACTTGAGTGCCTCACCGGCGTCGTTGACATGCTTCGAGAGCTCGTTTTGCTGTTGGACACAATAGGACAAATCATTTTGGCACAATGTAGGCAAGCATATAGATATAACGGTAACTTACCACAAAGCGGATAGTTGGCACCAATTCATACCGTCTACCATCTCTAATAAGCATGTTGTACTCCATATTGGCCATCCGATCAAAACCTAGATTGGGTTCATGTAATATGTCCCCTGGCTGAAATGCGGGTGCGTTAAGTTGAGTACGGGCAATGGAATGAAACCACACAAGATAATTGTTGAATGCTTCCGTATCGAAAGGCCGTGTGGGAGGCATAGAAGTCGATTGACACAATGAAAGCTCAATCTTATTGAGCTTGTGCTTGAACTCCTGGATATACATGTCATGCTCTCGATCCCATTTTTTTATACTCTTCTGCTTCATCTTGTCAAGACTGCATAGCATTTGACAGTTCCATTTTTGTTAGTATTTTGAAAATAATGGAGAAAGCATTAGTCGCCGGTAAGCACTTACCTACGCAAATGTAGCGAAGTGTCCTTGTACTTCAGCGGGGTCTCTTGAAATAAGCCAAACTGTGTCATAACTCGTTGTGGCTGATAAAACTCAACAGCATAATAACAAATCAACGGGCAACGCATCCGCCATAAGTGTGCTTCCTGTAGACACTTTGGGTTAAGTCTGAAAGTAATAAAACAAGCTCCCCTACCAATATTGCCCTCCGTTCCGTATGGTTCCCAGGTAACCTATAAACAAAGATTAAGAAAAAAACTACATTGTTAGTATGAATTTTGGAAAACCGAACAAACCGAAGAGGCAAAGCAAGAGGCTACTAAGATACCTGCTCCGGGGTCATGATGTCAAGCTCGTTGCAGTAGTGCAAATACATGGTCTTTGAACTGCCAACAAAACCTTTAATCTTGTCCCACTTATACGCCCATGTAGGCATACGGTCCGGGTCATGATGATCATCCCACCGGTCGTAACCCTTTGGTTTCGGCCGCCCCACTGACAAGTGCTCCCAACTCCAGATCGATAATAGAAGCATTGGACCACCGATGTTGGCTTCCTTTGACTCTACGATGTTTCTTGGAGTCGCGCCCCTACGGCACGCCTCGTCCAGCTACACACAAACAAGAAATATGTCATTACAAACTAGAGAAAATTTCTACATGGTGAACACAATATTATAAGCAAAACTACTTACCTGACAATACAAATAAGCCAACGCCGCTGTACCCCAACTGAGTCCATGCTCCCACCCAGCAAACAGCTTAAGCCACATAAAGGAAGTGTTCACCCTAGTGCCGTCAGAGAAAAGAGTCCGGCTGACTACATACCACAAGTATGCCCTGGTATACTGTTGCACTGTTTCATCGTCCGCATCAGCCGGGCGTTCCCCAAAGTGTTCAGCAATCCAATGATAACTTGCACCGGCGGACTTCCCTTGTACCCCTGGCTCTCTCCCTATGAGTCCAACCATAATCTCACGCCATCCATCTGAATCTATACCAAAACAAATAGGCTCTCCTTTGATGGGAACTGCAGTGATCAGAGAAACATCCTGCAAAGTGACAGTCATCTCCCCAGCATAGAAGTGAAAAGTATGTGTCTCAGGGCGCCATCGGTCAACGAGTGTCGTGATCGCACAAGGGTTCATCTTCGGCATCGAACGAGACACGAGTGAGATGAAAGGGAGAAGCCTGGTCTTCTGGATATACTCCATGTATCGCTCGTCATACTTCATCTTGTCATGAACCGAACCAGACCTCAGGTGAAGCTGATCAAAAACCCTTCCTTCATCTGCCATGAACCGTTCATGATGCAATTGATCATATGATGGATGGATAAGAGAAGCCATCCTGCAAATTACAAATGTATATGGCAAGCCCCTTTGTCATTTGCAAATATCCGCAGTAGTGCAAAAACATACATACATGTGCAAAATTTCTACACTAATTCTTCTTCCATACACCATATATGTGCATATAATTTTCTACAACATAATACACCATATATTTGCACTAATTCTTCCATACACCATATATATGTGCGTACATATCCTAACCAAATTCATAGCACTTTCATAATAATCCTATATCATACATATTGTAAGCCATATATATCCTAAATCACACTAATCCCTACATTATCACACCAAAATCCACTATACATTTCAACAAAAAGATGAACTAGGGTTTCACCCAAATCAATCAAATGGAGAGATTTCAACCAATAGAAAGAGGGGAAAGGGAGGAGAATACCTTCAGGATTCGAAGGGCAACCGGATCCACTGATCTTCGGCTCAGATCCGCAGCTCTGGAGTGGGGAGAGGGAGGGGCGATTTGAGGGGCGCCATGGAGTGGGGAAAGAACAGAGAGATGAAAGACAGAACGAACAGAGAGGAGAGGGGCTCGGGCGGCGATGTAGTGAAGGGGTATGGCGCCCTGGGCCAGGGCGTCGTGGTACAGCCCATGGCGCCCTGGGCCAAGGCGTCATGGGCCCAAGGCCAAGCCGACGTGGCCATCAGCGCTGACTAGTATGGCGCCCTTGACCGAGGCGTTATGCTGTCTAGCATGGCGCCCCGGGTGCGGGCGTCACGCGTGTAGGGCCATTTTGTGAAATATTTTCAAAAGAGGGCCATTTTATGCTGAACTTCGGCCAAAGGGCCAGTTTTGTGATTTTTCACGCCAGCGGTCACTCCGGCCGCTCTCTAGCCTCAGTTCTTTAGGCGGTCGTTATGTGCACCTCCAAATTAATTAGCTGAATATATCCATGCATACGTTTGCTATGGAAACATAAAATCGGGATAGATGCTCCGTTCAGTGCAGCTTTTTTTTCGAGAAAACTTTCAATCTATTCATTCTCAATCACAACAATACAAAAAACATCAGAGATAATAAAAATTACAACCAGATCTATGGATCATCTAGCAATGACTACAAATACGGCTGGAAAAAAGCTCGAAGATCGCGAGCTAAACGAGTAGCTCGTGACTCGGCTCGAATCGACTCGAACTCGAACAATAATGAGTTGAGTCGAGCTTTAGTTTAAGATGGTTTACAAACCAAGTTAAATGAGCCGATCTCACGAATACTCGTGTAATTCGTTAGACTTGGTAAAAAAATCGGTGTTTTTTTAGGGTAGTAAAAAACAGCAACTAACCACCTTGCGTCCCAGCACAAGGCCCAGCCTCTCATGAGACTCTCAGGTACATGTCCATATATGTATATGTTAAGTTCCCAATTAATTTTTTATCATATTTATAAGGTTTTGTCTTATATCCTTAATGATCTTAACAAGCTAGATGAGTCAGCTCGCAAGTTATATGAGTCGAGCTAATCTTGAATTTGAGCTCATTATAGTAACAAGTCGAGTCGAGCTAGCTCGTTAATAAAATGAGTTTTAGCGAGTCGAGTCAACTCGACTCGACTCGAATTCCACCCCTAACTACAAGAACTGGAGCAAGCCGAAGGCTCGTCACCATCATCGCCCCTCCTTCACAGGAGCCGGGCAAACCTTGTTATAGTAGACAGTCGGGAAGTCGTCACGCTAAGGTCCCATAGGACCAGCGCACCAGAGCAGCAACCATCGCCGATGAAAAAAGTCGTAGATTGGAAGGACCAAACTTGCAAGCACCCAAACGAAGAACGAAGACCGGATCCAAATAGATCCACTGAAGAACAACACTGACCGAATCCCATGAGATCTAATGAAGACAAACCTCAACACACCCTCCAACGAAGCTAGACGTACCATCGAGACAGGGATAGAATGTGGGAGACATTATTCCTACTAAGAGACATCACGACCGCCACACAGCCCCAACCAAGACGTTGAAACTAACAAAAATGAGAACGAGAAGGGGGTTGGGAGGGGGGGTCCTCTCCACCGTCATGGCCCATAGGCCATCGGAGATGAGATGGACCGGCGACAACGCCGACGGGAGGAGGAAAGGCTTTTCTTGTGAGGGAGAAAAGAGAAGTTTTTTCACTCAGTGCAGCTTCACTTGGCATCAGTTCGTCATTGGTAGTGCATCATTCCTACAGTCCTGCTCCTCTTCAATAACAAGACAGATGCCACGAATTGACGAGTAGGACTCACTCTGTAATTTTTGAGATAGAAAGAATACATATAATAGTTGTGTGCATCAATGGATTTTAGGGGCTGGGAATTGACACCCTTTTCAAAAAAACTAACAAATGGTACTTAGGATAGTCACGACAAGTACAACCTCCAGATTCAGATCTGGGCGTATTCACTACCAACAGCAGAGAGCGAGCCTGAGCTACCGACCGCTACACGCCACCCAGACGACCAAGAGGCATAGCCACAACTACAGCTATGATGCCCACCAGAGAGCCAACCATGCGGACCACCATCCGAGGTCATCGACCCGGCATCCATGTCCCAAGACATCGCCAACCGTCCACATCACAATGCACTAACCCAGATAGGAAGAGCGGAACACACCCCTTGCACTCCTAGCCCAACATCAGCCACCGGATTCGAGTCAACGCCTCCACCATACGAGGCGCTCACGCCTGGGTCCCCGGCCCGTCTCGTTGGATGCGAAAGGGAGGGCGCGTGAGTGGGAGGAGGGGGCGGGGGAGGGGGGGGTGCTTGTCGAGCAGGCTCCAACCCAAGTCCTAGGTGAGCTCGAATACCACCACATCCATGGTTATCAGTACCGATCAACCGAGGATACACCAACACCAAGGGAGGCCGACTCGGACCAACACCACCAATGAGGAGAAGGCAAGCATAAATATGTATGAAAAAAATGTAGACTTCAAAACATATATTTGAGAAAATTGCTCATCCTATACTTGCAAAATATTAAAACAGTAAAAAAAGGTTTCCAATTTATATGAAAAATGTACAATCTGATGAAATAAAGTAGAAATCAAAACATATATCTAAAAAAATGTTAAACATATATTTGAAAAATGTCAAACATGTATAAGAAAAATGGTTCTTACGCGCACCAAAATTTTACAATATATTTAAGTATATCTGATTAAAAAAGTTAATTTTGTCTTCCAAAAATGTTAAATGAGACTAAAACAATATTTCTACTGTATAATAAAATGTATGTTAGAGTTGTGTCGAATATTGTGTACACGGTAGGTTACAGTTGGACTTGTAATTGTATTGTGTTTACATAGAATGTGGAGTCGTGTCCTAGTAGGACACTTGTATCCTAGGCCTTTAATATACAGCGGGGGTAGTCACACGATGTAACCTATACCAACATAATAGCACCGGAACGCAGGGGAAGCCGGCGGCATGTGCCGGTGTCCAGGGCGACCCGGTGCTGTATTGTGACGGTGTCACGGGGAGGAGCGCCCGTAGTCAAGCCCCGAGGATGTAGCCATATCGGTGAACCTCGTTAACAAATCTCGGTGTCGTGCTCGTGTGATTGCTTGGTCCTCGGAAGATCGACGGTGGCCTCGAATTTATTTTGACAAATGGTATCATAGCAAGGTTTGAGATCGAGGCTGATTGTATTGATCTAGAGGCAAAATTATCGTGGAAGAATCAGTAGTCGGCGAGATCAGAAAAATCGGCGTGCGGCACGATCGCGTGGGCGCCGAGCTGACGTACTGTCTCGAAGTCGGCAAGGTTCGGACGTGGCTTGTGGCAACGCAGATGCGGTCCAGCGGGCACACAGACAGCAGCCCAAGAAGGTCGCGTGCAGGCTGAGGACAGCAGCCCAAGTTTCAAGCGATATATGGTGCAATAAGAAACAGCAAGTCACAAGATTTGTTTGGAGATCAAAAGGGGACCGAGTCTTTTGTGGAGACGTACTCTCATGTCGTGCTTGAGGCGGAGACTTAAGGCGCTAATGAGCAGCCTGGTTGGGTCACCGTAGGACGACGGGACAGAGGCACAAACAGATCGATTTGAGCGGTGGGAAAAAGACCATCACGTTGTGCATCCATTGGAAAGCAGAGACTTGGCAAGGCAACGCTAGCATCATATATTGAGCCAGGAGCATACCACGATTTTTGCTATTAGTACGCAGGGGTGTACCTCATCAGGTTTTGTTTGTGTACTTGGGGCATTGCGGTGGAGCTCGGTTAATTTTTCGCAAGGTCAACCATACGAAGAACCATGGCGTCAACGGGTACCAGGTTTGAAGTGGAGAAATTCACGGAACTGAAAACCTTGAGTTATGACACACAAAGGTGAAACATTTGTTGGCACAACAGGGATGCTTGAAGGCGTTGCGGAAAGTCATGTCAGCTGAGTTGGAATTATCATGTGATGGTTGAGAATTCGCAGAAGACGATTTGGGAGCCTCGAGCGTGTCATGCAGCCGGACAAGTTCGGCTGGGTCGGACTAGATAGTCTGACGGATCGACGCAAGTCGGTTGGTACAGAAGACGGTGGTGGGATCGGTGACAATGACATAGCAGCGTGATGCTTATGGTGACCGACTTCTGGGTGTGGAAACACGTGTCACAGGCCCGGAGGGCTTGTGTGGCTTCGACAAGACTATGCGCGGGATTGATTCAAGGTGGTGTATACACAGAGCTTGAAGTCGATGAGGCGCATGGGTGGACTGCTCATCTACCATGGAGTCATGTTGAAGGTGGAGCTGGATTGAGGGGCTACGGCCACCTGGCTACGGCGTAAGTCGACGGAGTCGAAGCCTATTCAGCAGGCGGGAAAAGCGTGGGACATGTAGTTCGGACAGGAGCCCAGTGGTATGATGGAAGCATCATGAAACTCGTCATCGGTCGGTAATGATCGGTGGTACTCTGCAATGGGCGTTGAGTGGTGTGTGTTCGCGACCCTGAGACTTAGCCAGGACAGCGGAGGCTCGACGCGGTAATAGCGGCGAGGCGTGCTGTACGCATGGTGCATGGAGACGGGCCAAGGCTCTAGTGGTCATACATGTGGTGAGATAACTGCGAATTTGACTCGGGATGACTACAAACAATGGTGAAATTCCTTCAAGTTTCAGACAGGCGGTCAAGAAAAGAGCGGTGATGTTGAGTTCAGATAACTCTTATGTGTTACACCCAATATATGAGTTGTTCATTTTCACGCAGGTCGGTGATCAGTGTGTGATTGTGTTGGACGGATACTCTGGAAGTTGGGAGCGCAAACTAGAGTAACGTGGAACTTAATTTTGCTCGAGTGTTGACTGTGGTCAAGAAAAGGAGGGACTACAAGTTGCAGGTGGAGTCATATGGAGGCTTCGGAGTAGCAGCGGTACTCATGGGATAAACTCAAGTCCAATGTACATGAAAGTTTGACGCATTGACGAATTCAAGGTGGTGGAGAATATTTGCCAAGGTGGAGTTTGTTAGAGTTGTGTCGAATATTGTGTACAAGGTAGGTTACAGTTGGACTTGTAGTTGTATTGTGTTTACATAGGATGTGGAGTCGTGTCCTAGTAGGACACTTGTATCCTAGGCTTTTAATATATATAGCTGGGGTAGACACACGATGTAACCTATACCAACAGAATAGCACCGGAACACAGGGGAAGCCGGCGGCATGTGCCGGTGTTCAGGGCGACCGGGTGCGGTATTGTGACGGTGTCACGGGGAGGAGCGAACGTAGTCAAGCCTCGGGGATGTAGCCATATCGGTGAACCTTGTTAACAAATCTCGGTGTCGTGCTCGTGTGATTGCTTGGTCCTCGGAAGACCGACGGTGGCCTCGAATTTATTTTAACAAATGGTATCATAGCAAGGTTTGAGATCGAGGCTGATTGTATTGATCTAGAGGCAAAATTATCGTGGAAGAATCAGTAGTCGGCGAGATCAGAAGAATCGGCGTGCGACACGATCGCGTGGGCGCCGAGCTGACGTACTGTCTCGGAGTCGGCAAGGTTCGGACGTGGCTTGTGGCAACGTAGATGCGGTCCAGCGGGCACAGACAGCAGCCCAAGAAGGACGCGTGCAGGCTCAGGACAACAGCCCAAGTTTCTAGCGATATATGGTGCAATAGGAAACAGCAAGTCACGAGATTTGTTTGGAGACCAAAAGGGGATCGAGTCTTTTGTGGAGACGTACTCTCCTGTCGTGCTTGAGGCGGAGACTTGAGGCGCTAATGAGCAGCCTGGTTGGGTCACCATAGGACGACGGGACAGAGGCACAAACAGATCGATTTGAGCGGAGGGAAAAAGGCCATCACGTTGTGCATCCATTGAAAAGCAGAGACTTGGCAAGGCAACGCTAGCATCATATATTTAGCCAGGAGCATATCACGATTTTTGCTATTAGTACGCAGGGGTGTACCTCATCGGGTTTTGTTTGTGTACTTGGGGCATTCCGGTGGAGCTCGGTTAATTTTTCGCAAGGGGTCAACCATACGAAGAACCATGGCGTCAACGGGTACTAGGTTTGAGGTGGAGAAATTCACGGAACCGAAAACCTTGAGTTATGGCAGACAAAGGTGAAACATTTGTTGGCACAACAGGGAAGCTTGAAGGCGTTGCGGAAAGTCATGTCACCTGAGTTGGAATTATCATGTGATGGTTGAGAATTCGCAGAAGACGATTTGGGAGCCTCGAGCGTGTCATGCAGCCGGACAAGTTCGGCTGGGTCGGACTAGATAGTTTGACGGATCGACGCAAGTCGGTTGGTACAGAAGACGGTGGTGGGATCGGTGACAACGACATAGGAGCGTGATGCTGATGGTGACCGACTTCTGGGTGTGGAAACACGTGTCACAGGCCCGGAGGACTTGTGTGGCTTCGACAAGACTATGGCGCGGGATTGATCCAAGGTGGTGTATACACAGAGCTTGAAGTCGATGAGGCGCATGGGTGAACTGCTCATCTACCATGGAGTCATGTTGAAGGTGGAGCTGGATTGAGGGGCTACGGCCACCTGGCTACGGCGTAAGTCGACGGAGTCGAAGCCTATTCAGCGGGCGGGAAAAGCGTGGGACACGTAGTTCGGACAGGGACCCGGTGGTCTGATGGAAGCATGAAACTCGTCATCGGTCGGTGATGATCGGTGGTACTCTACAATGGGGGTTGAGTGGTGTGTGTTCGCGACCCTTGAGACTCAGCCAGGACAGCGGAGGCTCGATGCGGTAATAGCGGCGAGGCGTGCGGTACGCATGGTGCATGGAGACGGGCCAGGGCTCTGGTGGTCATACATGTGGTGAGATAACTACGAATTTGACTCGGGATGACTACAAACAATGGTGAAATTCCTTCAAGTTTCGGATAGGCGGTCAAGAAAAGAGCGGTGATGTTGAGTTCAGATAACTCTTATGTGTTACACCCAATATATGAGTTGTTCATTTTCACGCAGGTCGGTGATCAGTGTGTGATTGTGTTGGACGGATACTCTGGAAGTTGGGAGCGCAAACTAGAGTAACGTGGAACTTAATTTTGCTCGAGTGTTGACTGTGGTCAAGAAAAGGAGGGACTACAAGTTGCAGGTGGAGTCATATGGAGTCTTTGGAGTAGCAGCGGTACTCATGGGATAAACTCAAGTCCAATGTACATGAAAGTTTGACGCATTGACGAATTCAAGGTGGTGGAGAATATTCCCAACATGGAGTTTGTTAGAGTTGTGTCGAATATTGTGTACAAGGTAGGTTACAGTTGGACTTGTAGTTGTATTGTGTTTACATAGGATGTGGAGTCGTGTCCTAGTAGGACACTTGTATCCTAGGCTTTTAATATATAGCGGGGGTAGACACACGATGTAACCTATACCAACATAATACCACCGGAACGCAGGGGAAGCCGGCGGCATGTGCCGGTGTTCAGGGCGACCGGGTGCGGTATTGTGACGGTGTCACGGGGAGGAGCGCCCGTAGTCAAGCCTCGGGGATGTAGCCATATCGGTGAACCTTGTTAACAAATCTCAGTGCCGTGCTCGTGTGATTGCTTGGTCCTCGGAAGATCGACGGTGGCCTCGAATTTATTTTAACAAATGATATCATAGCAAGGTTTGAGATCGAGGCTGATTGTATTGATCTAGAGGCAAAATTATCGTGGAAGAATCAGTAGTTGGCGAGATCAGAAGAATCGGCGTGCGACACGATCGCGTGGGCGCCGAGCTGACGTGCTGTCTCGGAGTCGTCAAGGTTCGGACGTGGCTTGTGGCAACGCAGATGCGGTCCAGCGGGCACAGACAGCAGCCCAAGAAGGACGCGTGCAGGCTGAGGACAGCAGCCCAAGTTTCTAGCGATATATGGTGCAATAGGAAACAGCAAGTCACGAGATTTGTTTGGAGACCAAAAGGGGACCGAGTCTTTTGTGGAGACGTACTCTCCTGTCGTGCTTGAGGCGGAGACTTGAGGCGCTAATGAGCAGCCTGGTTGGGTCTCCATAGGACCAGGGACAGAGGCACAAACAAATCGATTTGAGCGGAGGGAAAAAGGCCATCACGTTGTGCATCCATTGAAAAGCAGAGACTTGGCAAGGCAACGCTAGCATCATATATTGAGCCGGGAGCATATCACGATTTTTGCTATTAGTACGCAGGGGTGTACCTCATCAGGTTTTGTTTGTGTACTTGGGGCATTCCGGTGGAGCTCGGTTAATTTTTCGCGAGGGGTCAACCATACGAAGAACCATGGCGTCAACGGGTACCAGGTTTGAGGTGGAGAAATTCACGGAACCGAAAACCTTGAGTTATGGCAGACAAAGGTGAAACATTTGTTGGCACAACAGGGATGCTTGAAGGCGTTGCGGAAATTCATGTCAGCTGAGTTGGAATTATCATGTGATGGTTGAGAATTCGCAGAAGACGATTTGGGAGCCTCGAGCGTGTCATGCTGCCGGACAAGTTCGGCTGGGTCGGACTAGATAGTCTGACGGATCAACGCAAGTCGGTTGGTACCGAAGACGGTGGTGGGATCGGTGACAACGACATAGGAGCGTGATGCTGATGGTGACCGACTTCTGGGTGTGGAAACACGTGTCGCAGGCCCGGAGGGCTTGTGTGGCTTCGACAAGACTATGGCGCGGGATTGATTCAAGGTGGTGTATACACAGAGCTTGAAATCGATGGGGCGCATGGGTGGACTGCTCATCTACCATGGAGTCATGTTGAAGGTGGAGCTGGATTGAGGGGCTACGGCCATCGGGCTATGGCGTAAGTCGACGGAGTCGAAGCCTATTCAGCAGGCGCGAAAAGCGTGGGACACGTAGTTCGGACAGGAGCCCAGTGGTCTGATGGAAGCATGGAACTCGTCATCGGTCGGTGATGATCGGTGGTACTCTGCAATGGGGGTTGAGTGGTGTGTGTTCGCGACCCTTGAGACTCAGCCAAGACAGCGGAGGCTCGACGCGGTAATAGCGGCGAGGGCTCTGGTGGTCATACATGTGGTGAGATAACTGCGAATTTGACTCGGGATGACTACAAACAATGGTGAAATTCCTTCAAGTTTCAGACAGGCGGTCAAGAAAAGAGCGGTGATGTTGAGTTCGGATAACTCTTATGTGTTACACCCAATATATGAGTTGTTCATTTTCACGCAGGTCGGTGATCAGTGTGTGATTGTGTTGGACGGATACTCTGGAAGTTGGGAGCGCAAACTAGAGTAACGTGGAACTTAATTTTGCTCGAGTGTTGACTGTGGTCAAGAAAAGGAGGGACTACAAGTTGCAGGTGGAGTCATATGGAGTCTTTGGAGTAGCAGCGGTACTCATGGGATAAACTCAAGTCCAATGTACATGAAAGTTTGACGCATTGACGAATTCAAGGTGGTGGAGAATATTCGCCAAGGTGGAGTTTGTTAGAGTTGTGTCGAATATTGTGTACAAGGTAGGTTACAGTTGTACTTGTAGTTGTATTGTGTTTACATGGGATGTGGAGTCGTGTCCTAGTAGGACACTGG
>NC_053028.1:25270551-25415225 GCF_003073215.2 Triticum urartu | reverse complement strand
AGGCCCCGGGGGGGGAAAAAACCCCCCGGGCCCCCCCCCCCCCCCCCCCCGAGTTGTCGGCCCCTCGTGGCACATATTGACCTAATTCCGCTTCTATAAATTCTTAAATGTTTCGAATATACCAGAGAGCCATCTGAAACACTTTTTCCGCCGCCGCAAGCTTCTGTTCTTCCCATCTGGAGGCCTTTTCAGGTACTCTGCCAAGGGAAATCGATCGCAGAGGGCTTCTACATCATCCTTGCTGCCTTCCGATGATGCATGAGTAGTTCATCATAGACCTACGGGTCCATAGCTAGTAGCTAGATGGCTTCTTCTCTCTCTTTGATCTTCAATACAATGTTCTCCTCGATGTTCTTGGAGTTCTATTCGATGTAATCTTATTTTGCGGTGTGTTTTCTGGGATCCCATGAATTGTGGGTTTATGATCTGAATATTTATGATATGTAATTGAATCTTTTCTGAACTTTACTATGCATGATCATTACAGCTTTGTATTTCTCTCTGATCTATCCATTTGATTTGGCCAACTAAATTGATTTATTTTCAGTGGGAGAGGTGCTTTGTAATGGGCAATCTTGCGGTGCTCTGTATCCCAGTGACAGAAGGGGACAAGACATGTATTTGTATTGTTGCTATTAAGGGTAAAATGACGGGGTTTATTCATATTGATTGGGTTTAATTTGTCTACATCATGTCATCTTGCTTAAGGCGTTACTCCATTTTTCATGAACTTAATGAAGGAAATATGCCCTAGAGGCAATAATAAAGTTATTATTTATTTCCTTATACTCATGATAAAGGTTTATTATTCATGCTAGAATTGTATTAACCGGAAACATAATACATGTGTGAATACATAGACAAACAAAGTGTCACTAGTATGCCTCTACTTGACTAGCTCGTTAATCAAAGATGGTTATGTTTCCTAACCATGAACAATGAGTTGTTATTTGATTAACGGGATCACATCATTAAGAGAATGATCTGATTGACATGACCCATTCCATTAGCTTAGCACCCGATCGTTTAGTATGTTGCTATTGCTTTCTTCATAACTTATACATGTTCCTATAACTATGAGATTATGCAACTCCCGTTTACCGGAGGAACACTTTGGGTACTACCAAACGTCACAACGTAACTGGGTGATTATAAAGGAGTACTACAGGTGTCTCCAAAGGTACATGTTGGGTTGGCGTATTTCGAGATTAGGTTTTGTCACTCCGATTGTCGGAGAGGTATCTCTGGGCCCTCTCGGTAATGCACATCACATAAGCCTTGCAAGCATTGCAACTAATGAGTTAGTTGCGAGATGATGTATTACAGAACGAGTAAAGAGACTTGCCGGTAACGAGATTGAACTAGGTATTGGATACCGACGATCGAATCTGGGACAAGTAACATACCGATGACAAAGGGAACAACGTATGTTGTTATGCGGTCTGACCGATAAAGATCTTCGTAGAATATGTAGGAGCCAATATGGGCATCCAGGTCCCGCTATTGGTTATTGACCGGAGACGTGTCTCGGTCATGTCTACATTGTTCTCGAACCCGTAGGGTCCGCACGCTTAAGGTTACGATGACAGTTATATTATGAGTTTATGCATTTTGATGTACCGAAGGTTGTTCGGAGTCCCGGATGTGATCATGGACATGACGAGGAGTCTCGAAATGGTCGAGACATAAAGATTGATATATTGGAAGCCTATATTTGGACATCAGAAGTGTTCCGGGTGAAATCGGGATTTTACCGGAGTACCGGGAGGTTACCGGAACCCCCCCGGAAGCTATATGGGCCTTAGTGGGCTTTAGTGGAAAGGAGAAAGGGGCAGCCCAAGGTGGCTGTGCGCCTCCCCCCTTCCCCTAGTCCTATTAGGACTAGGAGAGGTGGCCGGCCCCCTCTCTTTCTTTCCCCCCTCAAGGAGTCCTATTCCAACTAGGATTGGAGGGGGGGATCCTACTCCCAGAGGGAGTAGGACTCTCCTGGCGCGCCACACTTGGCCGGCCAGCCTCCCCCCTCTAGTCCTTTATATACGGAGGCAGGGGCACCCCAGAAACACACAAGTTGATCCACGTGATCTATTCCTTAGCCGTGTGCGGTGCCCCCAGCCACCATATTCCTCGATAATACTGTAGCGGAGTTTAGGCGAAGCCCTGCTGCTGTAGTACATCAAGATCGTCATCACGCCGTCGAGCTGACGGAACTCTTCCCCGACACTTTGCTGGATCGGAGTCCGGGGATCGTCATCGAGCTGAACGTGTGCTCGAACTCGGAGGTGCCGTAGTTTCGGTGCTTGATCGGTTGGATCGTGAAGACATACGACTACTTCCTCTACGTTGTGTCAACGCTTCCACAGTCGGTCTGCGTGGGTACGTAGACAATACTCTCCCCTATCGTTGCTATGCATCACATGATCTTGCGTGTGCGTAGGAAATTTTTTGAAATTACTACGAAACCCAACAGTGGCATCCGAGCCTAGGTTATTTATGTTGATGTTATATGCACGAGTAGAACACAAGTGAGTTGTGGGCGATATAAGTCATACTGCCTTCCAGCATGTCATACTTTGGTTCGGCGGCATTGTTGGACGAGACGACCCGGACCAACATTACGCGTACGCTTACGCGAGACCGGTTCCCCCGACGTGCTTTGCACATAGGTGGCTTGCGGGCGACTGTCTCTCCAACTTTAGTTGAACCAAGTATGGCTACGCCCGGTCCTTGCGAAGGTTAAAACGGAGTCTATTTGACAAACTATCGTTGTGGTTTTGATGCGTAGGTGAGATTGGTTCTTGCTTAAGCCCGTAGCAGCCACGTAAAACTTGCAACAACAAAGTAGAGGACGTCTAACTTGTTTTTGCAGGGCGTGTTGTGATGTGATATGGTCAAGACATGATGCTGAATTTTATTGTATGAGATGATCATGTTTTGTAACCGAGTTATCGGCAACTGGCAGGAGCCTTATGGTTGTCGTTTTATTGTATGCAATGCAATCGCGATGTAATGCTTTACTTTTATCACTAAGCGGTAGCGATAGTCGTAGAAGCACAAGCTTGGCGAGACGACAACGTTGCTACGATGGAGATCAAGGTGTCACGCCGGTGACGATGGTGATCACGACGGTGCTTCGGAGATGGAGATCACAAGCACAAGATGATGATGGCCATATCATATCACTTATATTGATTGCATGTGATGTTTATCCTTTTATGCATCTTATCTTGCTTTGATTGACGGTAGCATTATAAGATGATCTCTCACTAAATTATCAAGAAGTGTTCTCCCTGAGTATGCACCGTTGCGAAAGTTCTTCGTGCTGAGACACCACGTGATGATTGGGTGTGATAGGTTCTACGTTCAAATACAACGGGTGCAAAACAGTTGCACACGCGGAATACTTAGGTTATACTTGACGAGCCAAGCATATACAGATATGGCCTCGGAACACGGAGACCGAAAGGTCGAGCGTGAATCATATAGTAGATATGATCAACATAACGATGTTCACCATTGAAAACTACTCCATCTCACGTGATGATCAGTTATGGTTTAGTTGATTTGGATCACGTAATCACTTAGAGGATTAGAGGGATGTCTATCTAAGTGGGAGTTCTTTAATTAATTTGATTAACTGAACTTAAATTTATCATGAAACTTAGTACCTGATTAGTATCTTGCTTGTTTATGTTTGATTGTAGATAGATGGCTCGTGTTGTTGTTCCGTTGAATTTTAATGCGTTCCTTGAGAAAGCAAAGTTGAAAGATGATGGTAGCAATTACACGGACTGGGTCCGTAACTTGAGGATTATCCTCACTGCTGCACAGAAGAATTACGTCCTGGAAGCACCGCTGGGTGCCAGGCCTGCTGCAGGAGCAACGCCGGATGTTATGAACGTCTGGCAGAGTAAAGCTGATGACTACTCGATAGTTCAGTGTGCCATGCTTTACGGCTTAGAATCAGGACTTCAACGACGTTTTGAACGTCATGGAGCATATGAGATGTTCCAGGAGTTGAAGTTAATATTTCAAGCAAATGCCCGGATTGAGAGATATGAAGTCTCCAATAAGTTCTATAGCTGCAAGATGGAGGAGAACAGTTCTGTCAGTGAGCATATACTCAAAATGTCTGGGTATAATAATCACTTGATTCAATTGGGAGTTAATCTTCCAGATGATTGCGTCATTGACAGAATTCTCCAATCACTGCCACCTAGCTACAAGAGCTTCGTGATGAACTATAATATGCAAGGGACGAATAAGACTATTCCTGAGCTCTTCGCAATGCTGAAAGCTCCGGAGGTAGAAATCAAGAAGGAGCATCAAGCGTTGATGGTCAACAAGACCACTAGTTTCAAGAAAAAGGGCAAAGGGAAGAAGAAGGGGAACTTCAAAAAGAACAGCAAGCAAGTTGTTGCTTAAGAGAAGAAACCCAAATCTGGACCTAAGCCTGAAACTGAGTGCTTCTACTGCAAGCAGACTGGTCACTGGAAGCGGAACTGCCCCAAGTATTTGGCGGATAAGAAGGATGGCAAGGTGAACAAAGGTATATGTGATATACATGTTATTGATGTGTACCTTACTAATGCTCGCAGTAGCACCTGGGTATTTGATACTGGTTCTGTTGCTAATATTTGCAACTCGAAACAGGGACTATGGATCAAGCGAAGATTGGTTAAGGACGAAGTGACGATGCGCGTGGGAAACGGTTCCAAAGTCGATGTGATCGCAGTCGGCACGCTACCTCTACATCTACCTTCGGGATTAGTATTAGACCTAAATAATTGTTATTTGGTGCCAGCGTTAAGCATGAACATTATATCTGGATCTTGTTTGATGCGAGACGGTTATTCATTTAAATCAGAGAATAATGGTTGTCTATTTATATGAGTAATATCTTTCATGGTCATGCACCCTTGAAGAGTAGTCTATTCTTGTTGAATCTCGATAGTAGTAACACACATATTCATAATGTTGAAGCCAAAAGATGCAGAGTTGATAATGAGAGTGCAACTTATTTGTGGCACTGCCGTTTAGGTCATATCGGTGTAAAGCGCATGAAGAAACTCCATTCTGATGGACTTTGGAACCGCTTGATTATGAATCACTTGGTACTTGCGAACCGTGCCTCATGGGCAAGATGACAAAAACACCGTTCTCCGGTACTATGGAGAGAGCAACAGATTTGTTGGAAATCATACATACAGATGTATGTGGTCCGATGAATATTGAGGCTCGTAGCGGATATCGTTATTTTCTCACCTTCACAGATGATTTAAGCAGATATGGGTATATCTACTTAATGAAACATAAGTCTGAAACATTTGAAAAGTTCAAAGAATTTCAGAGTGAAGTTGAAAATCATCGTAACAAGAAAATAAAGTTTCTACGATCTGATCGTGGAGGAGAATATTTGAGTTACGAGTTTGGTTTACATTTGAAAAATTGTGGAATAGTTTCGCAACTCACGCCACCCGGAACACCTCAGCGTAATGGTGTGTCCGAACGTCGCAATCGTACTTTACTGGATATGGTGCGATCTATGATGTCTCTTACTGATTTACCGCTATCGTTTTGGGGATACGCTCTAGAGACGTCCGCATTCACGTTAAATAGGGCACCATCAAAATCCGTTGAGACGACGCCTTATGAACTGTGGTTTGGCAAGAAACCAAAGTTGTCGTTTCTGAAAGTTTGGGGCTGCGATGCTTATGTGAAAAAGCTTCAACCTGATAAGCTCGAACCCAAATCGGAGAAATGTGTCTTCATAGGATATCCAAAGGAAACTATTGGATACACCTTCTATCACAGATCCGAAGGCAAGACTTTTGTTGCTAAATTCGGAAACTTTCTGGAGAAGGAGTTTTCTCGAAAGAAGTGAGTGGGAGGAAAGTAGAACTTGACGAGGTAACTGTACCTACTCCCTTATTGGAAAGTAGTACATCACAGAAAACTGTTTCTGTGACACCTACACCAGTTAGTGAGGAAGTCAATGATAATGATCGTGAAACTTCAGAACAAGATACTACTGAACCTCGTAGATCAACCAGAGTAAGATCCGCACCAGAGTGGTACGGTAATCCCGTTCTGGAAGTCATGATGCTAGATCATGGTGAACCTACGAACTATGAAGAAGCAATGGTGAGCCCAGATTTCGCAAAGTGGCTTGAAGCCATGAAATCTGAGATGGGATCCATGTATGAGAACAAAGTATGGACTTTGGTTGACTTGCCCGATGATCGGCAAGCAATTGAGAATAAATGGATCTTCGAGAAGAAGACTGACGCTGACGGTAATATTACTGTCTACAAAGCTCGACTTGTCGCAAAAGGTTTTCGACAAGTTCAAGGGGTTGACTACGATGAGACCTTCTCACCCGTAGTGATGCTTAAGTCTGTCCGAATCATGTTAGCAATTGCTGCATTTTATGATTATGAAATTTGGCAAATGGATGTCAAAACTGCATTCCTGAATGGATTTCTGGAAGAAGAGTTGTATATGATGCAACCAGAAGGTTTTGTCGATCCAAAAGGAGCTAACAAAGTGTGCAAGCTCCAGCGATCCATTTATGGACTGGTGCAAGCCTCTCGGAGTTGGAATAAACGCTTTGATAGTGTGATCAAAGCATTTGGTTTTATACAGACTTTCGGAGAAGCCTGTATTTACAAGAAAGTGAGTGGGAGCTCTGTAGCATTTCTGATATTATATGTGGATGACATATTACTAATTGGAAATGATATAGAATTTCTGGATAGCATAAAGGGATACTTGAATAAGATTTTTCAATGAAAGACCTCGGTGAAGCTGCTTACATATTAGGCATAAAGATCTATAGAGATAGATCAAAACGCTTAATTGGACTTTCACAAACAACATACCTTGACAAAATTTTGAAGAAGTTCAAAATGGATCAAGCAAAGAAAGGATTCTTGCCTGTGTTACAAGGTGTGAAATTGAGTAAGACTCAATGCCAGACCACTGTAGAAGATAGAGAGAATATGAAAGATGTTCCCTATGCATCAGCCATAGGATCTATCATGTATGCAATGCTGTGTACCAGACCCGATGTGTGCCTTGCTATAAGTCTAGCAGGGAGGTACCAAAGTAATCCAGGAGTGGATCACTGGACAGCGGTCAAGAACATCCTGAAATACCTGAAAAGGACTAAGGATATGTTTCTTGTATATGGAGGTGACAAAGAGCTCGTCGTAAATGGTTACGTTGATGCAAGCTTTGACACTGATCCGGACGATTCTAAATCGCAAACCGGATACGTGTTTACATTAAACGGTGGAGCTGTCAGTTGGTGCAGTTCT
Organism: Triticum urartu; assembly: GCF_003073215.2. Classification (NCBI taxonomy): domain Eukaryota; kingdom Viridiplantae; phylum Streptophyta; class Magnoliopsida; order Poales; family Poaceae; genus Triticum; species Triticum urartu. The sequence goes on along the minus strand of NC_053028.1, from coordinate 25,407,909 downwards.
AAACAAAGCGTTGTAGCGGGATCTACATGTGAAGCGGAGTACATAGCTGCTTCGGAAGCAGCAAATGAAGGAGTCTGGATGAAGGAGTTCATATCCGATCTAGGTGTCATACCTAGTGCATCGGGTCCAATGAAAATATTTTGTGACAATACCGGTGCAATTGCCTTGGCAAAGGAATCCAGATTTCACAAGAGAACCAAGCATATCAAGAGACGCTTCAATTCCATCCGGGATCTAGTCCAGGTGGGAGACATAGAGATTTGCAAGATACATACGGATCTGAATGTTGCAGACCCGTTGACTAAGCCTCTACCACGAGCAAAACATGATCAGCACCAAGGCTCCATGGGTGTTAGAATCATTACGGTGTAATCTAGATTATTGACTCTAGTGCAAGTGGGAGGACTGAAGGAAATATGCCCTAGAGGCAATAATAAAGTTATTATTTATTTCCTTATATCATGATAAATGTTTATTATTCATGCTAGAATTGTATTAACCAGAAACATAATACTTGTGTGAATACATAGACAAATAAAGTGTCACTAGTATGCCTCTACTTGACTAGCTTGTTAATCGAAGATGGTTATGTTTCCTAAACCATAGACATGAGTTGTCATTTGATTAACGGGATCACATCATTAGGAGAATGATGTGATTGACATGACCCATTCCATTAGCTTAGCACCCGATCGTTTAGTATGTTGCTATTGCTTTCTTCATGACTTATACATGTTCCTATGACTATGAGATTATGCAACTCCCGTTTACCGGAGGAACACTTTGTGTGCTACCAAACGTCACAACGTAACTGGGTGATTATAAAGGTGCTCTACAGGTGTCTCCAAAGGTACATGTTGGGTTGGGTATTTCGAGATTAGGATTTGTCACTCTGATTGTCGGAGAGGTATCTCTGGGCCCACTCGGTAATGCACATCACTATAAGCCTTGCAAGCATTGCAACTAATGAGTTAGTTGCGGGATGATGTGTTACGGAATGAGTAAAGAGACTTGCCGGCAACAAGATTGAACTTGGTATTGAGATACCGACGGTCGAATCTCGGGCAAGTAACATACCGATGACAAAGGGAACAACGTATGTTGTTATGCGGTTTGACCGATAAAGATCTTCGTAGAATATGTAGGAGACAATATGAGCATCCAGGTTCCGCTATTGGTTATTAATCGGAGACGTGTCTCGGTCATGTCTACATAGTTCTCGAACCCGTAGGGTCTGCACTCTTAAAGTTCGATGACGATTGTATTATGAGTTTATGTGATTTGATGTACCGAAGGTAGTTCGGAGTCCCGGATGAGATCGGGGACATGACGAGGAGTCTCTAAATGGTCGAGATGTAAAAATCGATATATTGGACGACTATATTCGGACATCGGAAAGGTTCCGAGTGATTCGGGTATTTTCGGGGGTACCGGGGAGTTACGGGAATACGAGGAAGAAGTAATGGGCCTCATGGGCCAAGTGGTGGAAGAGAGGAGGCAGGGTGACGAAGCTATGTACCTAGGGTAGGGTCATGGACCTGTCCAAACTGACCTACCCAAGGACATCTCCAGAAGAAATCACCTTTCAATCGACTTGGAGGTGTTCCACTCGACGGACTCGAAGATACTCGACCAAGAAGCAATCACTCGTCCAAGAAGCAACCACTCGACGGTCAGGAGAACTAAGGGCACTCTGCATGCTAACTGTCGGTTATTAAGTAGCTTTTATGGTCATCATAGCACTTTATTAGGGGCGTTACCAGTAACGCCCGACATTAATGTATTTAAACCCTTTGTAACTGAGGGCGGGAGGGGTCTGGCGAACTCTATATAAGCCACCCCCCTCCTCAGGGACAAGGGTTCGCACCCCTGTAATTCATACACGCATAATCCAGTCGACCGCCTCTGGGCTCCGAGACGTAGGGCTGTTACTTCCTCTGAGAAGGGCCTGAACTCGTAAACCTTGCGTGCTTACAACTTCTCCATAGCTAAGATCTCGCCTCTCCATACTTACCCCCCTACACTACTGTCAGACTTAGAACCACGATAGTTGGCGCCCACCGTGGGGCAGGTGTTTTAGCATTTTGTTGGAGGAGTTGCGATCTTTTCCGACCCGAATCATCATGGTTTTCGGCGGAGTTTTGGTGGAGGGCCGCGAGATCTATCTCGGCGCGCTCACGTTCATCGCCGACGACTCCGCTTGGCTTCAGGAGGCTCCGCTCGACGTGGACGCACTCCCTGTCCGCGGGGCAACACACTTTAGCGCGTGCGTCCGCGGTGTTCTCCTGCGGCAACCGTCGACCCCCTACCGGTCGGCTCCTGTGTTGTCCTCCCTCCCTGTTTCCCGCCGGCGCAAGCGCTCCGGTCGGTCGAGACTTCAGCGGTGGGTGAGGCACGCGGTGGCACGCCAGTCGGCCACCCCTCAAGTCGCGGCGATCGAGCCCGACGAATCCCTCTACGGCCTATTCGACCTATCGACTGGCTCCGCAGAGACCGCATCCGAGTGCGACAGCAGTGATCCGGCGGCGGAGGTTCTGATGGTTGATGGACCGCCCAGTCCTCCCGGTTTTCCCCGCACCGACGGAGGCGCAGGTGGAGGCGACCCGTCGCGTTCCCATGAGGAATATCTCCCCGAGCCTCACGTCGCTGCAGAGAGAATAACTTCGTCGCCGGAATATGGATGCACTGCACACTCCTATCGTTGGAGAAACCCCCGAGGCTCGTGCCTTGGAGGACGCACGCCTGGCGAACTTGGCCGAGCGCACTTGACTGGAGAACCTCCAGCGAGCACTCGACGAGCGTGCGCGACAACGGGTTCCCGAATCCAGTCGACGTCAGCTCTTCCCGCCCCCGCAGGTATATCGAACTCCGATTCAGAATTTAGCAGCTCCAGCCCGTATAGCAGAGTCGATTCAGCCTTCCCAGTCGGAGGCTGGCAGAGGCTTGCTGCAGATCAGAGCGTTACTCCGGGCAGCAGGAGACCAGAATTCTGCTGTTTCTCAGTCGCGGAACAGAATTCATAGCAGATCCGTTGCTACCGACACGGTCCAGTCGGCTCATAGCCCAAGATCACCCCCGAGGCGTGAGGGACGTGGGGACCGACGTAATCAGTACGGGAACCGTGAGCAATTTGATCACCGATTCGATCGTGACGATCGACGTCGAGTGCCCACCCCTCCTCCGAGAAGCGGGTCGTATGCACCTCAACAGCAGGATGACAGGCACCCTCGTAGTGCTGGGCGAAGGATTCCAGTCGACTCCAGAGAACCAGGCTTTGATGCGAGATCCATTCTCGTTCAAGGTCTGGTCGACAGGAACAGAGCTCACCGAGAAGGACACGACAGAGACGCACCTACCAGCAGCAGAGCGCGTGTTTCGGGGCCAGAGTGCTTTAGCAGAGCCATCAGGGCCGCTGTGATCCCTCCCAACTTCAGGTTGGCGACTGGAGTCAGTAAGTTCACGGGTGAGTCCAAGCCCGATACTTGGCTTGAAGACTACCGAGTGGCCGTCCAGATTGGTGGCGGCAATGATGAAGTGGCCATGAAGCATCTGCCCCTCATGTTGGAAGGCTCGGCCAGAGCGTGGCTAAACCAGTTAGCACCCAACAGCATTTACACTTGGGAAGATCTCGCCCGAGTGTTTGTCACCACATTTGAAGGAACATGCAAGCGACCGGCAGGGCTGACGGAACTGCGGTCTTGCGTGCAGAAGCCGAATGAAACTTTGAGGGATTACATCCAGAGATGGATCACGTTACATCACACGGTGGAGAATGTGCCTGACCACCAAGCAGTCTGTGCCTTCAAAGAAGGCGTCAAGTACAGAGAACTGAATTTGAAATTCGGTCGAACCGGAGATATGTCTCTGAATCGAATGATGGAGATTGCCACCAAGTATGCTAATGGTGAGGATGAGGATCGACTTAGGAGTGGCAAGCTCAAGTCAGTCGCTCAAGAAGCCGGAGGAAATTCCAACCGGAAACAAAAGCGGAAAGCTGAGCCAGCTGCTCCTGGGGAAGCCTTGGCTGTGACTCAAGGAAAGTTTAAGGGGAAACCCAAAGGACCTTGGAACCCCAAGAAAGTTAAAGACCAGGACGGAAATGATGTGTTGGATTTGATGTGCCTCGTCCACACCAAGAAAGATGAAGAGGGTAATTTTATTTACCCAAAACATACCACTCGACAGTGTCGACTCTTGATCCAGCAGTTCCAGGGCAAGCAGCCCAAAGATAAGGAAAAGGAGTCGGACAAAGTTGAGGACAAGGAAGATAGTGACGACGGATACCCTCAGGTCAATTCCACTCTGATGATTTTTGCTGATGTCGAAAGCAAAAGTCGACTGAAAGTTATCAACCGAGAGGTGAATATGGTTGCTCCGGCGACACCCAGTTATCTGAAATGGTCTTAGACTGCCATCATATTCGACTAGTCCGATCACCCAACGCACATTGCCACCCCTGAGAGGCAAGCTTTGGTGGTCAACCCAGTTGTTGAAGGCACTCGACTGACCAAAGTCTTGATGGATGGTGGCAGTGGTTTGAACATATTGTATGCTGAGACGTTGAAAGGGATGGGCATTCCGATGTCCAGACTCAGTGCCAGCAACATGAGTTTCCATGGAGTCATTCCTGGGAAGAAGACTGAATCACTCGGCCAGATTGCTCTTGATGTGGTTTTCGGTGATTCCAAGAATTACCGCAAAGAAAAGTTGACATTTGAAGTTGTGGACTTCTAGAGTGCCTACCATGCTATTTTGGGCAGGCCGGCTTATGCACGCTTCATGGCCCGACCATGCTATGTGTATCTCAAATTAAAGATGCCTGGCCCCAAAGGTGTGATCACTATTACGGGCAATCGGAAGAAAGCGAAAGAATGTTTTCAGAAAGGTTCGAAGATCGCTGATGCTCAGATGGCAGTGGTGGAGTTGCAGGAATACTAGAAGACTGCGGACCCGAGTGATTTGTTGCGAGCCAAGAAGCCCACTACAGAATCAGCTTTTCAGTCGACTGGCGATACGAAGACAGCTCACATCCACCCGACCGACCCCAGCGCTGCTCTAACTCATATCTCGACAACACTCGACTCCAAATAGGAAGAAGCGCTCATCCAGTTCCTCTGTGAGAACTGGGACATTTTCGCATGGAAGCCTTCTGACATGCCGGGTGTTCCCAGGGAGCTGGCTGAGCACCGCCTAAGAGTCGACTCAAAAGTAAAACCTGTCAAGGAACATCTCCGACGGTCCGCCGTCTAGAAGAGAAAGGCCATTGGCGAGGAGGTGGCTTGGCTCTTAGCAGCGGAGTTCATCCGGGAAATCTACCACTCCGAGTGGCTCGCTAACGTTGTTATGGTCCCTAAGAAGGACAAGTCACTTCGCATGTGCATTGACTTTAAACATATCAATCGGGCCTGCCCAAAAGATCATTTTCCTCTCCCCCGCATCGATCAGATAGTCGACTCGACTGCGGGATGTGAGCGACTGTCTTTTTTAGATGCCTATTCCGGGTACCATCAGATCCGTCTGTATGGACCTGACGAGATCAAAACAGCCTTCATCACTCCATTCGGGTGCTTCTGTTATGTTACCATGCCGTTCGGCCTCAAGAATGCCGGAGCCACATTCATGAGGATGATTCAGAAGTGTTTGCTCACTCAAATCAGTCGGAATGTGGAGGCGTACATGGATGATATTGTGGTCAAGTCACGGAAGGGTTCCGACCTGCTGACTAACCTTGCTGAAACCTTTGCCAACATCAGGAGGTATGATATCAAGCTCAATCCATAAAAGTGCACATTCAGAGTTCCCGGCGGAAAATTACTCGGTTTTCTCGTTTCCGAACGGGGAATCAACGCCAATCCAGAAAAAGTCGGTACTATACTCCGAATGAAAAGTCCTGTGCGAGTGCACGACGTCCGGAAGCTTACTGGTTGCTTGGCCGCTTTAAGTCGATTCATATCTCGTCTCGGTGAAAAGGCATTGCCTCTTTACCGATTGATGAAGAAGTCCGACAAGTTCGAGTGGACTCCTGAAGCTGATGCAGCGTTTGCAGAGCTCAAAGCTCTGCTCTCCACCCAGCCGGTGCTTGCTGCCCCAATCAGCAAGGAGCCTTTGCTGCTTTACATTGCAGCCACAGGACAAGTCGTCAGTACGGTACTTACGGTCGAGTGGGAAGAAGAAGGAAAAACCTTCAAAGTTCAGCGCCCAGTATATTATATTTCTGAAGTTTTGACCCCGTCGAAGCAAAGATATCCTCATTATCAGAAGCTTGTATATGGGATTTATATGACCACAAAGAAAGTTGCTCACTACTTCTCTGATCATTCCATTACAGTCGTCGTCGACGCTCCATTATCAGAGATCCTGCATAACAGAGATGCAACTGGTCGAGTGGCAAAATGGGCGATTGAACTCCTTCCTCTAGATATCAAGTTTGAGGCAAAGAAAGCTATCAAGTCCCAGGCAATCGCAGATTTCGTCGCCGAGTGGATTGAACAACAACTGCCGACTCAGGTTCACTCGGAGCATTGGACCATGTTCTTCGACGGTTCCAAGATGCTGAATGGTTCCGGTGCCGGAGTGGTGTTGGTCTCCCCCAAAGGAGATAAACTCAGATATGTTCTTCAAATCCACTTTGATTCCTCCAATAACGAGGCAGAATACGAAGCACTTTTATATGGGTTGCGCATGGCCATTTCACTCGGCGTCCATCGCCTCATGGTCTATGGTGACTCAGATTTGGTGGTTAATCAGGTGATGAAGGAATGGGACGTCAGAAGTCCAACCATGACTGATTATTGCAATGCAGTGAGAAAGCTGGAGAAGAAATTCGAGGGTTTAGAGCTTCATCACATACCCCGACTGAAAAATCAAGCAACTGATGATCTGGCAAAAATAGGTTCCAAAAGAGAAGCCATTCCCAGCAATGTGTTTTTTGAACACATCCACACACCATCAGTTCAGGAGGATCCCTTCACTGAAGAGGCCCCGCAGCCAAAAAGTACCACGGATCCGACTGAAGTTGAAGTTCCAGCTATGGTCGACCTGATCATGGAAGTCTTAGTCATCACTCCCGACTGGACAATACCATACATCGCGTACATCTTAAGGAAAGAACTCCCAGAGGACGAAGAAGAGGCTCGATAGATCGTCCGTCGATCCAAGGCCTTCACAGTCATTAAAGGACAGTTGTATAGGGAAAGCGCGACTGGAGTTAGTCAGAAGTGTATAACACCAGAAGAAGGTCTGATGATCCTTGATGATATCCACTCGGGGACCTGTGGTCATCATGCGTCCTCTCGGACCATTGTGGCTAAAGCATACCGAGCGGGATTCTACTGGCCAAGGGCCAATGAAATGGCAAAGGAGATAGTTGACAAATGTGAAGGATGTCAGTATTACTCCAATATGTCGCACAAGCCCGCGTCAGCCCTGAAAACCATTCCACTCGTCTGGCCCTTCGCTGTTTGGGGGCTGGACATGGTTGGACCACTGAGAACGGGCAGGAGCGGCTTCACTCATGTACTGGTAGCAGTCGACAAGTTCACCAAATGGATTGAAGCCAAGCCTATCAAGAATCTTGATGCTTGCACTGCTATCAGTTTCATCAGAGAGTTGATATTCAGATATGGAGTTCCGCACAGCATCATCACTGACAATGGGTCAAACTTCGATTCCGACAAATTCAGGGCCTTTTGCACCTCTCAGGGCACTCGGGTCGACTATGCTTCGGTCGCTCACCCCCAGTCGAATGGGCAAGCAAAAAGGGCAAACGGCCTAATTCTCAAAGGACTGAAACCCCGATTGATGCGCGATCTCAAGCACGCGGCAGGTGCATGGGTCGACGAGCTTCCGTCAGTCCTTTGGGGATTGAGGACAACCCCGAACCGATCGACCGGAAGAACCCCATTCTTTCTGGTCTATGGAGCCGAGGCAGTCTTGCCGAGTGACCTGCTTCACAACGCTCCCCGAGTCGAGCTCTACTCTGAAGATGAAGCAGAACAAGCCCGGCAGGAGGCAGTCGACCTCCTGGAAGAAGAAAGAGAAATGGCCATGATCCGATCGACCATCTATCAGCAAGACTTGCGTCGATTCCATGCCAGAAACGTGAAGAGTCGAGCCTTCCAAGAAGGAGAGTTAGTCCGCTGAGTGGATCAGCAGAAACCACACAAACTCGCTCCTACTTGGGAAGGCCCCTTCATAGTCACCAGAGTCCTCCACAATGGAGCATACCACCTCTATAATGTCGATCGCCAGATTGATGAGCCGCGAGCCTGGAATGCGGAGCTACTCCACCCCTTTTATACTTGAATTCTCACTCGGATGAGATGTAATAAGGAAAAACTCATGTAGTTCATTTATCAAAGACAAGAGTGTTATAATTTTCCCAGTGATTGTTATTGTTTTTTGTTTGCGAAAGAAATCCCCCAGTGGGTGGCTTAGCTGCGAATCCGCTTCGCCTAAGTTTGTAAAAATCCTACCGAGTGGAGAGCAGTCCTCCCACTCGAGGGCTTAGCTGCAGTCCAGTACTCGCCTAAGTTCTCTCACTTGAGGACTTAGCTGCAGTCAGGCACTCGCCTAAGTTTGAAAAAATCCTGCTGAGTGGAGAGCAGTCCTCCCACTCGGGGGCTTAGCTGCATTCCAGTACTCGCCTAAGTTCTCTCACTTGAGGACTCAGCTGCAATCAGGCACTCGCCTAAGTTTGAAAAAATCCCGCCGAGTGGAGAGCAGTCCTCCCACTCGGGGGCTTAGCTGCAGTCTAGTACTCGCCTAAGTTCTCTCACTTGAGGACTTAGCTGCAGTCAGGCACTCGCCTAAGTTTGAAAAAATCCTACCGAGTGGAGAGCAGTCCTCCCACTCGGGGGCTTAGATGCAGTCCAGTACTCGCTTCTCTCACTTGAGGACTTAGCTGCAGTCAGGCACTCGCCTAAGTTTGAAAAAATCCTACCGAGTGGAGAGCAGTCCTCCCACTCGGGGGCTTAGATGCAGTCCAGTACTCGCTTCTCTCACTTGAGGACTTAGCTGCAGTCAGGCACTCGCCTAAGTTTGAAAAAATCCTACCGAGTGGAGAGCAGTCCTCCCACTCGGGGGCTTAGATGCAGTCCAGTACTCGCTAAGTTCTCTCACTTGAGGACTTAGCTGCAGTCAGGCACTCGCCTAGGTTTGAAAAAAATCCTACCGAGTGGAGAGCAGTCCTCCCACTCGGGGGCTTAGATGCAGTCCAGTACTCGCTTCTCTCACTTGAGGACTTAGCTGCAGTCAGGCACTCGCCTAAGTTTGAAAAAATCCTACCGAGTGGAGAGCAGTCCTCCCACTCGGGGGCTTAGATGCAGTCCAGTACTCGCCTAAGTTCTCTCACTTGAGGACTTAGCTGCAGTCAGGCACTCGCCTAGGTTTGAAAAAAATCCTACCGAGTGGAGAGCAGTCCTCCCACTCGGGGGCTTAGCTGCAGTCCAGTACTCGCCTAAGTTCTCTCACTTGAGGACTTAGCTGCAGTCAGGCACTCGCCTAGGTTTGAAAAAAATCCTACCGAGTGGAGAGCAGTCCTCCCACTCGGGGGCTTAGCTGCAGTCCAGTACTCGCCTAAGTTCTCTCACTTGAGGACTTAGCTGCAGTCAGGCACTCGCCTAGGTTTGAAAAAAAATCCTACCGAGTGGAGAGCAGTCCTCCCACTCGGGGGCTTAGCTGCAGTCCAGTACTCGCCTAAGTTCTCTCACTTGAGGACTTAGCTGCAGTCAGGCACTCGCCTAGGTTTGAAAAAAAATCCTATCGAGTGGAGAGCAGTCCTCCCACTCGGGGGCTTAGCTGCAGTCCAGTACTCGCCTAAGTTCTCTCACTTGAGAACTTAGCTGCAGTCAGGCACTCGCCTAAGTTTGAAAAAATCCTACCGAGCGGAGAGCAGTCCTCCCACTCGGGGGCTTAGCTGCAGTCCAGTACTCGCCTAAGTTCTCTCACTTGAGGACTTAGCTGCAGTCAGGCACTCGCCTAAGTTTGAAAAAAATCCTACCGAGTGGAGAGCATTCCTCCCACTCGGGGGCTTAGCTGCAGTCCAGTACTCGCCTAAGTTCTCTCACTTGAGGACTTAGCTGCAGTCAGGCACTTGCCTAAGTTTGAAAAAAATCCTACCTAGTGGAGAGCAGTCCTCCCACTCGGGGGCTTAGCTGCAGTCCGGTACTCGCCTAAGTTCTCTCACTCGGAGACTTAGCTGCAGTCCAAGTACTCGTCTAAGTACGAAACACATCCCACTCTACAGTAACGAGGTGCAGGTCGACTGCCACCTCCTCCTTGGGGAGCTTCGCCACAAATACAACGTGCGCCCCATCGCCGACCCGCAAGGACAACGAGGCGCAGGTCGACTGCTACCTTCTCCTTCGAAGCTGCGCCACAAATACAAAAGTTGTCTCAAATAAAGATCGATTTCCACTCGACGGGGAATTCATAACGATATTCAACAATAAACCAAGTTCAGATAAATCCTAAAGATTCCGGACCACAGATCAAAGTGCTCGGGCATTCAGCCCGAAAGGGTTTAACGGTTACAAAAACCACTCGGCATTCCGAGGCTAATTTAAGGTGAGGCATAAAAGTTTGTTCACTCCACAGGAGGAGGGCTGGCAGGCTCGACGAACTCATCCAGGTCAACGCCGTCGGCGATCCGAGTGGCTGCAGCGATGAAAGTCTCCATAAAAGTTCGGAAGTCATGCTTCTGGGTGTTGGCGACCTTGATTGCTGCCAGTTTGTCTTGTCGCGCCTCCTTGCAGTGGACACTAACCAAAGACAGAGCCACATCAGCGCCGCACCGAGCAGAAGACTTCTTCCACTCCCGCACTCGGTCAGGGATTTCATCAAGTCGAGTCATCAGGGACTCAAGATCATTTTGGAGCATAGCCTCTGGCCAAAGTGCCGGGTCGATCCATGACATGGCGACCTTCAGTCGAGCCAAGTAGTCCACGACACGGTCGATGCGGGATTCCAGTCGGAGCAGATTCATGGCAGTTTCATCTTTCACAGGAGAATTGATTGGATCCAAACCAGGTTCGATCCGCCCAGTCTCCTCCTCGAAGTTCTGGCAAAACTCTGCATTCACGATCCAAGGATAAGTCAATTTTCGTACACTAAGTCGACACAAAAAAATCAGTCAGAACAAAATGTGCACCTTCAAGCTTGATGAACAACTTCTTGGCAAGGCTTCTCAGATAGCTCTCCAGATCGTCCCTCCTGCGAGGAATGCTTTCCATCTTCTCGCCCAGGATGAGATTCTCCTTCTTCCAGTGCGAGCACTCCTTGTTGGTGTCATTCAGAGCAGACTTCAGCCTAGTATTCTCTTCTTCCAACTGGCCGACCGAAGCCAGCTTCTGTTCAGCCAGAGTGGTTCTGTCGTCAGCTTCCTTTCGAGCAACAGCCAAATCCTGGTCCTTCTTCGTCAGAGCCTCTCTCAGTTTTTCTGCAAAGAAACAATGCTTGGTCCAGAAAGAGCGGAAGGGTACTCAAGCCTAAGACAGACCAGTCGACAAACTAGTCTTACCAGTGGCGCCGTCCTTGACTTTTTGCAGCTCTGTCTTGGCCAGCTCCAAGTCAAGGTTCAGTTGGATCTGCTGTCTCTCCAAGTCAGCAAAACGAGCTCCAAGATCACAAGATTTCTGAAATCAAAGAGGAGAAATTATTTCACAGCGAAAAACAACAAAGATAATAAGTACTAAGACTACGGTCGACTGCCCGCAGTCCACCATAGTCTTGGGGACTACACCCAGTGGGTGCACTTTGCGTGCCCCCACCGGTTCTGATCCCACTCGACCGGCCCGCCGGAGTCGAGTGCAGGGAGTAAAAAAAGGGGGAGATAAAGAACTCAGACCACAGTCGACTGCCAGCAGTCGACTGTGGTCTCAGGGACTACACCCAGTGGGTGCACTTTGCGTGCCCCCACCGGTTCTGATCCCACTCGACCAGACCGAGTGGAAGAGACAAACTACAAAGACTACAGTCGACTACCAGCAGTCCACCGTAGTCTCGGGGACTACACCCAGTGGGTGCACGCAGCGTGCCCCCACTAGTTCAAAAATTCAATCGACGCACCCAGTGGGTGTACAGATGCAAAGATTTTCAGAAAGAGTCTTCAGGTAGCATATCCTAACAGAACAAGCAGTGACCAACTAACCTGAACGTTGCTCTGGAGAGCCGAGCTGGCATCGTAGGCGGCCTGGCTGGCGTCCCGCACCATCTTCATCTTCTCCATCATAATGCCCGCCTGGCGTATGGCTGCCTTGGCAGCATTCACTTCGTCCTCTAGGACATGATGGGTCGCAAAAACCGAAGGCGGGTCGACAGGGGCCCGAGCAGTCGACGAAGAAGGCAAGGCGCTCGACAAGGGCACGGCGAAGGTAACAGAACCCCGATTGGCATCACCAGCGTCCTGAACGACTGGTTCCACCCTCGGCGTCGATTGTGGCACCTCGCTTGCAGGAACTTGCCTACTTCTCCTTGTTAAAGGCCTCTCGGGCTCTTCATCGTCATCATTAGGGAGGTCAATAATGTTAGGGGTTGTTCAAAGTTCAATCGACAGAATCACATCACCCAATGGTACACATTGCAGTTGAATCGACCAAAATAAAGACAGTATGGCAGAAATCATACCCAGTTTAGACGTGACCGCATCCTCCATCACCTCATCATCGTCCCTGTAAGCTGAGGTCCCAGAAGTAGCAGCGCTGCCAGTTCCCAAGTCCGTCCGGTTAAAACAAGAAAAACAAGAAGCACAGGGTGCCGAGTGAAGATAGAAAGAGACACTCACGCAGAGGCGACGGGGATGTCAATCTTAATCTTCGGCAACGCCTTTCGAAGCTTCGGCTCTGCGACTTTGGGATGCTTTGACGCTTTCTCAGTCAGAGTTGGTGAAGAGGTCCGAGGACGCTTTGAAGGCTGACCGGCTTGAGCAACCGCATTTTCATGGGCGCTCGGCCGTTCTTGGTCAAGTTTGGACCGCCTCTCCCTGCGAGGAGGCGACTCGAATTCTTCTTCGTCACTCGAGTCGTCGCTTTCTTCGTCCTCTTCACCGTCAGAAGTCCATTCGCCACTGTCGCCGCTGCTCGCCTTGCCTTCCAGATCTTGCTCTTGCTCTCCATTGGGCATCGAGTACATTTCAATGAGGGCCTGAAAGCATAACAATCAAAAGGCATTCAGTCGATCACAAACGGGACATCACATGGTGAATCGGAAAGTTACTTGATAAAACAGAAATATACCTGCTCCGGCTGGCGCGAGTTGTCGAATGGAATCACCCTCCTGGATCCCCGAGGGTTGTCTTTGTTGCTAGTGATTCCCCTCAACCAGTTCTCCAAGATGTCCTCGTTGACCTCCTCCGGGTGGATCCGAGTGGTGTCTTCGAGCCTAGAGTACATCCACATCGGATGATCGCGCACCTGAAGAGGTTGGATGCGTCGACCGAGAAAGACCTCCAGCAGATCCATCCCGGTCACTCCGTCGCGGACGAGCTGGACGACCCGTTCGACCAGCTCCTTGACCTGCGCCTTCTCTTCTAGAACTATCTTCAGGGGATCAGGCTTATCCACTCGAGCCAAGGAGAAAGGAGGAAGTCCAGTCGACTGGCCAGGGGTTGGCTGATCCTTGCAGTAAAACCAAGTCGACTGCCAGCCCCGGACCGAGTCAGGAAGGACCATCGCTGGGAAAGTACTCTTGCTCCTCATCTGGATCATCAGACCACCGCACATCTGGATCACCCGCGTCCTCTCGTCACTCGACATGGTATTTTTGACCGACTGGGAACGACAAGTGAAGATGTGTTTGAAAAGCCCCCAGTGCGGTCGACAGCCCAAGAAGTTTTCGCACATGGACACGAAAGCGGCCAGATAGACTATGGTGTTCGGAGTGAAATGGTGGAGCTGAGCCCCAAAGAAGTTCAAAAAAACCCGGAAGAAAGGGTGGGGAGGCAGCGAGAATCCACGATCTACGTGGGTTGCTAGGAGGACACACTCACCCTCTCTCGGCTGCGGCTCAGTTTCGTCCCCCGAGAGCCAAGCCGACTTGTGGGGGATCAATCCCCCCTCCACCAGGTCGTCGAGGTCGTCCTACGTGATTGCCGAGCGGATCCAGTCACCCTAGATCCAGCCCGCCGGCAGGCCGGACCTCGACGAGGATCCACCCCGGTTGGTCCGCTTGCCCTTCGCCTTCGCGGTCGCCTTCTTCGCGTGTTCCAGCGCCGCCGTCTTGTCCTTCCCCATGGTGGCAGATCGAGCTCGAGCGGAGTTCCGACGACGAGGCGGAAGCAAGAGTGGCGGAGAGATCAAGAGAAAGAGAAGAGAGAATGGTGGCGTGCGGAGCAGAGCCCCAGCCCAACGCCTTATATGAGGCTGCTTCCGAGTGGCTGACTGGTAGGCCTGGGCAGCCCTGTCAAATCCCGTGGCAATCGCGCGCGTGATACGTGGCGAAAAAGGTGGCGCGGGGATCGAGGCGGCTCCGCACTATCCCATCCGATTACTGCAGCCTCCCCCGTCCCGCGCGCTTCCCAAAATTCGGATCCCACGAAATCTGCGGGCAGCAGAACAACTCGTCAGACCGAAGATCTCCTCCGCACCGTCACTCAGAGCCTTTCAAGTATAAGAACTCACTCGACAAAAACTAAGAATGGATCAAGGCGACTGGAAAGAAAGTTGCTGTCATCACTCTAGTTCATTGATCCGAAACAAGATATGCTCATGGCATGAAAAATGAGTTAGAGAGGTGCTCAAACCCTTTCCCACTCAAACCTCGATCCATTCGGGGGCTAATGATGAAGCTATGCACCTAGGGTAGGGTCATGGACCTGTCCAAACTGACCTACCCAAGGACATCTCCAGAAGAAATGACCTTTCAATCGACTTGGATGTGTTCCACTCGACGGACTCGAAGATACTCGACCAAGAAGCAATCACTCACCAAGAAGCAACCACTCGACGGTCAGGAGAACTAAGGGCACTCTGCATGCTAACTGTCGGTTATTAAGTAGCTTTTATGGTCATCATAGCACTTTATTAGGGGCGTTACCAGTAACGCCCGATATTAATGTATTTAAACCCTTTGTAACTGAGGGCGGGAGGGGTCTGGCGAACTCTATATAAGCCACCCCCCTCCTCAGGGACAAGGGTTCGCACCCCTGTAATTCATACATGCATAATCCAGTCGACTGCCTCTAGGCTCCGAGACGTAGGGCTATTACTTCCTCCGAGAAGGGCCTGAACTCGTAAACCTTGCGTGCTTACAACTTATCCATAGCTAAGATCTCGCTTCTCCATACTTACCCCCCTACACTACTGTCAGACTTAGAACCACGACACAGGGCGCGCGACCTGCCTAGCCCAAACCGAATTGGACTAGGGGGCCGGTCCCCCTTTCCTCCTTTTCCTCCTTCTCCTTCCTTCTCCTTCTCCTCCTTCCTTTCCTCCTCCTAAGGGGAGTCCTACTCCTACTAGGAGGAGGACTCCTCCTCCTGGCGCACTCATAGAGGGCCGGCCGGCCTTCCCCCTTGCTCCTTTATATACAGGGGCAGGGGGGCACCTCTAGACACACAAGTTGATCTATTGATCTCTCCCAGCTGTGTGCGGTGCCCCCCTCCACCATATTCCACCTCGGTCATATCGTAGCGGTGCTTAGGCGAATCCCTGCGTCGGTAGCAACATCATCACCGTCACCACGCCGTCATGCTGACGGAACTCTCCCATGAAGCTCTGCTGGATCGGAGTTCGCGGGACATCATCGAGCTGAACGTGTGCTGAACTCGGAGGTGCCGTACGTTAGGTACTTGATCGGTTGGATCGTGAAGACGTACGACTACATCAACCGCGTTGTGCTAACGCTTCCGCTTTCGGTCTACGAGGGTACGTGGACAACACTCTCCCCTCTCCTTGATATGCATCACCATGATCTTGCGTGTGCGTAGGAATTTTTTTGGAATTGCTACATTCCCCAACAGTGGCATCCGAGCCTGGTTTTATGCGTTGATGTTATATGCACGAGTAGAACACAAGTGAGTTGTGGGCGATATAAGTCATACTGCTTACCAGCATGTCATACTTTAGTTCGGCGGTATTGTTGGATGAAGCGGCCCGGACCGACATTACGCGTACGCTTACGCGAGACTGGTTTTACCGCCGTGCTATGCACACAGGTGACTAGCGGGTGTCAGTTTCTCCAACTTTAGTTGAACCGAGTGTGGCTACGCCCGGTCCTTGAGAAGGTTAAAACAGCACCAACTTGACAAACTATCGTTGTGGTTTTGATGCGTAGGTAAGAACGGTTCTTGCTCAGCCCGTAGCAGCCACGTAAAACTTGCAACAACAAAGTAGAGGACGTCTAACTTGTTTTTGCAGGGCATGTTGTGATGTGATATGGTCAAGACGTGATGAGATATAAGTTGTTGTATGAGATGATCATGTTTTGTTGAACTTATCGGCAATTGGCAGAAGCCTTATGGTTGTCTCTTTATTGCATAAGATGCAAGTGCCAAATAATTGCTTTACTTTATCGCTGTGCGATAGCAATAGTTGCAAGAGCAATAGTTGGCGAGACGACCATGTGACGACACATTGATATAGATCAAGATGATGGAGATCATGGTGTCATGCCGGTGACGATGGAGATCATGATGATGCTTTGGAGATAGACATCAAAGGCACAATATGATGATGGCCATATCATGTCACATATTTTGATTGCATGTGATGTTTATCTTTTATACATCTTACTTTATGACGGTAGCATTATAAGATGATATCTCACTAAATTTCAAGATAAAAGTGTTCTCCCTGAGTATGAACTGTTGCCAAAGTTCGTCGTGCCCAGACACCACATGATGATCGGGTGTGATAAGCTCTACGTCCATCTACAACGGGTGCAAGCCAGTTTTGCACATGCAGAAATACTCGGGTTAAACTTGACGAGCCTAGCATATGTAGATATGGCCTCGAAACACTGGAGACCGAAAGGTCGAGCGTGAATCATATAGTAGATATGATCAACATAATGATGTTCACCATTGAAAACTACTCCATTTCACGTGATGATCGGTTATGGTTTAGTTGATTTGGATCACGTGATCACTTAGAAGATTAGAGGGATGTCTTTCTAAGTGGGAGTTCTTGAGTAATATGATTAATTGAACTTAAATTTATCATGAACTTAGTCCTGGTAGTATTTTCATATCTATGTTGTAGATCAATAGCTCGCGTTATTGCTTCCCTATATTTTAGATATGTTCCTAGAGAAAACTAAGTTGAAAGATGATAGTAGCAATGATGCGGACTGGGTCCGTGATCTGAGGTTTATCCTCATTGCTGCATAGAAGAATTATGTCCTTAATGCATCGCTAGGTGACTGACCTATTGCAGGAGCAGATGCAGACGTTATGAACGTTTGGCTAGCTCAATATGATGACTACTTGATAGTTTAGTGCACCATGCTTAACGGCTTAGAATCGGGGCTTCAAAGACGTTTTGAACGCCATGGAGCATATAAGATGTTCCAAGAGTTGAAATTGGTATTTCATATTCATGCCCGTGTCGAGAGGTATGAGACCTCTGACAGTACTTTGCCTACAAGATGGAGGAGAATAGCTCAACCAGTGAGCATGTGCTCAGATTGTCTGAGTACTACAATTTCTTGAATCAAGTGGGAGTTAATCTTCCAAATAAGAGAGTAATTGACAAAGTTCTCTAGTCACTATCACCGAGTTACTAGAACTTCGTGATGAACTATAGTATGCAAGGGATGACATAAATGATTCCCTAGCTTTTCATGATGATGAAATTGATGAAGGTAGAAATCAAGAAAGAGCATCAAGTGTTGATGATTAACAAGACCACTAGTTTCAAGAAAAGGGCCAAGGGAAAGAAAGGGAACTTCAAGAAGAACGGCAAGCAAGTTGCTACTGAAGTGAAGAAGCCCAAGTCTAGACCTAAGCCTGAGACTAAGTGCTTCTACTGCAAAGGGACTGGTCATCGGAAGCGGAAATGCCCTGAATGTCTAGTGGATAAGAAGGATGGCAAAGTGAACAAGGGTATATTTGATATACAGGTTATTGATGTGTACTTTACTAGTGTTTATAGCAACCCCTCGGTATTTGATACTGGTTCAGTTGCTAAGAGTAGTAACTCGAAACGGGAGTTGCAGAATGAACAGAGACTAGTTAAGGGTGAAGTGACGATGTGTGTTGGAAGTGGTTCCAAGATTGATATGATCATCATCGCACACTCCCTATACTTTCGGGATTAGTGTTAAACCTAAATAAATGTTATTTAGTGTTTGCGTTGAGCATGAATATGATTGGATCATGTTTATTGCAATACGGTTATTCATGTAAGTTAGAGAATAATTGTTGTTCTGTTTACATGAATAAAACCTTCTATGGTCATACACCCAATGAAAATGTTTTGTTGGATCTCGATCGTGGTGATACACATTTTTATAATATTGAAGCCAAAAGATGCAAAGTTAATAATGATAGTGCAACTTATTTGTGGCACTGCCGGTTAGGTCATATTGGTGTAAAGCGCATGAAGAAAATCCATGTTGATGGGCTTTTGGAATCACTTGATTATGAACCTGTTGATGCTTGCGAACCATGCCTCATGGGCAAGATGACTAAGACTCCATTCTCCGGAACAATGGAGCGAGCAACAGATTTGTTGAAAATCATGCATACTGATGTATGTGGTCCCATGAATATTGAGGCTCGCGGCAGGTATCATTATTTTCTAATCTTCACAGATGATTTGAGCAGATATGAGTATATCTACTTGATGAAACACAAGTCTGAAACATTTGAAAAGTTCGAAGAATTTCAGAGTGAAGTGGAGAATCATCGTAACAAAAATAAAAGTTTCTACGATATGATCGCAGAAGTAAAATATTTAAGTTACGAGTTTGGCCTTCAGTTAAAACAATGTGAAATAGTTTCACTACTCACGCCACCTCGAACACCACAGTGTAATGGTGTGTCCGAACGTCGTAACCATACTTTATTAGATATGGTGCGATCTATGATGTCTCTTACCGATTTACCACTATCATTTTGGGGTTATGCATTAGAGACAGCTACATTCACATTAAATAGGGCACCATCTAAATCCGTTGAGACGACACCGTATGAACTATGGTTTGGCAAGAAACCTAAGCTGTCGTTTCTTAAAGTTTGAGGTTGCAATGCTTATGTGAAAAAGTTTCAACCTGATAAGCTCAAACCCAAATCGGAGAAGTGCATATTCATAGGATACCCAAAAGAAAATGTTGGGTAAGTGTAAGGAAAGTAGAACTTGATGAGGTAACTGTACCTGCTCCCTTATTGGAAAGTAGTTCATCACAGAAATCTGTTCCTGTGACTACCACACCAATTAGTGAGGAAGCTAATGATGATGATCATGTAACTTCAGATCAAGTTACTACCGAACCTCATAGGTAAACCAGAGTGAGATCCGCACCAGAGTGGTACGGTAATCATGTTCTAGAGGTCATGTTACTTGACCATGACGAGCCTACGAACTATGAGGAAGCGATGACGAGCCAGATTTCGCGAAATGGCTTGAGGCCATGAAATCTGAGATGGGATCCATGTATGAGAACAAAGTGTGGACTTTGGTTGACCTGCCCGTTGATCGGCAAGCCATAGAAAATAAGTGGATCTTCAAGAGGAAGACAGACGCTGATAGTGGTGTTACTATCTACAAAGCTAGAATTGTCGCAAAAAGGTTTTCAACAAGTTCAAGGTGTTGACTACGATGAGAGTTTCTCGCTCGTATCTATGCTTAAGTCTATCCGAATCATGTTAGCAGTTGCCGCATTTTATGAAATCTGGCAAATGGATAAACAAAACTGCATTCCTTAATGGATTTATTAAAGAAGAGTTGTCTATGATGCAACCAGAAGGTTTTGTCAATCCTAAAGGTACTAACAAAATATGCAAGCTCCAGCGATCCATCTATGGACTGGTGCAAGCATCTCGGAGTTGGAATATACGCTTTGATAAGTTGATCAAAGCATATAGTTTTATATAGACTTGCTGTGAAGCCTGTATTTACAAGAAAGTGAGTGGGAGCACTACAGTATTTCTGATAAGTATATGTATGACATATTGTTGATCGGAGATAATGTAGAATTATTCTGCAAAGCATAAAGTAATGTTTGAAAGGAGTTTTTTCAAAGAAAGACCTCGGTGAAGCTGCTTACATATTGAGCATCAAGATCTATAGAGATAGATCAAGATGCTTGATAAGTTTTTCAATGATTACATACCTTGACAAGATTTTGAAGTAGTTCAAAATGGAACAGTCAAAAATGAGTTCTTGCCTATGTTACAAGGTGTGATGTTGAGTAAGACTCAATACCCGACCACGGCAGAAGATAGAGAGAGAATGAAAGTCATTCCCTATGCCTCAGCCATAGGTTCTATAAAGTATGCCATTCTGTGTACCAGACCTATTGTATACCCTGCCTTGAGTTTGGCAAGGGAGTACAATAGTGATCTAGGAGTAGATCACTGGACATTGGTCAAAATTATCCTTAGTGGAATATGGATATGTTTCTCGATTATGGAGGTGACAAAAGGTTCGTCGTAAAGGGTTACGTCGATGCAAGTTTTGACAGTAATCTAGATGACTCAAAGTCTCAATCTGGATACATATTGAAAGTGGGAGCAATTAGCTAGAGTAGCTCCGTGCAGAGCATTGTTGACATAGAAATTTGCAAAATACATACGGATCTGAATGTGGCAGACCCATTGACTAAACTTCCCTCACAAGCAAAACATGATCACAACTTAGTACTCTTTCGGTATTAATCACATAGCAATGTGAACTAGATTATTGACTCTAGTAAACCCTTTTGGTGTTGGTCAGATGATGATGTGAACTATGGGTGTTAGTCACATGGTGATGTGAACTATTGATGTTAAATCACATGGCGATGTGAACTAGATTATTGACTCTAGTGCAAGTGGGAGACTGAAGGAAATATGCCCTAGAGACAATAATAAAGTTATTATTTATTTCCTTATATCATGGTAAATGTTTATTATTCATGCTAGAGTTGTATTAACTGGAAACATAATACATGTGTGAATACATAGACAAACAGTATGTCACTAGTATACCTCTACTTGACTAGCTCGTTGAATCAAAGATGGTTAAGTTTCCTAGCCATAGACATGAGTTGTCATTTGATTAACGGGGTCATATCATTAGAGAATGATGTGATTGACTTGACCCATTCTGTTAGCATAGCACTTGATCACTTAGTTTGTTGCTATTGCTTTCTTCATGACTTATACATGTTCCTATGACTATGAGATTATGCAACTCCCGTTTATCAGAGGAACACTTTGTGTGCTACCAAACGTCACAATGTAACTGGGTGATTATAAAGGTGCTCTACAGGTGTCTCCGAAGGTACTTGTTGGGTTGGCGTATTTCGAGATTAGGATTTGTCACTCTGATTGTCGGAGAGGTATCTCTGGGCCCACTCGGTAATGCACATCACTATAAGCCTTGCAAGCATTGCAACTAATAAGTTAGTTGCGAGATGATGTGTTACGGAACGAGTAAAGAGACTTGCCGGTAACGAGATTGAACTAGGTATTGAGATACCGACGATCGAATCTCGGGCAAGTAACATACCAATGACAAAGGGAACAACGTATGTTGTTATGCGGTTTGACCGATAAAGATCTTCGTAGAATATGTAGGAGACAATACGAGCATCCAGGTTCCGCTATTGGTTATTAACCGGAGACGTGTCTCGGTCATGTCTACATAGTTCTCGAACCTGTAGGGTCCGCACGCTTAAAGTTTGATGACGATTGTATTATGAGTTTATGTGATTTGATGTACCGAAGGTAGTTCGGAGTTCCGGATGAGCTCGGGGACATGAAGAGGAGTCTCGAAATGGTCGAGACATAAAAATCGATATATTGGATGACTATATTCGGACATCGGAAAGGTTCCAAGTGATTTGGGTATTTTCGGGGGTACCGGGGAGTTACGGGAATACGAGGAAGAAGTAATGGGCCTCATGGGCCAAGTGGTGGAAGAGAGGAGGCAGGGCGCGCGGCCCCACTAGCCCAAACCAAATTGGACTAGGGGCCCGGTCCCCCTTTCCTTGTTTTCCTCCTTCTCCTTCCTTCTCCTTCTCCTCCTTCCTTTCCTCCTCCTAGTAGGAGTAGGAAAGGGGAGTCCAACTCCTACTAGGAGGAGGACTCCTCCTCCTGGCGCGCCCATAGAGGGCCGGCCGGCCTCCCCCCTTGCTCCTTTATATACAGGGGCAGGGGGCACCTCTAGACACACAAGTTGATCTATTGATCTCTCCCAGCCATGTGCGGTGCCCCCCTCCACCATATTCCACCTCAGTCATATCGTAGTGGTGCTTAGGCGAAGCCTTGCGTCGGTAGCAACATCATCATCGTCACCACGCCGTCGTGCTGATGGAACTCTCCCGTGAAGCTCTGCTGGATCAGAGTTCGCGGGACGTCATCGAGCTGAACATGTGCTGAACTCGGAGGTGCCGTACGTTCGGTACTTGGATCAGTCGGATCATGAAGACGTACGACTACATCAACCGCGTTGTGCTAAGGCTTTCACTTTCGGTCTACGAGGGTACGTGGACAACACTCTCCCCTCTCGTTGATATGCATCACCATGATCTTGCGTGTGCGTAGGAATTTTTTTGAAATTTCTACGTTCCCCAACAAGAACGCCGTTGTGCGTATCCATGAAAACGAGGCGCGAGATGACTGCACGGCCTCACAGTGTTTATCGGTGCCAGTTACTAGCTCGAGGGAACTTGAGATAGCTGCTTCTCACATCTTCACTCCAGCAAACTTCTATATGTTGCAACATGATCTTAGAAAAATTGGCGGCATGAAGATTGTAGAAATTAAGCTGGGAGACGGATCACAGCAGTACATCGTGGCCTGGAAGAATAACCGGAAGCGCCGTTTTTGGGTGGAGTATACACCAGAAAATTCCACAGAAACTATAAGGTGCAGTTGTAGAAGAAGGATTCGAAAGGGTCTACCTTGCAAGCACATATTCCATGTACTGAAGCACTTGAACATATCTGAAATACTAAAGTGTTTAGTTCTTGTTCGATTCACGAAAGAAGCAAGGTTGGGACTGCCTGCAAGGCGCACAAGTGATCTGTTGGGATTTGGTTGGACTGGGGCCGGGGAAAGAATGAAATATAGCCAGGTCAGTGTGTTAGCGTCAGAAGCTATGCATGCGGCATGCAAACACCCTGCTTTGTGGGATCAGTTACAGGAGAGTTTGAAGGATGTGATAGCTAAGAGTCATGAGTATGATCTGCTACAGGAAAATTTGATCAAGCAAACAAATGACATCAGTAAGTGTGCAGTTGAATATGTGGACGATGGTGAAGGCAACATGATTGCGGTTAAAGATCCTATGAAAGTGTCAAGCAAAGGTGCAACAAAGATAGATGAGAGCCGCCCTATCTCGAAAAATGGTAGACCACTCTCTTTTGATGAGTTGAAAACCCGGTGCAGCGCTTGCAAATTGCTAGGACACACTAGACGTAGCAAGAAATGCAAACTAAATCAGAAGTAAGTGTTTGTATGCATTGTGGAATATTAAATTTTTTATCATTCATTAACTTACCTTGTCTTTTATCATCTGCAGAAAAGTGGAGAAGGAAGAAGAGTAGAACACTTGCTTCAATTATTTACTGTGTTAATTGGGCGGCTCATGCTAAGGTAGCTGTAGGGGATTCTGTTTCTTTGGTTTGGAGGCTTTCGCCCCCTGATTGTATCCTTAGAGTATTAGCAGGTGAGATCCCAGACTTTGTTTAAATAAAGTAAGATGTTTCCCTCAAAACAAAAATCAAAAAAATTATTTACTGTGCTATGACCGGGGCGGGAGGTAGAAAGAATATTGTACATTTCCCCTCCCCACGTCCTAAGTGCCATTAAATAAGTAACTGTACCACTCTCCTCCCCACCACGCACTCACCCACCTCCCACGGGCGCCGGTTCGAACTCCCCTCTTATCCCCACCTACAGTAGATCAAGAAAACTCTCGTCAGCGACCGCTGCAGCCGCCTCCATGGAGAGAAGCCTCAGCTGGCAGAGAGCAATGGTGGAGCTCGCCGACGATGACGAGGGGTGGCGCGCGCAGTTGACGGAGGTGTGCGGCTGGTTCCCCAGCACGGAGATGTTGGTCAAGCACGCGCATGGCCTCGTCAAAGTCCTCACCGACGCCGAGAAGAAGCGCGCCTTCCCCTACGGCCACGGCGTCCCACCGGCTCTCCTCCTCGTGTGGGCAATGCAAGAGGCCACGCTGAGCGACTCCCCTGTTCAGCGCGCAAGGTGGTGGATGTACCGCTCCACCACCATGACGCTGCGGCCAGATCTAGCACGCGTCGCATCGAGGGTGGAGCGCGTCGACGTCGAGCTCGCTCTCCCTGCGGCCGTCAGCCCGGAGTACCAGGTCCGCCACGTGCCGAAGCCAGTCCCGCCGTTGGGCTCTGACGTCATGGAGGACGACGTGAAGGAGGTACTGGTCATCCCTGATGACCATGAGGAGGGCGAGGAGGACGCCGTGCAGATGGTAGCATCGGTCGCCGTCGAGGGTGGCAAGACAATGCCCATCGACGTCGAGCTCCTACCCCTCCTCCCTGACATAGTGAAGGTGGAAGAAGAGGAGGTGGCTCAGGATCAGGTGGCGCAGCTGTCGAACAGGACGGCGGTCAACCAGAAGGCTTCTCCGTGTGTGGTGCGCCGCTCACCCCGCCTCAAATTTTTGAAGAAGTGAAGATGGGCACATTTGCTGAAGGTGGAGGAAGCTGCTGGTTATCTTAAGTTAGTTATGCTGTTATATGTTTGAGCATATAAGTTAACATTATTTTGGGTTTGATGTTGGTTAGGTATGCTTTTATATGTAAGCATATAAGTTATGCAATCGGTACGGTTTGGTCGGGTTCTTTATGGCTGAAGAACTCAATATCTACTAATCACCCTAAGTGTCAAGTTCAGTTAAATTACAGAATTTTGAATATGTACTGTTGCTTTGCTTCAGTGTTGCATCAAAGGTGTAGGTGCTGCTACATGTTGCTCCTATGTTGCAACAACACAATGAACTGGGCTGCTGCATAAATTAGTAGTGTTGCTAGGTGATGTGCACATGTGCATCGCTTACCAAATATAGAACATGCCAAAAATGCACTGTCTGCCAAATATAGAACATGCCAAAAGAGCATTGTCTGCCAAATATAGAACATGCCAAAAGTGCATTGTCTACCAATCATGATGGCCCCATGTTATTTATGCTGCAATCTCTGTTACACTTTGCCCATAAACTGAATAGCAAATAATTCACCAGCATTTCATCATGTCAATTACAATGATGTCAATAACTTTATGAACAATCTACTTGCTAACTATGACAACAATCATAATGGCAAGCAGGCCAAGATACAGAAGACCTCCAAATCCTAAAATCCTATCCCTATAGAGCAATATTTCCTTGTGCATCTTAACCATTGCCCTCTTTTCTTCCCCATTCCTTTTAATTTCAGCTTCATATTCTGTAATCTTAGTCTCCAGTTTCTTGTTCTTCATGGCAAGATACTTAATGACTGACTTTGCTTTGCTATCCCACTCCCGATCAACCCATTCAACATACTCAGAAGT
Organism: Triticum urartu; assembly: GCF_003073215.2. Lineage (NCBI taxonomy): Eukaryota > Viridiplantae > Streptophyta > Magnoliopsida > Poales > Poaceae > Triticum > Triticum urartu. Next base: position 25,382,237 of record NC_053028.1, on the reverse strand, counting down.
GAGATCATCCTAAATAAATCATGAGCAATTCAAGTCATTTTATAACTGAACTTGTCACTGCAACCGTTAAACACTGAACTTTTTTGCAGCTTGACCGCAATAGCAGTACTAGTTTGAAGATCATGCTCAGTAGACTAACCTCAAACACACATCCCCCGAGTGCGCTGCCAAAATTGTCTGCATCTATGCAGACACGACCACCAGGAGTTTCCTGATGACCACATAGATGGAGCTTGTCATGGCGACAAGTGATGAATTATGGGCAATAATGCTGGGATGTAAAGAACAACGGTAGAGAACTTACCTTTTTGCCACCAAAGTGTAGCAATGAAGAAACCCTGGCCGCGGGTTCTCCCGGCCTGCCGCCGCCCACGAAACCCCCGTCCCCTGTTCCACTCGATCCGCCGCTGCTGCCTCCTATGCCACTGAATCCGCCACGCCTGCTTGCAGGACCCAAGGTTCGACCTAACTTGCGGTCGCCACCACTCTTCTCGCTGCAGCCGCCGCCGCCCGACGCCCAGCTCGCTGTCATGCTTTCGCCATCGAGATTTGGAGGCGCAAATGGAGAGAGAGGGCTAGGGATTTGGAAAGGAAACGAGAAAAGGGAAAGTTAGATGTGAACCTGGCAAAATGGGCTGGTGTAGCGCTGCCAACACGATAGCCCGCCTGTGGGGCCCCTCACGTGGTTAGATGGGCCGTGCCTGGCATCATGGTGAGTACAGAAAAAGTTAATTATACATATAGTTAAAAAAACTACGGGTTTGTAAAAAAAATAGAAAAACATGATGTCTGATAACACGCGATAGAGCCAACGAGCTGACATGATTAATTTTGATCAGTGTAATATTACATTTTGGCTCGATATATTTACTTATCTACCATGACTACTTTTCATAATCATGTGATGAGGGGGAATTACCAGGAGATTATGCAAGATGATGACATGCAGATAGCTAAGGCAGAAGGCTAAGCTTGGTAGAGTTTTAAAAAAGTAAAGATTGTGAAAATTTTAATATGTAACTTACGAGAGCAGTTGAAGAGAAAAATAGACTATTATAAAACATTGGATAATGAGAAAAATATTAAGCAAGAACACTTGATAAGTGAAGCCGTGAAAAATACAATTATAAAAAATTGGAGAACGAAAATAATATTAAGCAAGAACAATTGATAAGTGAAGCCAAAACTTTATTGGCACGACCAAATTGTCTTCTCCGAGCGAATTGTATGACCGAATTGTCTGACAGACACATACACATGTATGTGTCACAATATTGTCACGTGGGGGCAGTGTTGTAGGGTTCTGTCGCCGGAGAAACCCTAGAAAATGCATTGAGTGTCGGAAATGAACGATACTTGTCATGCATGCATTCCATGGTCATCCTAGGGTATGCATAAAGTTTGGGATCATTTGGTGGGACCGTCAAGGAAAACCACTTTCAGACCTGCCCTCCGGTAGACCCGAATGGTCCTGCCTGTACATGGTGCATGTGGAAGCATGCATGAGATGACCCCAACTTTTGGGACCATGTGGGCCTGGCCAATGTGGTCCCCCAGGCAAGGTGTGCACGAATTAGGACACAAAACACACGTTGTGTCACGTGGGGGCAGTGTTGTAGGGTTTTGTCGCCGGAAAACGCCTAGAAAATGCATCGAGTGACGGAAATGAACGATACTCGCCATGCATGCTTGCCATGGTCATCCTAGGGTGTGCATACAATTTGGTCTCAATTGGTGAGACCGAGAAGAAAAACCTGCTTGTAGTACATGCTGCAAGTGGAGGCATACATGCGATTGTCCCAACTGTATTTGATTTAATAATATTTGAAATATGAAACAGAAAAGAAAATTTATAATTAGGAAAGAGAACCATGAAAAGTTAAATAAAAGACAACATTATATCATACATTATTTAAATTTATAACTGTCAGAACAAAGAAAAGAGGAGAATATAGAAAACAAAAGAAAAATTTGAATGAATAAGTGCAATAAAAGACAACATATTATCTTACATTTAAAAATTAATTCAAATATAAAAAAGATAAGATCTATTAGAATGAAGAAGTGAAATAAAAAAATACATATTATCTTACATTTTCAAAATATTTCAAATATAAAGAAGAGAACAAATATTAGAATGAAGAAGTGAAATAAAACAGAACATTTTATCTTACAAACTAAAAATATTCAATAATAATAAAGATAAGAAACATTAGAATGAAGAATTGAAATAAAACACACCATTTTAGTTTATATTTCGTAAATATTATCAATATACAAAAGAGAATGAACAAATGAAATAAAACACAACAAAATTTTGCATATTTTTAAAATTTTAGTAAACACTGTTAGAAATAATATAGAAAAATTGATTTGATTTTAAATATTAGAAATATAAACAAGAAAATAAATTTTGGAGTTAAGAAGTGAAAAACAAAGAAAATATCAAACAGATCAGCGCACGGGTAAGGATGCCCTGGGCCAGCCCGCCTGAATTGGGCCCAAGGCGGAGCCGCGCAGGGCACATCGTAGCGCACAACCGTTGGGTGGTGGGAGTTTAGTCCCACCTCACCAAGCGAGAGAGCGCCGCACCGGTTTATATACCCGGCTGCGACTCCCCTCCCAAGCTCCTATCAATTGCAGGCAGTACATTGCCTAACTCTCGTCCCCTCTGCCCCGTGGGGCCTACTAGCAGCAGAGATATTCTGCACCACGGGCCTGCATCCTAGCCCATGCACGTCAGGGTTCCTAGTCGTATGCAGGCCGTGGAGTATGAATTATCCTGCTCTGGTAGGTGGGCACATTTTTTTGGCATATTGCCATGTGTATTGATCTTCAAAACACACACTAAATTATACACATGCTCACTTGCATCCAATACACATTTTTTGCATATATGACAAGTTAATGTTTTGACCTTCAAGTCATCTAATAAATTTTACACATGCTCACTTACACGTAATACACATGGATATTAATGGGATTTCAACAAAAATGAGGCCGTGGTGTATGAATTATCCTCCCACATGCATGCCATGGTCATGGTAGGGTGTGCAAAAGTTTGGGATCATTTGGTGGGTCCGGCAAGGAAAACCTCTTTCAAACTTGCCCTCCGGCAGACCCGAATGGTCCGGCTTGTACATGGTTCATGTGGAGGCATGCATGAGATGACCCCAACTTTTTGGGAGCACGTGAGCATGGCCAATGTGGCCCCCCATGCAAGGTGTGCATGAATTCGGACACAAGACGCACGGTGCGTCACGTCGGGGCACTGTTCTAGGGGGGCATTGTAAAATTTCCTTTTTCCAAATTTTCTTTCATAGGCATGATTGGCACATGTGGGTCACCATATGCAAGAAAGTCTGGGTGATTTGGAGGTGGTGGGAAAAATCACATTTGTTCAAAAACTGGCTTAAGTTAGACCAAATGGCCCATCCGGAATTCGGTCATTTTTTCAACCACCTCCAAATGACCTCAAATTTGGCACACATGATCTCTTGCACAAACAAAGCTAGGTTTCCAAGGTTTTATATTTTTTGTATTTTTTATTAATTTATAATGCCCTCTAGACTGACTGGTCAAAATACTGGTCTATACCTCAGGGGGGCATTGTAAAATTTCCAATTTTCTTTCATAGGAATGATTGGCACATGTGGGTCACCATGTGCAAGAATGTTTGGGTGATTTGGAGGTGGTGGGAAAAATCACATTTGTTCAAAAACTGGCTTAAGATACCAAATGGCCCCTCTGGAATGCGGTCATTTTTCGACCACCTCCAAATGACCTCAACTTTGGCACACATGATCTCTTGCACAAACAAAGCTAGGTTTCCAAGGTTTTATATTTTTTGAGTTTTTATTAATTTATAATGCCCTCTAAACTGACTGGTCAAAACATCGGTCTATACCTCAGGGGGGCATTGTAAAATATTCTTTTTACAAATTTTCTTTCATAGGCATGATTGGCACATGTGGGTCACCATGTGCAAGAAAGTTTGGGTGATTTGGAGGTGGTGGGAAAATCACATTTGTTCAAAAACTGGCTTAAGTTAAGACCAAATGGCCCTTCGGAATGCGGTCATTTTTTCGACCACCTCCAAATGACCTCAAATTTGGTACACATGATCTCTTGCACAAAAATCTAGGTTTCCAAGGTTTTAATTTTTTTATTAATTTATAATGCCCTCTAGACTGACTGGTCAAAACATCGGTCTATACCTCACGGGGGCATTGTAAAATATTCTTTTTCCAAATTTTCTTTCATAGGCATGATTGGCACATGTGGGTCACCATGTGCAAGAAAATTTGGGTGATTTGGAGGTGGTGGAAAAAATCACATTTGTTCAAAAACTGGCTTAAGTTAAAAGACCAAATGGCCCTTCCGGAATGCGGTCATTTTTTCGACCACCTCCAAATCACCTCAATTTTGGCACACATGATCTCTTGCATAAACAAAGCTGGGTTTCCAAGGTTTTATATTTTTTAAATTTTTTATTAATTTGTAATGCCATCTAGACTGACTGGTAAAAAAATCGGTCTATACCTCACGGGGGCATTGTAAAAATATTCTTTTTACAAATTTTCTTTCATAGGCATATTTGGCACATGTGGGTCACCATGTGCAAGAAAATTTGGGTGATTTTGAGGTGGTGGGAAAAATCACATTTGTTCAAAAATTGGCTTAAGTTAGACCAAATGGCCCCTCCGGAATGCGATGATTTTTTCGACAACCTCCAAATCACCTCAAATTTGGCACACATGATCTCTTGCACAAACAAAGCTAGGTTTCCAAGGTTTTATATTTTTTGAATTTTTTATTAATTTATAATGCCATCTAGACTGACTGGTCAAAACATCGGTCTATACCTCAAGGGGGCATTGTAAAATATTATTTTTCCAAATTTTCTTTGATAGCCATGTTTTGTCACATGTGGGTCACCATGTACAAGAAAATTTGGGTCACAATTTTTGAATTTTGACTTAATTTTTTATGCACTGCCCAATGCCGGTGATACGTCTCCAACGTATCTATAATTTTTGATTGCTCCAGGCTATATTATCTACTATTTTGGACTATATTGGGCTTTATTTTCCACTTTTATATTATTTTTGGGACTAACCTATTAACCGGAGGCCCAGCCCAAAATTGATGCTTTTTGCCTATTTCAGTGTTTCGGATAAACAGAATATCAAACGGAGTCCAAACGGAATAAAATCTTCGGAAACGTGATTTTCTCACCGAACGTGATCCAGGAGACTTGGACCCTACTGCAAGGGATCAAAGAGGAGGTCACGAGGGTGGGGGGCGCCCCCCTAGGGCGCGCCCCCTGCCTCGTGGGCCCCTCAGTGCTCCACCGACGTACTCCTTCCTCCTATATATACACACGTACCCCCAAACAATCAGAACAGGAGCCAAAAACCTAATTCCACCGCCGCAACTTTCTGTATCCACGAGATCCCATCTTCCGGCCTGTTCCAGAGCTCCGTCGGAAGAGGGCCGTCATCACGGAGGGCTTCTACATCATCCTAGCCCCTTCGATGAAGTGTGAGTAGTTTACCTCAGACCTTCCGGTACATAGTTAGTAGCTAGATGGCTTCTTCTCTCTCTTTGAATCTCAATACAAAGTTCTCCCCCTCTCTTGTGGAGATCTATTTGATGTAATCTTCTTTTTGCGGTGTGTTTGTTGACACCGATGAATTGTAGGTTTATGATCAAGTCTATCTATGAATAATATTTGAATCTTCTCTTAATTCTTTTATGTATGATTGGTTATCTTTGCAAGTCTCTTCGAATTATCCATTTGGTTTGGCCAACTAGATTGGTAGTTCTTGCCATGGGAGAAGTGCTTTGCTTTGGGTTCGATCTTGCGATGTCCTTACGCAGTGACAGAATGGGCAGCAAGGCACGTATTGTATCATTGCCATCGAGGATAACAAAATGGGGTTTATTTCATATTGCATGAATTTATCTCTCTACATCATGTCATCTTGCTTAAGGCGTTACTCTGTTTTTAACTTAATACTCTAGATGCATGCTGGATAGCGGTCGATGAGTGGAGTAATAGTAGTAGATGCGGAATCGTTTCGATCTACTTGTCACGGACGTGATGCCTATATACATGATCATGCCTAGATATTCTCATAATTATGCTCAATTCTATCAATTGCTCAACAGTAATTTGTTCACCCACCGTAGAATACTTATGCTCTTGAGAGAAGCCACTAGTGAAACCTATGGCCCCCAGGTCTATTCTCATCATATCAATCTCCATCACTTTAATATTGTTTTGCTTTTTTACGTTGCCTTTACTTTTTTACTTTGCATCTTTATATCAAAAATACCAAAAATATTATATCTATCATATCTCACTCTCGTAAGTGACCGTGAAGGGCTTGACAACCCCTAATCGCGTTGGTTGCGAGTAGCTATCACTTTGTGCAGGTACGAGGGACTTGAGCGTGGGCTCCTACTGGATTGATACCTTGGTTCTCAAAAACTAAGGGAAATACTTACGCTACTCTGCTGCATCATCCCTTCCTCTTCGGGGAAAACCAACGCAAGCTCAAGACGTAGCTAGAAGGATTTCTGGCGCCGTTGCCGGGGAGTCTACGCAAAAATTCAACATACCAAGTACCCATCACAATCCCTATCTCTCGCATTACATTATTTGCCATTTGCCTGTCGTTTTCCTCTCCCCCCCAATTCACCCTTGCCGTTTTATTCGCCCTCTCTCTCTATCCTCCCTCTTTATTTGCCTCTTTTTGCCCGTTTGCTTTTGTTTGCTCGTGTGTTAGATTGCTTGTTTACGCGATGGCTCAAGATACTACCAAATTGTGTGACTTCACCAATACCAATAATAATGATTTCCTTAGCACTCCGATTGCTCCTCTTACCGATGCTGAATCTTGTGAAATTAATACTGCTTTGTCAAATCTTGTTATGAAAGATCAATTCGCCGGCCTTCCTAGCGAAGATGTCGCTACTCATCTGAATAGCTTCGTTGATTTATGTGATATGCAAAAGAAAAAAGATGTCAATAATGATGTCGTTAAATTGAAGCTATTTCCTTTTTCGCTTAGAGATCGTGCTAAAGCTTGGTTTTCGTCTTTGCCTAAGAATAGTATTGATTCATGGAACAAGTACAAAGATGCTTTTATCTCTAAGTATTTTCCTCCCTCTAAGATCATCTCTCTTAGAAACGATATAATGAACTTTAAACAACTTGATCATGAACATGTTGCACAAGCTTGGGAGAGAATGAAATTAATGATACGTAATTGCCCTACTCATGGTTTGAATTTGTGGATGAGCATACAAAAATTTTATGCCGGATTGTACTTTGCTTCTAGAAATCTTTTAGATTCGGCCGCGGGAGGCACTTTTATGGAAATCACTTTAGGAGATGCTACTAAACTCCTAGATAATATTATGGTTAATTATTCTCAATAGCATACTGAAAGAACTTCTAATAAAAAGTGCATGCGATAGAAGAAATTAATGTGTTGAGTGGAAAGATGGAAGAACTTATGAAATTATTTGCTACTAAGAGTGTTTCTTCTGATGCTAATGATATGCCTTTGTCTACTTTGATTGAGAATAACTATGAATCTATGGATGTGAATTTTGTTGGTAGGAATAATTTTGGTAGCAACGCCTATAGAGGGAATTTTAATCCTGGGCCATATCCTAGTAATCCTTCTAATAATTATGGGAATTCCTACAACAACTCTTATGGAAATTATAATAAGATGCCCTCTGATTTTGAATCTAATATTAAAGAATTTATTTCTTCGCAAAAGAATTTTAATGCTATGATTGAAGAAAAATTGCTTAAGATTGATGATTTGGCTAGGAACGTTGATAGAATTGCTCTTGATGTTGATGCTTTGAAACTTAGATCTATTCCACCTAAGCACGATATCAATGAGTCTCTAAAATCCATGAGAATTTCAATTGATGAGTGTAAGGAAAGAACCGCTAGGATGCGTGCTTCCAAAGACGCCTTTATTAAAGCGTGTTCTTCCAATTCCTACGAAAATCAAGATGAAGATCTAAAAGTTATTGATGTGTATCCAATTAAATCTTTATTTTGCAATAGGAACCTTGATGAAACTGAATATGATCTTCCTTTAACTAGAAGGCGTTCTAAAAATTCAGTGTTTAGATCTTAATGATGTAATTGATGAAACCGGGATTGAAAGAAATAAAAATCTAGATGTTGCTAAACCCACTATATTGGATTTCAAGGAATTTAATTATGAAAGTTGCTCTTTGATTGATTGTATTTCCTTGTTGCAATCCGTGGTAAATTCTCCACATGCTTATATTTGAAATAAAGCCTTCACCGAACATATTGTTGATGCCTTGATGCAATCTTATGAAGAAAAACTTGAGTTGAAAGTTTCTATCCCTAGAAAACTCTATGATGAGTGGGAACCAACTATTAAAATTAAAATTAAAGATCATGAGTTTTATGCTTTGTGTGATTTGGGTGCTAGTGTCTCTACTATTCCCAAGACTTTGTGTGATTTACTAGATTTCCGTAATTTTGATGATTGCTCTCTGAACTTGCATCTTGCGGATTCCACTATTAAGAAACCTATGGGAAGAATTAATGATGTTCTTATTGTTGCAAATAGGAATTATGTGCCCGTAGATTTCATTGTTCTTGATATAGATTGCAATCCTTCTTGCCCTATTATTCTTGGTAGACCTTTCCTTAGAACGGTTGGTGCGATTATTGATATGAAGGAAGGGAATATTAGATTTCAATTTCCATTAAAAAAGGGCATGGAACACTTTCCAAGAAATAAATAAAATTACCATATGAAACTATCATGAGAGCCACTTATGGATTGCCTACCAAAGATGGCAATACCTAGATCTATCCTCGCTTTTATGCCTAGCTAGGGGAGTTAAACGATAGCGCTTGTTGGGAGGCAACCCAATTTTATTTTTATTCCTTGCTTTTTGCTCCTGTTTAGTAATAAATAAATTATTTAGCCTCTGTTTTGGTTGTGTTTTTTGTGTTTAATTAGTGTTTGTGCCAAGTAGAACCGTTGGAAAGACTTGGGGAAAGTCTTGTTGAACTTGTTGTAAAAAAACAGAAACTTTAGCGCTCACGAGAACTGCTGTCATTTTTATTTGAAGAGTGCTATTTAGTTAATTCTTTTGAAGATGATTAATAGATAAATTCATCACGTCCAGAAATTTATTTTAGAATTTTTTGGGTTCCAGATCTTGCGCTAGCTACAGATTACTACAGACTGTTCTGTTTTTGACAGATTCTGTTTTTCGTGTGTTGTTTGCTTATTTTGATGAATCTATGGCTAGTAAAATAGTTTATAATCCATAGAGAAGTTGGAATACAGTAGGTTTAACACCAATATAAATAAACAATGAGTTCATTACATAACCTTGAAGTGGTCTTTTGTTTTCTTTTGCTAACGGAGCTCACGAGTTTTCTATTTTGAGTTTTGTGTTGTGAAGTTTTCAAGTTTTGGGTGAATTCTTTTGATGGATCATGGAACAAGGAGTGGCAAGAGCCTAAGATTGGGGATGCCCATGGCACCACCAAGATAATCCAAGGACACAAAAAGTCAAAGCTTGGGGATGCCCCGGAAGGCATCCCCTCTTTTCGTCCACTTCCATCAGTAATTTACTTGGAGCTATATTTTTATTCACCAACATGATATGTGTTTTGCTTGGACCGTCTTGTATTATTTGTGTCTTTGTTTGTTAGTATGCCACAATCATCCTTGCTGTACACACCTTTTGAGAGAGCCATATAAGAATTAAAACTTGATATACTACTCTATGTGCTTCACTTATATCTTTTGAGCTAAGTAGTTTTGCTCTATGTGCTTCACTTATATCTTTTGAGCTAAGTGGTCTTGCTCTGTGTGCTTCACTTATATCTTTTGAGAGTTATAATTTTGTTCTATGTGCTTCACTTAGATCTTTTAGAGCATGGTGGTGGATTCGTTTTAAAGAAACTATTGATCTCGCATGCTTCACTTAAATTAATTTGAGAGTCTCTTAATAGCATGGTAATTCGCCTAATAATAATATGCTTGGTATTCAATATTTGTGAAACTTTCTTTTGAGTGTGCTGAATACTAAGAAAAGATTGAAGCATGATAATTGTTTTGAGATATGGAGGTGATAATATTAAAGTCATGCTAGTTGAGTAGTTGTGAATTTAAAGAATACTTGTGTTGAAGTTTGTGATTCCCGTAGCATGCACGTATGGTGAACCGTTATCTGATGAAGTCGGAGCATGATTTATTTATTGATTGTCTTCCTTATGAGTGGCGGTCGGGGACGAGCGATGGTCTTTTGCTACCAATCTATCCCCCTAGGAGCATGCGCGTAATACTTTGCTTTGATAATTTCTAGATTTTTGCAATAAGTATATGAGTTCTTTATGACTAATGTTGAGTCCATGGATCAAACACACTTCCACCCTTCCACCCTTGCTAGCCTCTCTAATACCGCGCACCTTTCGCCGGTATCATACACCTACCATATACCTTCCTCAAAATAGCCACCATACCTACCTATTATGGCATTTCCATAGCCATTCCGAGATATATTGCCGTGCAACTTTCCACCATCTAGTTCATCATGACACATCCATCATTGTCATATTGCTTAGCATGATCATGTAGTTGACATAGTATTTGTGGCAAAGCCACCGTTCATAATTCTTTCATACTTGTCACTCTTGATTCATTGCATATCCCGGTACACCGCCGGAGGCATTCATATAGAGTCATACTTTGTTTTAGTATCGAGTTGTAATCATTGAGTTGTAAATAAATAGAAGTGTGATGATCATCATTCAATAGAGCACTGTCCCAAATAAAAAATGAAGAGAAAGGCCAAAGAAAAAAAGAAGGCCCAAAAAATAAATAAATAAAAAAGGGGCTTTATTTTCCACTTTTATATTATTTTTGGGACTAACCTATTAACCGGAGGCCCAGCCTAGAATTGCTGTTTTTGCCTATTTCAGTGTTTCGGATATACAGAATATCAAACGGAGTCCAAACGGAATAAAATCTTCGGAAACGTGATTTTCTCACCGAACGTGATCCATGAGACTTGGACCCAACTGCAAGGGATCAAAGAGGAGGTCACGAGGGTGGGGGGCGCCCCCCCCTAGGGCGCGCCCCCCTGCCTCCTGGGCCCCTCAGTGCTCCACCGACGTACTCCTTCCTCCTATATATAAAAACGTACCCCCAAACGATCAGAACAGGAGCCAAAAACCTAATTCCACCACTGCAACTTTCTATATCCACGAGATCCCATCTTGGGGCCGTTTCCGGAGCTCCGCCGGAAGAGGGACGTAATCACGGAGGGCTTCTACATCATCCTAGCCCCTCCGATGAAGTGTGAGTAGTTTACCTCAGACCTTCGGGTCCATAGTTAGTAGCTAGATGGCTTCTTCTCTCTCTTTGAATCTCAATACAAAGTTCTCCCCCTCTCTTGTGGAGATCTATTCGATGTAATCTTCTTTTTGCGGTGTGTTTGTTGAGACCGATGAATTGTGGGTCTATGATCAAGTCTATCTATGAATAATATTTGAATCTTCTTTGAATTCTTTTATGTATGATTGGTTATCTTTGCAAGTCTCTTCGAATTATCCATTTGGTTTGGCCAACTAGATTGGTAGTTCTTGCCATGGGATAAGTGCTTAGCTTTGGGTTTGATCTTGCGGTGTCCTTACCCAGTGATGGAAGGGGCAGCAAGGCACGTATTGTATCGTTGCCATCGAGGATAACAAGATGGGGTTTATTTCATATTGCATGAATTTATCTCTCTACATCATGTCATCTTGCTTAAGGTGTTACTCTGTTTTTAACTTAATACTCTAGATGCATGCTGGATAGCGGTCGATGAGTGGAGTAATAGTAGTAGATGCGGAATCGTTTCGATCTACTTGTCACGGACGTGATGCCTATATACATGATCATGCCTAGATATTCTCATAATTATGCTCAATGCTATCAATTGCTCAACAGTAATTTGTTCACCCACCGTGGAATACTTATGCTCTTGAGAGAAGCCACTAGTGAAACCTATGGCCCCGGGGTCTATTCTCATCATATCAATCTCCGTCACTTTAATATTGTTTTTCTTTTTTACTTTGCCTTTACTTTTTACTTTGCATCTTTATATCAAAAATACCAAAAATATTATATCTATCATATCTCACTCTCGTAAGTGACCGTGAAGGGCTTGACAACCCCTAATCGTGTTGGTTGCGAGTAGGTATCGCTTTGTGCAGGTACGAGGGACTTGAGCGTGGGCTCCTACTGGATTGATACCTTGGTTCTCAAAAACTGAGGGAAATACTTACGCTACTCTGCTGCATCATCCCTTCCTCTTCGGGGAAAACCAACGCAAGCTCAAGACGTAGTAGCCGGTTCGAAACATGCGGCTTCACGAAGCCACTATAAATTGTACAAAAGGAGATTTTTCATATTACAAATAATCAACTTGCATTTCATGAAAAAAAACTCCTTCATATTACAAATAATCATTACATCTTTATTCAAATGTTATTTTTTGCACACACACACCATCTTTAACTACTTTTTTATTTTTATTTAATGAAATAATGGAATATGTGCTCAGTTATTGGAATATTTGATCATATGGTGGAGTATTTGCTATTTTTGCCTACTCAAATTATGGAAAGATGTCATATGTGTCGATGAACAATTTCCACTTAGTTCACCAAACAACATTAATTAACGTAACGCAAAGTTTTACATTTGGTCCCATTTGCTTATGGGCAGAGCATGTTGCACATGGCACAACATGGGAATTTATTGCACCATTGCCACAGCATGTTCCACATGGCCACAACATGGGAAGTGTTTGCAGCATGCCTGATCAGTGAAGCAACACTGATGCGGCATGTCTGATCAATGCAGCAGGTAAATTCAAGCAAATCATACATCTAAGGAACCATAATGGCAAATTGAAGGGACACAAATATAGATAGCAATATATATTACTACCATAGATAGCAGCATCCACACAACACACTTGCTGATGCAGACACCTCCAAGTTCAGACCACTAGCATATTAGATAAGTTTAGACCACACATCATAGTACTACACTTACATAAAGTTCATACTACATTACCACTAAAAGTTTCTACCATCAGACTACCAAATAAAGTTCACCAAAAGAAATGAGGCTTCCTCCATCATACGACAACCAGGGTCTAGGGCAACTACATGTTAGGGTTTCTCAGGACCTTGTGGAGGGCAGAATGCTGAGCCCTGATCTTGTACTCATGACTGCTGATGGATGTAGCCCGACAATGTTCCATTAGATGCTCCAGCAACCCAGATCTGGGCTTGGGCCTGCTGCAGTAGGGGCAGTGGTACTTGTCCGTCCTCCAGTTGTAGTACATAGCAGATCCTTGAGCCCTGATCTTCAACACCTCCTTCTCTTCAAAGGAATCGACGTTCCCCTCGACCACATCATCTCCAGATTGATACTACACACATTAATGACTGACATTAATGCATTATGCATTCAAATACTATAAACATCTAACACTAACTCAATACACAAATAACATTTCATCTAGGCCTTACCTCATACGGCTCATCTTCATCACTGTCATAAGGGTAGTACCCAGTTGCGTCCCACTTCCTCTTGTTGCCAACAAGATCCTCCTTCTACTATATTGTCAACCAAGCAAGTAATTTACAAGGAATTGAATTGCAGTTCAAATAATGTCATTACAAACAATTTGATTTTGCATAATGATGGAAAGCTCCTAACTATATTGAAAAGATGCACATGTTACACATGGTATGTACATTTCAACAACTAATTCATAGACTATATATGAAGCTATATAGATACTAAACAATAGGGTTATGAACATACAAGTTCATTCATATGGACATACATATTCAGATTTTGCTTTTGAACATGCATATGAAGGTATAAATGAATACCATTCCTCTCTTATTAACCAATGAAATTGTAGTTTTTGATAGACAATGATAATAGGACCTTTATGTATAACTTCACAAACATGTCAGGTTTTCATTTCATTTGTAAATATTAATAAATATTTAGTTCAGAGCAGTTCTCAATGAGCACTCGTATGTCAGAATAAGTGAAATGGTGAAGCCTAACTCCTACATCTAATTAAAATACCCTAACTCCAGCATCTAATTAAAAAACACTAACTCCTAGATCCACTGGAACACTGAATCACAAAGTTTACTTACATATATCATTGGATATAAATGAATCTAGTACAAATAACACTAACTCATACATCTACTTAAAATATCATAACTCTTCTACTGCATCATTCAGTCACACCATTTAATTACATTTATCTATGCCTATAAATGAATCCAATACAAAAGAAACCTAACTAAACATCTACTTAAGAAACACTAACTAGTACATCTACTACATCATTCAATCACAGAATCTATATAAATGCATAAATGAATAATACAAATAAACCTTAACTAATCAACTAATTTAAAAACCATAACTATTACATCTACTGGATGATTCAATCATAGATCCTACATATAACTGGCTATAAATGAATCAAGTACAAGAAAACCCTAACTAAATATCTAATTAAAAAACCCTAACTACTACATCTACTGGATGATTCAAACACATATTCTATATATAACTGTCTATAAATGAATCCAATACAAATAAACCTTAACTAATTAACTAATTAAAAAACCATAACTACCACATCAACTGGATGTGAGTCAATCACAAATTCTACTTATCAGTGGCTCTAATTGAATCCAATACAAAAAATCCCCAACTAAACATCTAATTAAAAAACCCTAACTACTACATCTACTGGATGTGATTCAATCACACATTCTACATATCAGAGGCTCTAAATGAATCCAATACAAAAAACCCTAACCAAACATCTAATTAAGAAGCCCTAACTACTACATCTACGGGATGTGATTCAATCACAGATACAACATATCAGTGGCTTTAATTGAATCCAATACAAAAAATCCCCAACTTAACATCTCATTAAAAAACCCTAACTACTTGATCTACTAGATGATTCAATCACAGAATCCAAACTTAACCTTCACTATAAATCAATCAAACATCTAAAAACCCTAACTATCAGAAGCGGATGCAGCAACTAGCAACAACAAAAAACCCTAACACCTAAATCTACTACTTAACGGGGGTAATTAGCAACGGAGGGGACTGCTGGCCAAGATTACCTGCAGGTCCACGTGCTCACCGCCAGCCTCCGCAGGTCCATCAGATGGGCCGCTCAACGCCGTCACGCCAAGCTCTGGCACGACTGAGTCCGCCACGGCCACCTTCTTCTCATCCAGATCCGCCGCCGCAGCGACCGATCTAGCGCGTGGGGATGCAGCACCTCCTGCACCCGCGCCGCCGACGAGGGTCTGCACGGCATCTGCCACGGTCTCCGCGCCCGTCTTCTGCAGATCTCCGTTCGTGACGGCGGCTTCGCCACGGCCTTGCTCCAGCCGAGCCAGAAGCAAGCAGGAGAAGAGAGGGAGGTGGCGGTGGTGAGCGAGCAGGTGGGGTGGCTGGTGAGGGAGATGATGAGGTAGAGCAGAGAGGAGGGAGAGGGAGGCGATTTGGGGGACATGGGGTGAGCGATGCGGCCGGTGCCCGTTCCCCTCCTCTTATACTAGGGGCCTTTTTTGGAAACTATCCACGCACACGTGCACGCGCATGACCGCGGGGAAACGCAACCGCTAGCGTATAATACACATACACGCACGGCGTACAATAATACACGGGCTGGCACGGGCTCATACAGGGCTCTACGACTGGTCTATGCGCGCTCTACACCCACCTGAAATGACCATTGTGCCCCTCGTTACGAACCGCCATCGACGCATCTGGACCGTCCTTGTGTTTTTCCCACTCGTGTTCAGCCCAGGGGGGAGCACCGGAGCAGAAAGCCATTCTGGGAGTTGTGGAAGCACCAGATGAGATCGTGTTTGATGGTGAGTTACCATCCCTTAGCAGGGTTTTTAGCAAAGGTAGAGCTTGGACGATGGCGGGCCTCCTAAGGTTGGATTTAGAGCAATTCTTCGGGTGGATACATAGGTGGGCGTTAAACGACACGTAGACCACTATGGAGTGGGTGTATGATGCAACACCTTCGGCAGAGGGCTCTTGTACCCCTTTTCTTTCCCATTAGTGCAAGATATGCATGCTATGCGCGTATTGAGAAAAAAAGTGTGATTAAGTAGCCAGCGGCAATGCTCGCTCCTCGTAAGTTTGGCATGTCGGGCGCCTTGCTAGGTTCGGCGGCCGGCAGTCACTCCGGCTACTCTCTAGCCTCATTCCTGTAGGCGGTCGTTTTTTTGCGGGATAAATAACTTGCATTACTCAATCAAGATGTCCTTACAATCAAGAGAAGCAATCTCCATCAACTCAACCGGACCAGCCCCTAGCCAGGTCATGGTTCTACCTTGGGTTCTAGCAAAACCTGCTAAACAGTCACTAGCCTTATTCCGAGATCTAACAATATGAGATATACGAGTCTGTCTAAGGGAAATTAAGTGCTTAATATCCTTCACGATGGAAGCGTAGACGGAGCGGTCGACGATGTCACATGAAATCATAGCCACAGCCTCCAGAGAATCCATCTCCAGCAGTATAGGAAGATCGCTCCGTTGAATCGCCACCGATATCCCTTCCATGCACACGCAAAGCTCCGCCTCCAATGCATCTCTACAGGAGTACAAGGTTCTGCATGCCGAGAAAATGATGATCCCGCGGTGATCTCGTAAAATCATTCCCGCCCCAGCATTACCAGACGAATCAAAGGACCCGTCAGTGCTTAGTTTGTTCCACCCCAACTCCGGTGGCTTCCATCGTATCTCCTCTGACACAGTAATGACACTTCCAGACAGCATTGGTTTTTCATACACTACAGGGGACTTGCCTTTTCTTGGATCTGCATGCAGGAATAGCTTGATTCCGATCAAGGAGTCCACATAGCTTCACAAGAAACGTACTGAAGCCTCCATGTGTGGTGCAGGCTTACAGTGCACCACTTCGTTCTGGACAAACCAGCTTCTCCAAAATATCATCAAGACCATCATCCGCCCCACATCATTCAATGGTGCAAGAACATGGAGCAGCCACTCCTTCCTGTTGTGGCGTATGGATTCCAACTCCGGGATTGCCCAAACTTTGGACATGGCAAGGTACAAGTCCCGTCCAAACTGGCAGTTAATGAACGGATGAAAATTGTCTTCCTCCTCCATTCCACAGACCGGACAGTTGCTACCAACTTTGAGGCCAATTTTATGCTTCCGCTGCCAGGTAGGGAGTGAATTGGTGGCAAGCCTCCATGCAAAGTTGCGAACTGAAGGCGGTGCCCAACTTTTCCAAACAAAATCCCAACATTTCCTCTGTCCTGACGGTGACGAGCTGGAGGATGTCTCAGTGGCCCGGTGCGCCTCCTCAAAGGCCAGATTATAGGCCGACTTAACAGTAAATATACCATGTTTACCTGGCCCCCATGCTATCACATCGTCCTCCATCCTCGGGGATGCTCTGATCTTTGCTATTTCTTGTACATCTGCAGCAACGAAGTAAGCATTCAAAAGCTCAAAGTTCCATGATCCATTCTGGTTTAACAAGTCAGACACGAACCGAACACGACATCTACCCTGCGGCGAGATTGGTTTGTAGGAAAAGGGCCTAGGGATCCAGTTATCTCGCCAAACTCGAATACTCCTGCCGTTGCCAACTCTCCAAACTAGGCCCTTCTTCAAAAGATCCAATCCATAACTGATCGCTTGCCATGACGACGACGCATTCCCAGTGAACACTGTATCTTCCAACCGTCCCAATGGGTAATACCTTGCTTTTAATACTTGGGCACACAGGCTATCTGGTTTAGTTAAGAGCCTCCACGCCTGACGTGCTAGCAAGGCTTGGTTAAATATCCAAAAGTCTCGGAAACCCACTCCTCCTTTCGACTTGGCCTACATCAAATAGTCCCATCCGCGCCAATGCACTTTCCTCTTGCCTTCCGTCGAGCCCCAATAAAAATTTCTTACCATTCGAGTGAGATCATCACAAACCGAGAAGGGCACTTTGAAGACTCCCATTATGTAGGTCGGCAGCGCGTGAGCTACTGATTGGATTAGCACCTCGCGCCCGGGTTGGTCTAGATGTCCATCTCCCCACTGCACCAAACGTTTTGTCAATCTAGCCTGCAGGTTCTGGAAGCGCCCCTTCGACATCCTCCCCTCCGGTGTGGGCAGCCCCAAGTAATTATCCTCAAAGAAGTGGCTAGTAACATGAAGTGCCACTCTGATCTCCTCTTGGGTTGGACCTGGGCATACATCACCAAATAGTAGTGAACATTTATCAAAATTGAGACTTTGTCCAGTGGCCGAACCCTACACACCCAAGATAGCTTTCACCCTTTCAGCCTGAACTTTAGAAGCTTGAAAAAACAGGATTGTATCATCGGCAAAGAGTAAATGTGAGATACCCGGCGCACCTCTACACACCTTGACAGGAGTTAACTCACCCATCTCCACACTTTTCCTCAACAAAACTGAAGGTCCATCTGCCACCAACAAAAATAATAAAGGCGATAAGGGGTCTCCTTGCTGAAGCCCTCGCGACGGCGCAAACGAATCCAAGAGGGTTCCATTAAAATTCACCGAGTATCTCACCGACGTGACACATGTCATGATCCAGTCAACCCATCGCTGAGAGAACCCCAACTTTTGCATCACTTGCCTCAAAAAGACCCAATCGACCCTATCATAGGCCTTGGACAGATCCAACTTATATGCACAAAAGCTCTTCGTTGGATCCTTCTCTTGCTTGATGTGGTGGATGCACTCAAAGGCAACGAGCGCATTGTCCGTAATCATTCTTCCCGGAATAAAGGCACTCTGCTCCGGAGAGATGAGATCATCCAAAAGAGGTCTCAACCTATTAACCAAACACTTCGAGATAACCTTGTATATAACGTTACAAAGACTGATAGGCCTGTAATCTGAAAGTTTGGTAGGATTTGATACTTTAGGAATAAGCACAATGGATGTAGAATTTACCCCCTCTGGCATAACTCCCGATTGAAAAAAGTCTTTCACTGCCGCCAAAACCCCCTCCTTTAGCGTGCTCCAATTGCGCTGAAAAAACCGTGCCAGGAGGCCATCCGGGCCCGGCGCCTTGAGCGGGCCTATTTGAAACAGAGCATCAGATATTTCCTTATCAGAAAAATCCTTGCATAGCTTGGAGTTATCTTCAGCCGATACCCTAGCGTCCAGAAGGTCCAGAATTGGTGCGGCATTCAAGGATGTATCAGCCGTGAAAATGTTCTGAAAGTACTCATTTGCCATCAGCCCCATGGTAGCAAAATCAGAGTGTACCACTCCAATGCTATCTGTAAGTTCTCTTATTTTGTTTTTCCTCGCTCTCCAAACAGCTTTGCTATGAAAGTATTTGGTGTTCCTGTCCCCTTCTTTCAACCACGTGATTCTCGATCTCTGGAGCCATAGCATCTCTTCTTGGTAGAGCAACTCATTCATCTTGTCCGTAACTCTTCTAATCTCCTGTCTATCCGCGTTCATATGCATCAGTTCTTCCAATTGAGAGCGAGACTTTGCCAACTCCCGAGTAACATTACCAAACTTCCTACTCCACTTGCCCAAAGTTCTCATTGCTTTTGATAAAGCATCCCGGAGTTGTGCTAGGTTTTGAACATTACCAATCGACTCCCAAGCCTCCTTAATTACATCCGGGAGCACACCATCTCTCTCCCAAAACAATTCATAGCGCCTCTGCTTACCCCCCTTGCGGTCCTTGGTCAGATGATGCTTTTAGTAACAACACAACATGATCAGAGCATGGCGACAGTGTTGGGGAATGTAGTAATTTCAAAAAAATTCCTACACACACGCAAGATCATGGTGATGCATAGCAACGAGAGGGGGAGTGTGATCTACGTACCCTCGTAGACCGACAGCGGAAGCGTTATGACAACGCGATTGATGTAGTCGTACGTCTTCACGGCCCGACCGTTCAAGCACCGAAACTACGTCACCTCTGAGTTTTAGCACACGTTCAGCTCGATGATGATCCCCAGACTCCGATCCAGCAAAGTGTCGGGGAAGAGTTCCGTCAGCACGACGGCGTGGTGACGATCTTAATGTTCTACCATCGCAGGGCTTCGCCTAAGCACCGCTACAATATTATCGAGGAGTATGGTGGAAGGGGGCACCGCACACGGCTAAGAAAACGATCACGTGGATCAACTTGTGTGTCTAGGGGTGCCCCCTGCCCCCATATATAAAGGAGCAAGGGGAGGAGGCCGGCCGGCCCTAGGGCGCGCCAAGGAGGAGGATTCCTCCTCCTAGTGGGAGTAGGACTCCCCTCTTTCCTACTCCTACTAGGAGGGGGAAAGGAAGGGAGAGAGGGAGAAGGAAAGGGGGGCGCCGCCCCCCTCTCCTAGTCCAATTCGGACCAGAGGGGGAGGGTGCGCGCGGCCCACCCTGGCCGCCCCTCTCTCTCCACTAGGGCCCATGAGGCCCATTACTTCTCCCGGGGGGTTCCGGTAAGCCTCCGGCACTCCGGTTTTCTCCGAAATCATCCGAAACACTTTCAGTGTCCGAATATAGCCGTCCAATATATCAATCTTTATATCTCGACCATTTTGAGACTCCTCGTCATGTCCGTGATCACATCCGGGACTCCGAACTAACTTAGGTACATCAAAACTCATAAACTCATAATATAACTATCATCAAAACCTTATGCGTGCGGACCCTACGGGTTCGAGAACAATGTAGACATGACCGAGACATGTCTCCGGTCAATAACCAATAGCGGAACCTGGATGCTCATATTGGCTCCCACATATTCTACGAAGATCTTTATCGGTCAGACCGCATAACAACATACGTTGTTACCTTTGTCATCGGTATGTTACTTGCTCGAGATTCGATCGTCGGTATCTCAATACCTAGTTCAATCTCGTTACCGGCAAGTCTCTTTACTCGTTTCGTAATACATCATCTCGCAACTAACTCATTAGTTGCAATGCTTGCAAGGCTTATGTGATGTGCATTACCGAGAGGGCCCAGAGATACCTCTCCGACAATCGGAGTGACAAATCCTAATATCGAAATATGCCAACCCAACATTTACCTTTGGAGACACCTGTAGAGCTCCTTTATAATCACCCAGTTACGTTGTGACATTTGGTAGCACACAAAGTGTTCCTCCGGCAAACGGGAGTTGCATAATCTCATAGTTATAGGAACATGTATAAGTCATGAAGAAAGCAATAGCAACATACTAAACGATCGGGTGCTAAGCTAATGGAATGGGTCATGTCAATCACATCATTCTCCTAATAATGTGATCCCGTTAATCAAATGACAACACATGTCTATGGTTAGGAAACATAACCATCTTTGATTAACGAGCTAGTCAAGTAGAGGCATACTAGTGACGTTTAGTTTGTCTATGTATTCACACAAGTATTAAGTTTCCGGATAATACAATTCTAGCATGAATAATAAACATCTATCATGATATAAGGAAATAAAATAATAACATTATTATTGCCTCTAGGGCATATTTCCTTCAGTCTCCCACTTGCACTAGAGTCAATAATCTAGATTACATAGTAATGATTCTAACACCCATGGAGCTTTGGTGCTGATCAAGTTTTGCTCGTGGAAGAGGCTTAGTCAATGGGTCTGCAACATTCAGATCCGTATGTATCTTGCAAATCTCTATGTCTCCCACCTGGACTAGATCCCGGATGGAATTGAAGTGTCTCTTGATGTGCTTGGTTCTCTTGTGAAATCTGGATTCCTTTGCCAAGGCAATTGCACCAGTATTGTCACAAAAGATTTTCATTGGACCCGATGCACTAGGTATGACACCTAGATCGGATATGAACTCCTTCATCCAGACTCCTTCGTTTGCTGCTTCTGAAGCAGCTATGTTCTCCGCTTCACATGTAGATCCCGCCACAACGCTCTGTTTAGAACTGCACCAACTGACAGCTCCACCGTTTAATGTAAACACGTATCCGGTTTGTGATTTAGAATCGTCCGGATCAGTGTCAAAGCTTGCATCAACGTAACCATTTACGATGAGCTCTTTGTCACCTCCATATATGAGAAACATATCCTTAGTCCTTTTCAGGTATTTCAGGATGTTCTTGACCGCTGTCCAGTGATCCACTCCTGGATTACTTTGGTACCTCCCTGCTAGACTTATAGCAAGACACACATAAGGTCTGGTACACAACATTGCATACATGATAGAGCCTATGGCTAAAGCATAGGGAACATCTTTCATTTTCTCTCTATCTTCTGCATTGGTCGGGCATTGAGTCTTACTCAATTTCACACCTTGTAACACAGGCAAGAATCCTTTCTTTGCTTGATCCATTTTGAACTTCTTCAAAATTTTGTCAAGGTATGTGCTTTGTGAAAGTCCAATTAAGCGTCTTGATCTATCTCTATAGATCTTAATGCCCAATATGTAAGCAGCTTCATCGAGGTCTTTCATTGAAAAACTCTTATTCAAGTATCCCTTTATGCTGTCCAGAAATTCTATATCATTTCCGATTAGTAATATGTCATCTACATATAATATCAGAAATGCTACAGAGCTCCCACTCACTTTCTTGTAAATACAGGCTTCTCCAAAAGTCTGTACAAAACCAAATGCTTTGATCACACTATCAAAGTGTTTATTCCAACTCCGAGAGGCTTTCACCAGTCCATAAATGGATCGCTGGAGCTTGCACACTTTGTTAGCTCCCTTTGGATCGAGAAAACCTTCCGGCTGCATCATATACAACTCTTCTTCCAGAAATCCATTCAAGAATGTAGTTTTGACATCCATCTGCCATATTTCATAATCATAAAATGCGGCAATTGCTAACATGATTCGGACAGACTTAAGCATCGCTACGGGTGAGAAGGTCTCATCGTAGTCAATCCCTTGAACTTGTCGAAAACCTTTTGCAACAAGTTGAGCTTTGTAGACAGTAACATTACCGTCAGCGTTAGTCTTCTTCTTGAAGATCCATTTATTCTCAATTGCTTGTCGATCTTTGGGCAAGTCAACCAAAGTCCACACTTTGTTCTCATACATGGATCCCATCTCAGATTTCATGGCTTCAAGCCATTTTGCGGAATCTGGGCTCACCATCGCTTCTCCATAGTTCGTACGTTCATCATGATCTAGTAGCATGACTTCCAGAACAGGATTACCATACCACGCTGGTGCGGATCTTACTCTGGTTGATCTACGAGGTTCAGTAGTATCTTGTTCTGAAGTTTCATGATCATCATCATTAGCTTCCTCACTAATTGGTGTAGGTGTCACAGAAACTGGTTTCTGTGATGTACTACTTTCCAATAAGGGAGCAGGTATAGTTACCTCATCAAGTTCTACTTTTCTCCCACTCACTTCTTTCGAGAGAAACTCCTTCTCTAGAAATTTTCCGAATTTAGCAACAAAAGTCTTGCCTTCGGATCTGTGCTAGAAGGTGTATCCAATAGTTTCCTT
Organism: Triticum urartu; assembly: GCF_003073215.2. Classification (NCBI taxonomy): domain Eukaryota; kingdom Viridiplantae; phylum Streptophyta; class Magnoliopsida; order Poales; family Poaceae; genus Triticum; species Triticum urartu. The sequence continues at coordinate 25,358,637 of NC_053028.1, read as the reverse complement.
TGGATATCCTATGAAGACACATTTCTCCGATTTGGTTTCGAGCTTATCAGGTTGAAGCTTTTTCACATAAGCATTGCAGCCCCAAACTTTCAGAAACGACAACTTTGGTTTCTTGCCAAACCACAGTTCATAAGGCGTCGTCTCAACGGATTTTGATGGTGCCCTATTTAACGTGAATGCGGCTGTCTCTAGAGCATAACCCCAAAACGATAGCGGTAAATCAGTAAGAGACATCATAGATCGCACCATATCAAGTTAAGTATGATTACGACGTTCGGACACACCATTACATTGTGGTGTTTGTTGGGTTTCGTAGTAATTTCAAAAAAAATTCCTACGCACACGCAGGATCATGTGATGCATAGCAACGAGGGGGAGAGTGTTGTCTACGTACCCAACGCAGACCGACTGCGGAAGCGATGACACGACGTAGAGGAAGTAGTCGTACGTCTTCACGATCCAACCGATCAAGCACCGAAACTACGGCACCTCCGAGTTCGAGCACACGTTCAGCTCGATGACGATCCCCGGACTCCAATCCAGCAAAGTGTCGGGGTAGAGTTTCGTCAGCACGAAGGCGTGGTGACGATCTTGATGAACTACAGCAGCAGGGCTTCGCCTAAACTCCGCTACAGTATTATCGAGGTATATGGTGGCAGGGGGCACCGCACACGGCTAAGGAATAGATCACGTGGATCAACTTGTGTGTCTAGAGGTGCCCCCTGCCTCCGTATATAAAGGAGTAGAGGGGGGGAGGCTGGCCGGCCAAGGAGGGAGGCGCAGGAGGAGTCCTACTCCTTCCGGGAGTAGGACTCCCCTCCAATCCTATTCCAACTAGGATTCCCCGAGGGGGAAAGAGGGAGAGGGGTGGCCGGCCACCTCTCCTAGTCCTAATAGGACTAGGGGAAGGGGGGAGGCGCGCAGCCCTTGTGGGCAGCCCTTTCACCTTTCCACTAAGGCCCATGTAGGCCCATATGGCTCCCGGGGGGTTCCGGTAACCTCCCGGTAACCCGGTAAAATCCCGATTTCACCCGGAACACTTCCGATGTCCAAACATAGGCTTCCAATATATCAATCTTTACGTCTCGACCATTTCGAGACTCCTCGTCATGTCCGTGATCACATCCGAGACTCCGAACAACCTTCGGTACATCAAAATGCATAAACTCATAATGTAACTGTCATCGTAACCTTAAGCGTGCGGACCCTACGGGTTCGAGAACAATGTAGACATGACCGAGACATGTCTCCGGTCAATAACCAATAGCGGGACCTGGATGCCCATATTGGCTCCTACATATTCTACGAAGATCTTTATCGGTCAGACCGCATAACAACATACGTTGTTCCCTTTGTCATCGGTATGTTACTTGCCCGAGATTTGATCGTCGGTATCCAATACCTAGTTCAATCTCGTTACCGGCAAGTATCTTTACTCATTCCGTAATACATCATCTCACAACTAACATATTAGTTGTAATGCTTGCAAGGCTTATGTGATGTGTATTACCGAGAGGGCCCAGAGATACCTCTCCGACAATCGGAGTGACAAAGAAATACGCCAACCCAACATCTACCTTTGGAGACACCTGTAATGATCCTTTATAATCACCCAGTTACGTTGTGACGTTTGGTAGCACCCAAAGTGTTCCTCCGGTAAACGGGAGTTGCATAATCTCATAGTCATAGGAACATGTATAAGTCATGAAGAAAGCAATAGCAACATACTAAACGATCGGGTGCTAAGCTAATGGAATGGGTCATGTCAATCAGATCATTCAACTAATGATGTGACCTCGTTAATCAAATAAAAACTCATTGTTCATGGTCAGGAAACATAACCATCTTTGATTAACGAGCTAGTCAAGTAGAGGCATACTAGTGACACTTTGTTTGTCTATGTATTCACACATGTATTATGTTTCCGGTTAATACAATTCTAGCATGAATAATAAACATTTATCATGATTATAAGGAAATAAATAATAACTTTATTATTGCCTCTAGGGCATATTTCCTTCAGTTTCCGGGTGGCATGAGTTGTGAAACTATTCCGCATTGTTTCAAATGTACACCAAACTCGTAACTCAAATATTCTCCTCCACGATCAGATCGTAGGAATTTTATTTTCTTGTTACGATGATTTTCAACTTCACTCTGAAATTCTTTGAACTTTTCAAATGTTTCAAACTTATGTTTCATTAAGTAAATATACCCATATCCGCTTAAGTCATCTGCGAAATTGAGAAAATAACGATATCCGCCACGAGCCTCAACATTCATCGGACCACATACATCTGTATGTATGATTTCCAACAAATCTGTTGCTCTCTTCATAGTACCGGAGAATGGTGTTTTTGTCATCTTACCCATAAGGCATGGTTCGCAAGTACCAAGTGATTCATAATCAAGTGGTTCCAAAAGTCCATCAGTATGGAGTTTCTTCATGCGCTTTATACCGATATGACCTAAACGGCAGTGCCACAAATAAGTTGCACTATCATTATCAACTCTGCATCTTTTGGCTTCAACATTATGAATATGTGTGTCACTACTATCGAGATTTAATAAGAATAGACCATTCTTCATGGGTGCATGACCATAAAAGATATTACTCATATAAATAGAACAACCATTATTCTCTGATTTAAATGAATAACCGTCTCGCATCAAACAAGATCCAGATATAATGTTCATGCTCAACGCTGGCACCAAATAACAATTATTTAGGTCTAATACTAATCCCGAAGGTAGATGTAGAGGTAGCGTGCCGACCGCGATCACATCGACTTTGGAACCATTTCCCACGCGCATCGTCACCTCGTCCTTAGCCAATCTTCGCTTAATCCATAGTCCCTGTTTCGAGTTGCAAATGTTAGCAACAGAACCAGTATCAAATACATAGGTGCTACTGCGAGCATTAGTAAGGTACACATCAATAACATGTATATCGCATATACCTTTGTTCACCTTGCCATCCTTCTTATCCGCCAAATACTTGGGGCAGTTCCGCTTCCAGTGACCAGTCTGCTTGCAGTAGAAGCACTCAGTTTCAGGCTTAGGTCCAGATTTGGGTTTCTTCTCTTGAGCAACAACTTGCTTGCTGTTCTTTTTGAAGTTCCCCTTCTTCTTCCCTTTGCCCTTTTTCTTGAAACTAGTGGTCTTGTTGACCATCAACACTTGATGCTCCTTCTTGATTTCTACCTCCGCAGCTTTCAGCATTGCGAAGAGCTCAGGAATAGTCTTATTCATCCCTTGCATATTATAGTTCATCACGAAGCTCTTGTAGCTAGGTGGCAGTGATTGGAGAATTCTGTCAATGACGCAATCATCTGGAAGATTAACTCCCAATTGAATCAAGTGATTATTATACCCAGACATTTTGAGTATATGCTCACTGACAGAACTGTTCTCCTCCATCTTGCAGCTATAGAACTTATTGGAGACTTCATATCTCTCAATCCGGGCATTTGCTTGAAATATTAACTTCAACTCCTGGAACATCTCATATGCTCCATGACGTTCAAAACGTCGTTGAAGTCCCGATTCTAAGCCGTAAAGCATGGCACACTGAACTATCGAGTAGTCATCAGCTTTGCTCTGCCAGATGTTCATAACATCTGGTGTTGCTCCAGCAGCAGGCCTGGCACCCAGCGGTGCTTCCAGGACATAATTCTTCTGTGCAGCAATGAGGATAATCCTCAAGTTACGGACCCAGTCCGTGTAATTGCTACCATCATCTTTCAACTTTGCTTTCTCAAGGAACGCATTAAAATTCAACGGAACAACAGCACGGGCCATCTATCTACAATTAAACATAAACAAGCAAGATACTATCAGGTACTAAGTTCATGATAAATTTAAGTTCAATTAATCATATTACTAAAGAACTCCCACTTAGATAGACATCCCTCTAATCCTCTAAGTGATTACGTGATCCAAATCAACTAAACCATGTCCGATCATCACGTGAGATGGAGTAGTTTCATTGGTGAACATCACTATGTTGATCATATCTACTATATGGTTCACGCTCGACCTTTCGGTCTCCGTGTTCCGAGGCCATATCTGTATATGCTTGGCTCGTCAAGTATAACCTAGGTATTCTGCGTGTGCAACTGTTTTGCACCCGTTGTATTTGAACGTAGAGCCTATCACACCCGATCATCACGTGGTGTCTCAGCACGAAGAACTTTCGCAATGGTGCATACTCAGGGAGAACATTTCTTGATAATTAGTGAGAGATCATCTTAAAATGCTACCGTCAAACAAAGCAAGATAAGATGCATAAAAGATAAACATCACATGCAATCAATATAAGTGATATGATATGGCCATCATCATCTTGTGCTAGTGATCTCCATCTTCGAAGCACCGTCATGATCACCATTGTCACCGGCACGACACCTTGATCATCATCGTAGCATCGTTGTCGTCTCGCCAATCTTATGCTTCCACGACTATCGCTACCGCTTAGTGATAAAGTAAAGCATTACAGCATAATTGCATTGCATACAATAAAGCGACAACCATATGGCTCCTGCCAGTTGCGGATAACTCGGTTACAAAACATGATCATCTCATACAATAAAATTTAGCATCATGTCTTGACCATATCACATCACAACATGCCCTGCAAAAACAAGTTAGACGTCTTCTACTTTGTTGTTGCAAGTTTTACGTGGCTTCTACGGGCTTAAGCAAGAACCAATCTTACCTACGCATCAAAACCACAACGATAGTTTCTCAAGTTGGTGTTGTTTTAACCTTCACAAGGACCGGGCGTAGCCACACTCAGTTCAACTAAAGTTGGAGAAACTGACGCCCGCCAGCCACCTGTGTGCAAAGCACGTCGGTAGAACCAGTCTCGCGTAAGCGTACGCGTAATGTCGGTCCGGGCCACTTCATCCAACAATACCGCCGAACCAAAGTATGAAATGCTGGTAAGAAGTATGACTTATATCGCCCACAACTCACTTGTGTTCTACTCGTGCATATAACATCAACACATAAAACCTAGGCTCGGATGCCACTGTTGGGGAACGTAGTAATTTCAAAAAAATTCCTACGCACATGCAAGATCATGGTGATGCATAGCAACGAGAGGGGAGAGTGTGATCTACGTACCCTCGTAGACCAACAGCGGAAGCGTTATGACAACGTGATTGATGTAGTCGTATGTCTTCACGGCCCGACCGATCAAGCACCGAAACTACAGCACCTCCGAGTTTTAGCACACGTTCAGCTCGATGACGATCCCCGGACTCCGATTCAGCAAAGTGTTAGGGAAGAGTTCCGTCAGCACGACGGCGTGGTGACGATCTTGATGTTCTACCATCGCAGGGCTTCGCCTAAGCACCGCTACAATATTATCGAGGAGTATGGTGGAAGGGGGCACCGCACACGGCTAAGAAAACGATCACGTGGATCATCTTGTGTGTCTAGGGGTGCCCCCTGCCCCCGTATATAAAGGAGCAAGGGGAGGAGGCCGGCCGGCCCTAGGGCGCGCCAAGGACGAGGAGTCCTCCTCCTAGTAGGAGTAGGACTCCCCTCTTTCCTACTCCTACTAGGAGGGGGAAAGGAAGGGAGAGAGGGAGAAGGAAAGGGGGGCGCCGCCCCCCCTCTCCTAGTCCAATTCGGACCAGAGGGGGAGGGGACGCGCCGCCCACCCTGGCCGCCCCTCTCTCTCTCCACTAGGGCCCATGAGGCCCATTACTTCTCCCGGGGGGGTTCCGGTAACCCTCCGGCACTCCGGTTTTCTCCGAAATCATCCGGAACACTTCCGGTGTCCGAATATAGCCGTCCAATATATCAAAATTTATGTCTCGACCATTTCGAGACTCCTCGTCATGTCCGTGATCACATCCAGGACTCCGAACTAACTTTGGTACATCAAAACTCATAAACTCATAATATAACTGCCATCGAAACCTTAAGCTTGCGGACCCTACGGGTTCAAGAACAATGTAGACATGACCGAGACATGTCTCTGGTCAATAACCAATAGCGGAACCTGGATGCTCATATTGGCTCCCACATATTCTACGAAGATCTTTATCGGTCAGACCGCATAACAACATACGTTGTTCCCTTTGTCATCGGTATGTTACTTGCCCGAGATTCGATCGTCGGTATCTCAATACCTAGTTCAATCTCGTTACCGACAAGTCTCTTTACTCGTTTCGTAATACATCATCTGGCAACTAACTCATTAGTTGCAATGCTTGCAAGGCTTATGTGATGTGCATTACCGAGAGGGCCCAGAGATACCTCTCCGACAATCGGAGTGACAAATCCTAATCTCGAAATACGCCAAACCAACATTTACCTTTGGAGACACCTGTAGAGCTCCTTTATAATCACCCAGTTACGTTGTGACGTTTGGTAGCACACAAAGTGTTCCTCCGGCAAACGGGAGTTGCATAATCTCATAGTCATAGGAACATGTATAAGTCATGAAGAAAGCAATAGCAACATACTAAACAATCGGGTGCTAAGCTAATGGAATGGGTCATGTCAATCACATCATTCTCCTAATAATGTGATCCCGTTAATCAAATGACAACACATGTCTATGGTTAGGAAACATAACCATCTTTGATTAAGGAGCTAGTCAAGTAGAGGCATACTAGTGACGTTTAGTTTGTCTATGTATTCACACAAGTATTATGTTTCCGGATAATACAATTCTAGCATGAATAATAAACATTTATCATGATATAAGGAAATAAAATAATAACATTATTATTGCCTCTAGGGCATATTTCCTTCAGGCGGCACATGCAATACTGACGTGAAGGCAAAAAGGTTCCTCCACTCGTTCGTTGCCACCGCTCGGTCCAAACGGACCTGGACATTGCCGGCCCCTCCCCTCTTGTTATCATATGTAAAGGGAATACCCACAAAACCCAAATCAACAAATCCGCATATCTCCAAAGTATCTCGGAAAGCTAACATCTGTGATTCAGCCCTGGGCGTCGACGACAAGTGTTCATAACTCCACATTGCCTCATTAAAATCGCCCACCACTAACCAAGGAGCATCACTTGTGTTTTTCAATCTCTATAGCTTCTCCCACATAAGATGACGGCTCTCCACTCTGGATTCTCCATATACGCAAGTAATCCTCCATTGGGTTTCTCCCTCCGCAGCTCGCACAAGGGCATCAATGTACCATTCATCTTTATCAATTATTTCCACCTCATAAGCCTCATGCCAAAACAGAGCCAACCCTCCACTCATCCCAGTGCTGTCCACTCCGGTGAAGCCCTTCAACCCCAGCCGACCACGGATCCTTCTCATCTTATCAGCCTTCTGCCTTGTCTCACACAAAAACACCAATTTGGGTTAATGCGACTATGTGATAGTCGCTAGCTCACGAACTGTACGGGTATCCCCCCTCCCCGGCAGTTCCAACTTAACACATTCATTGGGCCCGGCGGTCCTCCCACTAGTAGAAAACAGGGCTTTGGTCACAGGGCAATATTCACATTAGTCCCGGTTCAGTCATGAACCGGGACTAATGTGAGCATTGGTCCCGGTTCATGCGGCTAAGGCATTAGTCCCGGTTCACCTGAGCCCTTTAGTCCCGGTTTGAGATACGAACCGAGATTAAAGGGTGCGATGCCCTTTAGTCCCGGTTTGTGTCTCAAACCGGGACTAAAGGTCCCACTTTCAAACTCTACCCACCCCCCACCCCCCGTGGATCGCCTTTTTTGTTTTGAAAAAATCAAAAGAAAATGATAAAAAATTCAAAAAATAAAATCCTTTGAGAGGTAGTTATATTACTACATCTACTAGTTAGAAAAACGTAAAACGGCTATAACTTTTGCATACGATGTCGGAAAAAAATGTATAATATATCAAAATGTTCAAAACGAAAATCCGCTTCCGATTTTGACAGCCTACGGCCTGTTTGCAAATTTTTAGAATCCTCAAATTCTAAAAGGAAAAAAAATTATGCTCAAATTTCAGTTTTTTTTGTATTTTCGTTAAATCTGGTCAAACTATGGTCAAACTACTTATTCAAGAAGTATTAGTGTTACTAAATAATTATTCAAGAATATTAGTGTTACTAAATAATTATTTCAGTTTTTTTTTTGAATTTTGGTCAAATCTGGTCAAACTGTGGTCAAACAATGGCCAAACTACTTATTCAAGAAATATTAGTGTTACTAAATAATTATTTCAGTTTTTTTGAATTTTGGTCAAATCTGGTCAAACTGCCGATCAAACTATGGTCAAACTGTGGTCAAACTATGGTCAAACTATGGTCAAACTACTTATTCAAGAAATATTAGTGTTACTAAATAATTATTGTTTTTTAGAACAATAGTTTTAAACTCAAACAGTAAAATGTGTGACTTCATGCTCAAGCTAAACCCCTGAGGGTTAATAGGATTGACATCTTACTATTGTCAGGAAAACAACAAGTGCAGACTTGGAAACGAGGGAGAATAGAACCCAGAAGTTAAGCGTGCTCAGGCTAGAGTAGTGAGAGGATGGGTGACCGTCCGGAAGTTAGATGATTTGGAATGATGAGGGTGATTAGAGATTAGAGGTTAAAATAATTCAGAAATTTGAAAATTCAAAAAAAATTCAAAAAAAATCAAAAAAAACATAAAATTTCCTTTAGTACCGGTTGATGTTACCAACCGGGACTAAAGGTGGACCTCAAAGCAGCGGCCACGTGGAGGGCCTTTAGTCCCGGTTCGTATAAGAACCGGGGCTAAAGGGGGAGGCTTTAGTACGACCCTTTAGTCCCGGTTCCAGAATCGGGACTAAAGGCCCTTATGAACCGGGACTAAAGGCCCCTTTTCTACTAGTGTCCAAGTCGGAGGCCGCCTCGGACGCCACGTCCATATCCATAGTTTCTCCATCCCCTTTTTGTTTTCTCCTCTTGACAATTGGCACCTTCCCCGGTGTATTAGAAGAAACCCCTTCAACATCCTCCGACGTACTACCTCCCTCCAACAATAGAACCGTGCTCGAGACCTTACCAGCTAGGGACCGGTTGTCCACGAACACAAACTGTACCATCACTGTTTATTAGACGCTTGCGGATCAAACGTCCTTCCTCCTCCACCCCATTATGCTCCTTCATCTCTCTCCCAACACCTCCTAAGTTCGAAGGAACATGAGTATCCTCTTTATTCATCGCAGGCATTGCAGCTTTCCCCCGGCTTCCACCTCCTCCTCTACCCCCGACCCCTCCTCCAAACGCACCTCCCACTCCGCCTCTACCCCTACCTCCCGCACCACCAGCTACACCCCGACCACTACCAGCAGCCCCCATAGGCTGCTCATTGCTCCAATGCAACCAATCTCCCCACTCACACTCCGATGGATCGTGCACACCATCCCCGCATTCTTCCACCATGTGGCCCATGCAGCCACAAAAGAAGCAAAAATCCGGTAATTTCTCATAGCTCACCGGGTATCACTTATATTCCTTCAATGTAATCGGGATAAATGTCACCAAGGGTTTATGTACATCCACAAAAACCCTAACCCTCAAAAAACTCGACGGGTTAATTCTTCCTTCATTAACAGCAACAGTAAAGGGTGGCTTGCCCACCTTCTTAGCAACTTTTTCAGCCAATTCTTTCTTCCTCGTGAGCCCATCCGGCAAGCCCTTAATTCTAGCCCATAATGGATACATATCCAAGGCATATTCTGCAACATTCGTGAAACCATCATACTCGACAATGACGACTGGATCCCTCCTGAATTGCCACGGTCCTCCCTCCATCACCCTCTTCTAGTCCCCCAAGCAATGGCACTGAGCCAGGAATAGATTAGGCCCTTTGATATTGAAGGTAACTCCTTGGGCGCACGACCACGCGTTTCTCAATGAGTTTAGCAAAGCCGCATGGCTAAACGGCCGCATCGTATGAACCCTAAATAGGCACAGCCATCTAACCTCCTTAATGAGTTCTTCAACTTCCCCAGAGAGATCCAGGTCTTCCTCTTCTTCTCCATGAAGCTTCAAACCCTCAAAAGCGTCCTCCAAGGCCGGATCATGGCCCAGATTATCCCAATCTTCCTCATCCTCCTGGCGGGGTACCACCTCCTCGTCCTCCCTCCCGTCATCCTGGGATTTGTTCAGGATCGGATTGATGCCCGCCGATACTCCCTCCTGGCTTCCTTCTCCCTTGATCCCCCCATCTGTGAACCCTAACCCTGACCGTACTTCCTTCGCTCCTCCATCCTCCTCCGCAGGAACCGGATCCGTCATGGCAGCAGGCGCATGCGGGTGATCCCTAGGCCGGTCGACCGTCGGGGCAGAACCAGACGATCGGCGGTAGGGTTTAGTGGTAGACTCGGGCGTCGCCGCCAGAGGAACGGGTGGACTCTAGGGAAACCCTAGAGGAACGTATGGGGAATGCCTTTTTCTTCTCTTCAATTTTTTTTCCTGTAGGCGGTCATTACATCCACTTCTAAATTAATTAGCCTAATATCCATAAGTTGCAATGGAATATATACATTGATCAACATAGCACGATGCAGTAAGTTCAAAAAAAACATAGCACGGTGCAGTGGTGGAGCCAGAACTTTTGTGAAGCCGACAAGTTGAACCTAAGTGTTAAATCTCCACTACTTACAAATCTCCACTATTATAAAAAGAGCAAACATATTAAGTTATATTTAATCTCACGCATTCAATTGCCTCCAGCCAACCACCGAGATCATTTCAATATTGACCACACCTCGATACAATTCAAATCCCACACACCATCCAACTCCTCCCATAATAACACCTCACGTTACAATGGAAATAAAATGACATCATTCATCTCCTCCCATACAAACGCACGTTACAAAGGAAAGAAAAAAAATCAGTGCCTATGTTACTCTCCATTACTGTAGGCACAAATCTAACTCATGGCAGTACTTCTGAGTTCTAGGATGCTACTTATTTCTGTTGACAATCTGGTTTATTTTTTATTCATTCAGCTCTCATGCTTTCTATTTCCAATGGAATAGTAAAAGAGTTTGTTCACTGCACGAGGATTTAAATAGGAAAAGCTTTGGTCGTTATGCCCTCCAACTATAGCAACACATATTCCCGCAAAAGAAAAACTATAGCAACACATAACCCGTGCTATGTGTATGAATTGACACGTACGTTTCATGCACCTGATTACTAGTCTAGAAAAAGTATCGGGTATTCGGATACATAAGATATAATATAGCGCCAAACATCTAAACTATAAATTCACATTAATAATGAAGTGAAAATATAAATATTTCTATTCTTTTTACCAGCAGAAAGACCACAAACTACACATCAATAAAATGTGCATTGTATGACCGTATGAAGCAACCAGAAGGTAGAAATTGCAAGAATACATCCAAACGTTGGTCCGCAAGATGCTAGCTTCTTACATACTTATCAATCTGTAGTTTCCAACAGCCAACGAATTAATTTTTTTTCTCTACTCATGATCATCCCCTACGGAAAATTCCCAAAATCTAAACCCTAAGTCATCAATCCCTCAAATTACCTATTCAGTTAGCAATGCTACCAACAGTCGAACGAAACTACCGAAGGAGAGGAAGGAGGGGTCGAGTGGACAAGTAGACTAGCCTATGCTCCTCGCCGCCGACCGCCGGACAAGCGCCCAGTCCCTGCACTCACTGCTTAGTGCCCTAACCCGCAACTCCCAGCGACGCACGGCCACACCTGTGAGAAACGAGAGACAAGGAGGAGCGGGAGCGAAGCTGTTTCAACCAGGATTTAACTGGGCTGCAATGGCCAGTAATTCTATGACGTTGACTGCTGAAAAGGGTCATCAAAGTTTTGCCCGGGTAAAACACCATATATAACAGTTTTCGCCAGCTTTTTATAGACCAATCATTGTAGTGTGGAGCCAGCGAGCATATCTATCCCTTTAATTCACGAACATTTCTAAATTGGCAAACATTCTTAAAATAGCGAAATATTTTCTATCTTATATTTACTAATTGGAGGCACCATTCATGATCTCTCATTAATCCACATCATCAAAATTAATTAAACCGTTAGATTGTAAAATTTACGGTCAAGATAAAAGGAAAACTTACGTAACGCAAATGATCCAGATCTCTAAAAAACACATGTGACACGTCCAACCATTTTTTTTTGTGAATCATGACAAGTCCAACATTAGGGAACAAAAGAAGGAAAGGCTCACGCAAAAAAAAAACAAGGTAATCCCCACGCGAGAAAAACACACAAGGAAAACATCCGTGATTGTCAAAAGAATAATAAGAAGGAAACCCCGCAAAAAACAAAGGAAAGCCTCCGTTAAGATCTCCAACCATAAATAAATGTCAAAAAAACAACGATGAAAGAATCCACGATCCCACTAATTGCCCGTGGAATAAAAATACCAAATGGAGCCTCTGGTAAAATCTCCAACGAGAAAAAAAATACAACGATAGAAGAGATCCACGATCCGGCTGATTGCCCGTGAAACAAATATACCGATGGAAACTCCACATTAATTTTCAGAAAAAAAAACATAAAATAAATCTGTATACGTATTATACATCTACCGTTCAGATCAACAAGTGAACGTGGTTAGAGTCATAGCAATACGCAATTTGTAAATCAAGCAAAACAATCATGGGCGTCCTGTCAAAAAGGAAAGAAATCATTAGACTATAAAATCATTATGAGGCTAAAAGGAAAACATCATGGAGTCCTCGGCTCCTCGCCTAATGATCCAGTTTTCCAAAACTCTAGCGTTGTATGGAAGAAAAATAAACTCCCATCATCAAGCCGCTGCGGCATCCTCGAGAGAACCTAATTCCTCTATTCTCCATGCCATCATCAATTTTGAAGTTTCATGCACATAACACCGGCCTCGGACTAGCTAGATGGCCTTGACGCATATGATTCATCCTAAACTGGACGGCCTCCTATTAAGACTGCATGCATGCGTGCACCGGCCTCGGATGTAGGCTTGCTGATCTGCACACTGGAGACGCGAGAATACAAGCCGGCCTCAGTTGCAGGCGTGGAGGAGGATACGGCGGCGTGCACTAACACGTTTGCCGGTCAGCCGGCCGGCAATGCTAAAGTAACCACAACATAGAACCAATTGATTTCACATGTTCAGTATGAATCTGCTCGATGTGCGGACGACTACAGGCTCATGCGTTATTAGTGACCGCAGGCTGGAAGTTCTTGATCATCAGCGTCATGAATTACCATTGGAACATCACAAACTACGCAGCATGGCATGAGCTGAACCGATGATGACGGAGAACACATGGTGAGTTCAACTTAGCTATATATAAACTGCAGAAAACATATCCGAGACAAGTGTTACTATTCTCACAAAGCAATGAAGTCAGCAGTTCTACGTTAGATCAACAATTAGTTTTGCTACCCTGTATGCAGTTTCTTTGTTGATAAAAGGTCAGATACTGGAAGTAGGTCGAGATACCATCAACTATTATGACTTTAGAGTTCAACTTTTTGCTACCCTGTAGGGTGACATATATAGGTGACTACGTGACAAACTCCATGTATGTAAACACAGGTGGAATTGATCAAGCAGGCAAGCACACATGTGGATTGATCCTTACATGAAGGCTGACACATGCACGTATGAAACTACAAGGCCGTCGGCCACTTGCTTGATGGACGGCCCGATGCGATGAAACACACGCACAGGCGAACTTCACAAGGACATGAGTTGATCGCAAAAGTCCGTATCGTGCCTTTGGATTTTATTGCTTTTATGTTTCGTAGTATAGATTACATAAGTGGTACATGTCTGTAAACAAGCTAAACTATCCTACTCTAAATCCTATTCGGTGAACGATACTACTACCAGTCCGTGCCCGACAAGTACGGGGAAACCTAATCGTGGTTCGTCCCAACAATCTTGCTAACTTCGATGGTGGCGTCATTGAGTTAGGGTGTGTAATGCATGTACACGCATGTGCAATGAACTATTCATATAAAGATATATGATGATGATTTATACTCCTCAGGTATATAAATACTTATTATGTTTATATTCTTCACAGATCAAATACACTACTCCCATTAGATGACTTTCTATCATTTGCTAAACACGATATCTAGACATATTGCGAATCTTTTGGGTTATAACAGTACAGATGCATAAGCAATTGTTACATAAACAACACACAGATGTCATCAGTGTGACAGTCATGAGATATTTTAAAATGTAAAAAATGTAACATATGCATGTAAATGCAAATTTAAGTTTAGCAGCGACCTGTGGTGGCATCAATATTATGGAAGCAATCACTTTGAACAGGTATATGACTTTATATGCATATTAATTATTAAATTAACAATTACTTCCATAAAATATTTCATTGTAACTTTCTAAAATGCACAGTCTCTACTCTTGATATCAGGCAATTGTTCCGCTATACTAGAAGGGAGATTTGGTTGGACACCAGTAATTAAGCATTGGTTGCTTAAGTGGGTATGCACAAATGTTACTAAATGTAAACATTGAAGTTTCTCAAGTTTGTATTATATAGATTTGACGAATCTCATCTACATGTTGCAACAAAAACAATATCATGCAAGAAAAATGGTATCAAATTCCTAAAGTATACTACCCTGCTATATATAATAAGAAAACTGCTATAAAGTTTCTAAGTTTGTAGCAGCTCAAGTCATATATGCATTGTTTAAATTTGTTGTCTAACTATATTGTATTTTATGTGGAAGGAAAAATTAAAAGCTAACCTTTTGAAAATGAAATTAAATTCACTTAAGATTTCTAATTATCATACTATTTATAAATTGCTACATATCAGTCAAAAGTTCTCAAATTCTAGCCCGTGCAGTTGCACGGGTTGATGACTAGTACTTTTAATCCACGATCATTTCAAAATTAACGATCATTCTTAAAATAACGAAATATTTATGGATCCCTGTATATTTTTTCTCAATTTATGAACATTTTTTCCATATTCGTGTTTTTTTAGTCTATGACCATTTGTCAAATTCAGGAACATTTACAAAATCAATAATGCATTCTGAAGTTGATAACATTATTCATAATAACGATTTTCTGAATTCATTAATTCTACTAAATTTCACAAACAATTTTTTGAACTCGTGAACATCTTTTCAACATAACAATTGTTTTTAAATTCATGTACATTTTGTGAATTCATAATTTTCTGTCTAGTTTTGAAATCATTTTTTGAAGTCAAGAAACTTTATTGTACTCAATATCATTTTTTTCAAATTCAAGAAGATTTCTTCAAATTGGTGAACCTTTTACGAATATAGCAAACATTTTCAAATTCACAAACATTTTGGAGTACATGAATATTTTTCAAATTTGTGAACATTTCATAATTTTTTTGAATAAACAAACATTTTTTTAATTTCTAAAAATTTAATTTATAAACTTTTTTGCATTTGAGATTATTTTTCATATCACAAACATCATTCCAAATTCATACGATATCTACATTCATGAGCATTCTTAATTACTTTTTTTAACTCCTAAACATTTTTTGGAATTCGCAAGGAAATTTGGAATTCTCAAACATTTAGTAATTCATGAACACTTTTCTAATTCAGTAATATTTTTTAAACATCATTATTTTTGTGAACTTGCGATCATTTTAGAAATTCACGGGGACTTTTTATTTTGTGAACATTAAAAGAATTCACAAAAAAATTCCGAATTCACATTTCATGTTTTTTTCAATTAAAGAATAATGTTTCAAATGCATAAACATTATCTTCAATTTAGGAACATTTTTGCAATTAGTGAAGTCATTTTGGATTCACAAACATTTTTTAAATTCGTCGACCTTTTAATATGGAGAATAGAATTGAATTCATAAACATTTGCTGAATTAGGCAAACATTTATTGACACTTGGAACTACTTTCTAGTTCACAAGTTTTTAACTCAAGCCAATATATTTTTCCATACACGGCTCGTTTTAAAGATTCAGGAATATTTTCCATTTTTTATCAAAAAGTCATGGAATGTTTGGAATTTGCAAACATTTTTTGTTTACGGAACAATTTTTAAATTCATGAACATTTTGGACTTCACAATCATTTTTTGAATTCATGAACATTTCTCAAATTTATATCGAATTTTACACTTCATTAATCTTTTTTGGATTTGATAACATGTTTTCAAGTTCATGAATCTTTTTGGATTTCAGGAAATGTTCATGAACTATGAGAACAAAGAACATTCTGAATTTGGCGAACATTTTCTAAATTTGCAAAAAATTTGAAAATTCACAGAAAGAAAATAGAAATCACAATTATTTTTGAATTCTAAACATTTTTGGAATTAGGAACCTTTTCTAATTTGCATTTTCTAATTCATGTTTTTTCCAAATTTACAGAATTTTCTGAAATCAATGTCATTTTGAATTTACAAGTATTATTTTATTGGTTTAATATTTGTTGTAGAATATTCTTCAATTCCCAAAAGTAATTAAATTCAAGATCGTTTTCTGAATTCGTCATAAGTTTTTTTAATTCACGAAAAAGTTCATTAACATTTTTTGCATTTGAAGGAATTTAATCAAAATCATGTCTTTCTAGAATTGCAAGCTTTCTTGACATTCGTTAACATTTTTCAACTTTGTGAACATTTATCTGAATAATGGTCATTTTGTTAATTCATAATTTTCTCTTCATTTCATCTATTATTTTTTGAATTCAACAAAAAAATTATGAAATTATGAAAAATAGAAATCTATACTACTATTAAACAATCAAACTAATTCTTTCTTAAAGCCATACGGCTGATGTACACAGTTTGATTAGCACCGTACGATTAGGCCCATTAAATTTAATCTAACAGCTAGCCTTAATCTAATCTGTTGTCTCGTGTGCGCTTAGTAATTTAAGCTGGCTGACCGTGCTTCACCGAATCACCGTAGAGGAATATAGGAAGCTCCACCATGCACCAACTTAATCCCTACAATCACGCAAAGAGTAGAAGAAAAAAGGAAAGTGATCTCAATCAGAGCCCCACGCTCGCTAACTGCCCCGCGAGGCCGCCTGCCCTGGCCACCGGACGAGTGTCGGACACCCACGCCACATGCGCCGCCGCCTGACCCTCCTCTGCCACCGCACCCGCCGCAGAACCGACGAGTGCGCCGGTAGCACCTCCCATCCCCTCCTATCATCTTCCCTATCCCAACACCGACGAGGTGGAGCTGGCGTCTCCCTCCTTCACCAACACCGATGATGAGCTGAGACAGCGCCCTCTCGCCAGGCACACCCTTGACCTGGACGTCACCGCTGAGCCCGTGGCCCTCCTCCCCAGGTCACCGGATCCAGCCAAGATCCACCCCGTCCTCCCACATCGGCCACCATGGTCGTCCTCCTCTGCACCCAAGGTTAGCCCATATTCCATAAGCACCATGTGCATTAGAAGGTTTGAGCCGGCGATTCAGCTTTCGGCAATTCCCAGTCTTTGGTCTGGTTTGTTGTTCATCTTAGGTGATTTTTTCTCTACAAAATATTTTTTTCTTGCGTCTCATCTTAGGTAATTTGGATGGCCCCGTCTCTCACGAATACAACGAGCCGCGCGCGCTAGGCGGAGCGAACAAATCCAACCACATGGGTGGCGGTGGCGGCAGTGGGACCGAGGAAGAGACCCGCGTCCGGCGGTCTGGAGCATGCTGATGGCCGCGGCGGGGACGGCCCCCTCAGTCAAACTCTAGAGCCTTTTCCCGAACATATTGGAGATCGACAAGAATGGCGACGATCGCAACTACGACCTACGGCGGAGGAGAAACTGATCGTGAGCAATGGAGGCCCGACGGTGCTGCTCGTGTTGGACTCAACGGTGCTCTCGGTGCACCGCCGATGGGTGCTCCCGGCCCCGGTGGGGTCGCCATTAGCCCGTGACCATGGACTAGCGGTGAACTGGGGACTCCGTCCATGGGGAACGGCGAGCACTGGTGCTCTGCTAGCGAACGCTTGTTGCAGGGACATGGATCTCCTACGATGGGGAATGGAGAGAGCTTTGGTAGATAGACCTGTTCTATCTGGGTGCGAACAAAATTTCATCTCTCTTGGAGTTTTTTTTGTGTGTGTCAGATAGTAGAGAGGAACACCGCTGGTGAGAGGATTCTTATCACTACCAGCAGATCAAGCCTTCCCATGAGTTTGTTGCCAAGGATTTGCATGGAGCGAAGTGGAGGTTCCGCCATTATAAGAGGTGAGATCAGTGCTGTTGTACTGCTTGATCAGGAGTATGGTATGCAACACTATATTTTCATGTATACTATAGTATTATTTTGTTGCTGGTAAACATTATTTCCATCTAATATTTTTTTTCAGAGGCAGAGAAAATTATTTTGTAGGCTTTTAAACTAAGCACAAAATTAAGACATGTTCTGCGTCAAGGATAGGAATTATAATATGTAAAGGTCAGTAAAAAAGTATGCACATAAAATGCTATTCTTTTTCAGTTGGCAACATTGCATACAGAATTTGAATCTTTATTATTGGAATTTGTTGTTCCATGTTGGAAGTTCCTGAAGATTTTCACCTTCGGGTAAGCATGGCATGGTGATTAAAACGTTTCTTAGAAAATGAACTCATAATGAGAAGTTATGTTCTAATTAAGATGGATTAAGGGTTGTGCCTTTTTAATTATTCAACATGAATATAGCAGGCTGGTTCAGTGATCATCTGTGAACTTCCAACATACTCTTTTGTGCAGGTAAGATGGGAGGATGGCACAGAGTGTACTACCAAATTAGACTATCTCCATGGGAGATCGAGATTGTTCGTGATTCAATCTCTACTGCTCAGTGTCTGGCACTATCGATGACCTGCAGACACAAACAGTGTTGTAACCTTTCCTTTATTATTCCAGGACCACCCAAATTAATGGTTCTACATCTAATGTAGATTATATATGTATGAACCCTGTCTCTGGCTGCATCAATGACTTGCAGACACAAACATTCATATACTTCTATGTGTAAAATTAAACCAATTGTGATTAGTATAGATTGTTGAATTGTTCCTTGGACGGGCATGGTTATAATTGACATTGTTCTATGTGTTAAGATTGATGTTGATTTGTGAATCTTGCGTTATTATCATGTATGTATGACATGAGCTTGTTCTCATAAACCAGATATTATTGGATGTTGTTTTCCCTGTTTGTTTTTGGGGAAATTTGTGGTTCATCGTGTAAGAACCATGAACAATCATATTAGTATTATCCTTGCGATAGTGTATGGCCCTTAATCAATTATACTGCTGATAAAGTTTAATGTTTGGGACTCATTTAGCATGTTCCTATTTTCCATTTTTGTCCCTTTGTTCCAAGTTTGTGTCTCTACCATGTCCATTTGTCCAATGCTTAATTCTATCACAAGTCCTGTGAAGTTTGCATTATAAAATAGAAATTTTGGATTTTTTATTCCATTTTTTACTATACACAGACCAAATAGCTTATGTCCATAAGTTTTCTGCGGAGAAGTTAATCCAGTATGTTTTTATTTTATTCCTTACAAATGGTTGGTAGAAGTTCATACAGTTAAACCTACGGCGTCGGGTTTTGGAGATCCGCCCCCTACCGAAGTGAACTAAGAGTGCTTTAAATCATTGAAGTCCAGGTAAAAGGAGATACTCTTTCTACAACTACATTAGTATTAGCACCGACATACATTAAATGGAAAGTAGTTAATGTAAAATTTATTTTCGAATGGCCCATTCACATAATACGAACATGCATGGTCTGGTCTGTGGATTATGAAGTGAGGAGTTTATCCGGTTTTTATTTTATTTCTTGTAAGGGGTTTGTAGAAACTCATCCAGTCGACTGCTTTTGACGTGTAACATACACATACTACAGTGATTTTTTTCTAAAAAAATCATCTTATTATGAAGGGGGAATTTCCTTTGTATGGTTATTCGTGCGTTGCACGTGCACACTTACTAGTAAGTGACAAAGAATAAAAAAATAGTGATAAATGAAGAAGGAAAAGAGACAAAGCAAAAAAAAAAGCAAAAATGGGTTGCACTCGCCCTGCTTTATTTGCATCGCGTTGCCCTATGCGCAGGTTAGGAGCGCCAACGCCTACTGCCGTGCACCATGGGTTGCACCCATCTGCATCTTGCGAATAAACATTTTTCAAACTCTACAACTGTGTTAACATTTTTCAAACACATGTTATTCGAAATATAATTTTAAACTTCATTTGAATATGTGTTAGGACTTTTAAAATACACAGTGAAACATTTTTATGAATGATACTACACAAAAATTTATTTACATTGTACAACATATTTTAAAAATGGCATGCCCATATTTTGAAATGTGTGAGCACTTTAAAAAATGTAAAATATGTTATTAGCGGTAACAGAATTGTACATTGTATATATAATTTATGAAAATGTCTTGTACATTTTTTTGAAATGCCTAAACTTTTTTTGAATGTCACAAACATTTATGTGAAAGCTATCAACAGCTTTTTAAATTATGGTAACAAAAGATTTACACCGCGTTAACAATTTTCAAATCAATGGTTTCAATTTTTTAAAAGAAAATTTACGTTTTGGAATATGTTATTAGAATAATTGAAATGTGAACAAAAAATAAAATAAACGAATGATAAAAACACAGAAGAAAAATGTATTAACCTTTTTCCAAAATTAGTTGACCTTTTTTAAATTCATGAACTTTTAAATCAATGAATTTTTTTCAAATTTGTTTTTCTTTTTCAAAACCCATGAAGTTTTTTAGAATTTGCTTACTCCTTTCAAATGCATAACCTTTTTTGAATCTGGAAGCTTTTTTCTAAATGCATGATCGTTTTTCAAGCACTCATTTTTTGTCAAATTTTAGAAACTCTTTCCAAAACAAAATGATTTTTAAATCATAAAATTAGTTAAAAACACCGATGATCTTTTTTGAAACTCTTGATTATTATTTTCAAAATCCATGAACTTTTTTCAAATCCGTGGGCTTTTTCCATATCAATAAAAAAAATTGAAGTGCATAAATGTTGTTCAAATCCATAAACTTTTTTCACATTTTGCGAACTTCCTTTCAGAATCAGCAAACCTTTTCCAAATTCGCGAACTTTCTTTTTCAAAGTCACAAAATTTTAAACATAAATTAAATCCTTTTGATATTCCTGAACTTCCAAATCTATGAACTTATTTCAAATCAAAGTTTGTTGAAATTTCTTTTTACAAATTTTTTAGATTCAGTTTTTACAAAGTCAAATGGTTAAAAAATTATAAGGCAACTTGTTTTTTTCACATGACATGCTCGCAAGAGAAAAAAGCCCTACGCCGCGATGGATCGTACGATTAGTTAGGAATGTCGAGCAAGAGTGAAGGAAACCTTGAGCTATGTGTCGCAGCCTGCAAGGAAGCGCGTGAGCGCCATAAGTCTCCGCAGTGGTTAAGGCACCAACAGTTGGACAACTGAATTCTCACTGTATTGATTCAGAGTTACAAGAGTGTGTTTATATACCATGTTGTACACATGTTGTTACAACACACAAGGAGATAAGCCAGCGACTACGCTGGATGTAGGTCGACTCATGATCAAGGGAGCGTGATCACCACCTGACTCGGGACAGCCCATTGGCTGCCTGTGCGTGCGTTGAGTGGTGTCTTCGAACACACACCCCTCCCCCTCAGCAGCCGAAACGGGGTGAGCACGGGCGTTGAGGCTGGCTCGAAAGGCGTCGAAGACACTGGTCGTTAGCCCCTTAGTGAAGACATCGGCAAACTGCGACGAGGTCGGGATGTGGAGAACACGAATCTCGCCCAAGGAGACATGCTCACAGGCGAAATGGAGGTCGATCTCCATGTGCTTGGTCCTGTGGTGCTGGTCGGGATTGCTTGACATGTACATTATCAGGCATTATTGTGGTAGATGATGGTCGAACATTGCGGCGGCCGCTGGAGCTCGATGAGTAATTGTCGGAACCAGACCGCCTCTATGATGGCATTGGCGATGCCCTTGTACTCGGCCTCTGCGCTGGAGCAGGAAACCGTGTTCTACCGTTTGGAGGATCAATTGACCAGGTCGGCGCCGAGGAAAACAGCAAAACCGGAGGTCGACTTGCGGGAGTCGGGACACCCCGCCTAGTCGGCGTCCGAGTAGACCGTCAAGTCACCGCCAGGGGACCGGTAGAACTGCAAACCAAGTCGGGTGGTGTCGCGGATGTAGCTGATACGTATCCAAAGTATCTGTAATTTTTTATTGTTCCATGCTATTATATTATCAATCTTGGATGTTTTATATACTATTTTATATCATTTTTCGAGACTAACCTATTAACCTAGTGTCCAGTGTCGGTTGCTGTTTTTCGCTCGTTTTTTGCTTTTCCGAAAATCAATAGAAAATGAAGTCTAAATGGAGAAAAAACTTTGAATTGATTTTTTTCTGGATCGGAAAGGACCCACGAAGGTTCGGGAGAAGCCCAGAAGAGCCACGAGGGAGCGAAAAACTCACTAGGCGCCCCCCCCCCCCCCCCCCCCCCCGAGTTGTCGGCCCCTCGTGGCACATATTGACCTAATTCCGCTTCTATAAATTCTTAAATGTTTCGAATATACCAGAGAGCCATCTGAAACACTTTTTCCGCCGCCGCAAGCTTCTGTTCTTCCCATCTGGAGGCCTTTTCAGGTACTCTGCCAAGGGAAATCGATCGCAGAGGGCTTCTACATCATCCTTGCTGCCTTCCGATGATGCATGAGTAGTTCATCATAGACCTACGGGTCCATAGCTAGTAGCTAGATGGCTTCTTCTCTCTCTTTGATCTTCAATACAATGTTCTCCTCGATGTTCTTGGAGTTCTATTCGATGTAATCTTATTTTGCGGTGTGTTTTCTGGGATCCCATGAATTGTGGGTTTATGATCTGAATATTTATGATATGTAATTGAATCTTTTCTGAACTTTACTATGCATGATCATTACAGCTTTGTATTTCTCTCTGATCTATCCATTTGATTTGGCCAACTAAATTGATTTATTTTCAGTGGGAGAGGTGCTTTGTAATGGGCAATCTTGCGGTGCTCTGTATCCCAGTGACAGAAGGGGACAAGACATGTATTTGTATTGTTGCTATTAAGGGTAAAATGACGGGGTTTATTCATATTGATTGGGTTTAATTTGTCTACATCATGTCATCTTGCTTAAGGCGTTACTCCATTTTTCATGAACTTAATGAAGGAAATATGCCCTAGAGGCAATAATAAAGTTATTATTTATTTCCTTATACTCATGATAAAGGTTTATTATTCATGCTAGAATTGTATTAACCGGAAACATAATACATGTGTGAATACATAGACAAACAAAGTGTCACTAGTATGCCTCTACTTGACTAGCTCGTTAATCAAAGATGGTTATGTTTCCTAACCATGAACAATGAGTTGTTATTTGATTAACGGGATCACATCATTAAGAGAATGATCTGATTGACATGACCCATTCCATTAGCTTAGCACCCGATAGTTTAGTATGTTGCTATTGCTTTCTTCATGACTTATACATGTTCCTATAACTATGAGATTATGCAACTCCCGTTTACCGGAGGAACACTTTGGGTACTACCAAAACGTCACAACGTAACTGGGTGATTATAAAGGAGTACTACAGGTGTCTCCAAAGGTACATGTTGGGTTGGCGTATTTCGAGATTAGGTTTTGTCACTCCGATTGTCGGAGAGGTATCTCTGGGCCCTCTCGGTAATGCACATCACATAAGCCTTGCAAGCATTGCAACTAATGAGTTAGTTGCGAGATGATGTATTACAGAACGAGTAAAGAGACTTGCCGGTAACGAGATTGAACTAGGTATTGGATACCGACGATCGAATCTGGGACAAGTAACATACCGATGACAAAGGGAACAACGTATGTTGTTATGCGGTCTGACCGATAAAGATCTTCGTAGAATATGTAGGAGCCAATATGGGCATCCAGGTCCCGCTATTGGTTATTGACCGGAGACGTGTCTCGGTCATGTCTACATTGTTCTCGAACCCGTAGGGTCCGCACGCTTAAGGTTACGATGACAGTTATATTATGAGTTTATGCATTTTGATGTACCGAAGGTTGTTCGGAGTCCCGGATGTGATCACGGACATGACGAGGAGTCTCGAAATGGTCGAGACATAAAGATTGATATATTGGAAGCCTATATTTGGACATCAGAAGTGTTCCGGGTGAAATCGGGATTTTACCGGAGTACCGGGAGGTTACCGGAACCCCCCCGGAAGCTATATGGGCCTTAGTGGGCTTTAGTGGAAAGGAGAAAGGGGCAGCCCAAGGTGGCTGTGCGCCTCCCCCCTTCCCCTAGTCCTATTAGGACTAGGAGAGGTGGCCGGCCCCCTCTCTTTCTTTCCCCCCTCAAGGAGTCCTATTCCAACTAGGATTGGAGGGGGGGATCCTACTCCCAGAGGGAGTAGGACTCTCCTGGCGCGCCACACTTGGCCGGCCAGCCTCCCCCCTCTAGTCCTTTATATACGGAGGCAGGGGCACCCCAGAAACACACAAGTTGATCCACGTGATCTATTCCTTAGCCGTGTGCGGTGCCCCCAGCCACCATATTCCTCGATAATACTGTAGCGGAGTTTAGGCGAAGCCCTGCTGCTGTAGTACATCAAGATCGTCACCACGCCATCGTGCTGACGGAACTCTTCCCCGACACTTTGCTGGATCGGAGTCCGGGGATCGTCATCGAGCTGAACGTGTGCTCGAACTCGGAGGTGCCATAGTTTCGGTGCTTGATCGGTTGGATCGTGAAGACATATGACTACTTCCTCTACGTTGTGTCAACGCTTCCGCAGTCGGTCTGCGTGGGTACGTAGACAATACTCTCCCCTCTCGTTGCTATGCATCACATGATCTTGCGTGTGCGTAGGAAATTTTTTGAAATTACTACGAAACCCAACACTTAATACCATAAATGCATGTGGATAGCGGTTGTTTAGTGGAGTAATAGTAATAGATGCACGCAGGAGTCAGTCTACTTGTCTCGGACGTGATGCCTACATACATGACGAATGCCTTGAATATCGTCATAATTATGCGGTTTTATATCAGTTGCCCAGCAGTAATTTGTTCATCCAATGTATGCTATATGTTCGAGAGAGAAGGCTCTAGTGAAAACTGTGGCCCCCGGGTCTAATTGAATAATATTACAAAAAAAACTCCTTTGCTGTAATCTTTCTATTTTTATATTTGTTTTGCAATTTATCTATCTACCTATACAAGATTTGATCTTTGCAATTAATGATTTCAAGGGTATTGACAACCATCTTGCCCGCGTTGGGTGCAAGTATTTGCTTTTGTGTGTGCAGGTGTTGTTCATGAGGCTTTGCGTGATTCTCCTACTAGATTGATACCTTGGTTCTCACTGAGAGAAATACTTATCTCTATTGTGCTGCATCTCCTCTCCTCTTCGGAGAAAATTCCAACTCAGCTCACAAGTAGCAGTAGCGTATAACTCATTTGACCAGCTGAAAATGAACTTCCCTAGGATCATGCATGAACAAACAACACTGTTGAACAACATATGATATGTCGGGCCAAGTTAGTGTGAGATATGGCAATGCCCCCACAAGGCTACGGTAAAAGTAAGGATCATGTAAGGGTGAATCGGTGGTGTTGGGTAGTTTTGAGGTGGTGTCGACGGGTGTGGCAGCGGGTTTGCTGTTTAACATGCCAGCGCGATCGAGAATCTCGAGGACATAATGTTCTTGGGAGAGATGGAGGCCAGTGGTGTTGTGATGCATGATTATCCCTAGGAAGTGATTGAGCATGCCCATGTCACTCATGGAGAACTCTCGATGGAGGGAGGTAATGATCGACTTGAGGAATGAGGGCGTGGTGGCGGTGAGAATTATGTCATCTATGTACAGCAACAAATATGCAGTGTTAAGCCCGCGATGCAAGGTCAAGAGTGACGACTCGGACTTGGAAGGTTCAAAGCCGAGGGAGAGAAGATAGCCAGTGAACCGCGAGAACAAGGCCCTCAGAGCCTGTTTGAGCCCGTAGAGCGACCTTTTGATATGACACACGTCCCTAGGCTGGGAGGAGTCGACGAAGCTAGCAGGCTGCGAGCTATACACCGTCTCGACAAGATGCCCATCGAGAAAGGTATTCTTGATGTCGAGATGATGGATGGGCCATGAGCTGCTAGTGGCAATGCTGAGGACGACGTGAATGGTGGCAGGCTTGACCACGGGACTAAACGTCTCACTGCAGTCAACGCTAGCCTGCTGGGTGAAGCCGTGAAGAACACAACGAGCCTTCTAGCCAGGGTCGGTCCTGAGAATTCAGGGGCCCGGGGCGAAACTATGACCTAGGGGCCCTTTAATGTAGACATCAAAATCATGTTTAACATATGTATAGGTGAAATGTTACCAATAAACACTAAAAATGAAGAGGCCAGGGTACACGAGTGAGGCGTTTTGGCTCCCAGGATCATCCGCACCTGCGCTCAATAAAAAATCAAAACAAATACCAAATAAATTCAAAAAATTCCAATTTTTTTGTCATGGTATATAATTTGATGCCTGATGTCCGCTCCAAATTTCAAATCATTTGGACATCTGAGTAGCTCTCAGCAAAAAAGACAAATTTGGGGTTTGTTAAATAGTATACTGTTCATGTACTGTTCTGACCCAATTTGTCTTTTTTTTTGAGAGCTACTCAAATGTCCGAATGCTCTGAAATTTGGAGCGCACCTCACGCACCAAATTACCTACCTTGCACCAAAAATTTGGAATTTTTTGAATTGTTTTGATTTTTTTATGAATTTTTTCTTGAGCGGGTGCAGATGAGCCCGGGCTCAGAATTGGATATTGATACGTCGCCAACGTATCTATAATTTTTGATTGCTCCATGCTATATTATCTACTGTTTTGGACTATATTGGGCTTTATTTTCCACTTTTATATTATTTTTGGGACTAACCTATTAACCGAGGCCCGGCATAGAATTGCTGTTTTTGCCTATTTCAGTGTTTCGGAGAAACAGAATATCAAACGGAGTCTAAACGTAATGAAACCTTCGGAAACATGATTTTCTCATCAGATAAAATCCAGGAGACTTGGACCCTCCGTCAAGAAAGCCACGAGGCGGTCACGAGGGTGGAGGGCGCCCCCCCCTAGGGCGCGCCCCCCTACCTCGTGGGCCCCTCGAAGCTCCACCGACGTACTTCTTCCTCCTATATTTATCCACGTACCCCCAAACGATCGGGGACGGAGCCAAAAACCTAATTCCACCGCCGCAACTTTAAGTATCCACGAGATCCCATCTTGGGGCCTGTTCCGGAGCTCCGCCGGAGGGGGCATCGATCACGGAGGGCTTCTACATCATCATCCAAGCCCCTCCGATGAAGTGTGAGTAGTTTATTTCAGACCTACGGGTCCATAGTTAGTAGCTAGATGGCTTCTTCTCTATTTTTGGATCTCAATACAATGTTCTCCCCCTCTCTCGTGGAGATCTATTCGATGTAACCTTCTTTTTGCGGTGTGTTTGTTGAGATCGATGAATTGTGGGTTTATGATCAAGTCTATCTATGAATAATATTTGAATCTTCTCTGAATTCTTTTATGTATGATTGGTTATCTTTGCAAGTCTCTTCGAATTATCAGTTTGGTTTGGCCTACTAGATTGGTTCTTCTTGCCATGGGAGAAGTGCTTAGCTTTGGGTTCGATCTTGCGGTGTCCTTTCCCAGTGACAGAAGGGGCAGCAAGGCACGTATTGTATTGTTGCCATCGAGGATAACAAGATGGTTTTTTTTTATCATATTGCATGAAACTATCCCTCTACATCATGTCATCTTGCTTAAGGCGTTACTCTATTTTTAACTTAATACTCTAGATGCATGCTGGATAGCGGTCAATGAGTGGAGTAATAGTAGTAGATGCAGGCAGGAGTCGGTCTACTTGTCTTGGACGTGATGCCTATATACATGATCATACCTAGATATTCTCATAACTATGCTCAATTCTGTCAATTGCTCAACAGTAATTTGTTCACCCACCGTAGAATACTTATGCTCTTGAGAGAAGCCACTAGTGAAACCTATGGCCCCGGGGTCTCTTTCTCATCATATCGATCTCCATCACTTTATTATTGCTTTGCTTTTACTTTGCTTTTACTTTTTTACTTTGCATCTCTATACCAAAAATACCAAAAATATTATTTATCATCTCTATCAGATCTCACTTTCGTAAGTGACCGTGAAGGGATTGACAACCCCTAAGCGTGTTGGTTGCGTTGAGCTATTGTTTTTGTGTAGGTACGAGGGACTCGCGCGTAGCCTCCTACTGGATTGATACCTTGGTTCTCAAAAACTGAGGGAAATACTTACGCTACTTTGCTGCATCATCCTCTCCTCTTCGGGGAAATCCAACGCAGTGCTCAAGAGGTAGCAAGAAGGATTTCTGGTGCCGTTGCCGGGGAGTCTGCGCAAAAGTCAACATACCAAGTACCCATCACAATCCCTATCTCCCGCATTACATTATTTTCCATTTGCCTCTCGTTTTCCTCTCCCCCACTTCACCCTTGCCGTTTTATTTGCTCTCTCTCTCTATCCTCCCTCTCTTTCTCTATTTGCCTCTTTTTCGCTTGCTTCTTGTTTGCTCGTATGGTTAGAATAGTTGTTTATTTATTACTAAACAGAGAACCTAAGATGTATGGAGCCCCATCCACTTGCTAATCTTTTTAAGAGATCCAATTATGATGAAACAATTTCTAGTGAGTTTTGTGCACTAGATTATTTTTATGAAGTTTTGCTTGAAATTCATGAATCTGAAAAGTGTGATGAATTACTTTATGAAGCGATTCACGATAGATCTTTGAATAAAAAGCATGATGGCAATGATTTTACTATAAATTCTCTTGATGTCAATTGTGCTAATAATATGCAAAACCCTAAGCTTGGGGATGCTAGTTTTGCTATGTCCACTACTTGTTGTAATGATCATGATTGGGGTGATTCTTCTTATGATATTGAAAATTTATTTAAGCCCCATGATGAATATGAGATTGATAATAGTGTTTGCAATATTATTAAAAGTGGGTTTGGAAGATTGTCAACTTTAGATCCCACATATTTAGAGAATGTTCAATCTTATGAAATTTTTGATAAAAGTGGGTTTGGAAAGGTCATTACTTTAGTTAATGTTAATCCCACTATTTTGGAAGAGTATCAACTTTGCATGCATATGGATCGTGTTGAAAATATTTTGTGTGATAGCTATTTTGTTGAATTTGCGCGCGCACGGGAGAAAGCGGCACGCGGCGCGGTAGATTTGGTGCGCCGCTTCGCACGCGGCTATAAAATCCCGCGCTCGCCACGCGCACAGAACACAGCCACGCGCCCTCCCCTCGCAACCTCGCCGCTTCGCCACCTCGCCGCTTCGCCTCTTTCCGCGCCACCATGCCGCCGCGCCGCCGGGGTTCTTCGGGCTACCGCGGCGTCCGCGAGCGCCCCAATGGCTGGTACTCCGCCGAGATCCGGTCCGGCAACGTCCGGCTCGGCCACGGGTCGTTCTGGAGCGCGCACGAGGCGGCCCACGCGTATGACGCGGCGGCGTGGCGCTTGGAGAGGCCCCGGTCGCAGATGAACTTCCGGGACGTCTTCACGCACGAGAAGGCGCAGCGTGTCGCTGATACGTCTCCAACGTATCTATAATTTTAGATTGCTCCAGGCTATATTATCTACTGTTTTGGACATTATTGGGCTTTATTTTCCACTTTTATATTATTTTTTGGACTAACCTATTAACCGGAGGCCCAGTCCAGAATTGTTGTTTTTTGCCTGTTTTAGGGTTTCGAAGAAAAGGAATATCAAACAGAGTCCAAACGGAAAGAAACCTTCGGAAACGTGATTTTCTCATCAGATAAGATCCAGGAGACTTGGACCCTCCGTCAAGAAAGCCACGAGGTGGTCACGAGGGTGGAGGGCGCCCCCCCCCCAGGGCGCGCCCCCTACCTCGTGGGCCCCTCGAAGCTCCACCGACGTACTTCTTCCTCCTATATATATCCACGTACCCCCAAACGATCGGGGACGGAGCCAAAAACCTAATTCCACCGCCGCAACTTTCTGTATCCACGAGATCCCATCTTGGGGCCTGTTCCGGAGCTCCGCCGGAGGGGGCATCGATCACGGAGGGCTTCTACATCATCATCCAAGCCCCTCCGATGAAGTGTGAGTAGTTTACTTCAGACCTACGGGTCCATAGTTAGTAGCTAGATGGCTTCTTCTCTCTTTTTGGATCTCAATACAATATTCTCCCCCTCTCTCGTGGAGATATATTCGATGTAATCTTCTTTTTGTGGTGTGTTTGTTGAGATCGATGAATCGTGGGTTTATGATCTAGTCTATCTATGAATAATATTTGAATCTTCTCTGAATTCTTTTATGTATGATTGGTTATCTTTGCAAGTCTCTTCGAATTATCAGTTTGGTTTGGCCTACTAGATTGGTTTTTCTTGCCATGGGAGAAGTGCTTAGCTTTGGGTACGATCTTGCGGTGTCCTTTCCCAGTGACGGAAGGGGCAGCAAGGCATGTATTATATTGTTGACATCGAGGATAACAAGATGGGGTTTTTATCATATTGCATGAAACTATCCCTCTACATCATGTCATCTTGCTTAAGGCGTTACTCTGTTTTTAACTTAATACTCTAGATGCATGCTGGATAGCGGTCGATGAGTGGAGTAATAGTAGTAGATGCAGAATCATTTCGGTCTACTTGTCTCGGACATGATGGCTATATACATGATCATACCTAGATATTCTCATAACTATGCTCAATTCTGTCAATTGTTCAACAGTAATTTGTTCCCCCACCGTAGAATACTTATGCTCTTGAGAGAAGCCACTAGTGAAACCAATGGCCCCCGGGTCTCTTTCTCATCATATCAATCTCCATCACTTTATTATTGCTTTGCTTTTACTTTGTTTTTGCTTTTTACTTTGCATCTCTATACCAAAAATACCAAAAATATTATTCATCATCTCTATCAGATCTCACTTTCGTAAGTGACTGTGAAGGGATTGACAACCCCTAAGCGCGTTGGTTGCGTTGAGCTATTGTTTTTGTGTAGGTACGAGGGGACTCGAGCGTAGCCTCCTACTGGATTGATACCTTGGTTCTCAAAAACTGAGGGAAATACTTACGCTACTTTGCTACATCATCCCTTCCTCTTCGGGGAAATCCAACGCAGTGCTCAAGAGGTAGCAAGAAGAATTTCTGGCGCCGTTGCCGGGGAGTCTGCGCAAAAGTCAACATACCAAGTACCCATCACAATCCCTATCTCCCGCATTACATTATTTGCCATTTGCCTCTCGTTTTCCCCTCCCCCACTTCACCCTTGCTGTTTTATTTGCCCTCTCTCTCTCTCTATTTTCCTCTTTTGCCCGTTTACTTTTTGTTTGCTCGTGTGTTGGATTGCTTGTTTGTCGCGATGGCTCAAGATAATACTAAATTGTGTGACTTCACCAATACCAACAATAATGATTTCCTTAGCACTCCCATTGCTCCTCTTACCAATGCTGAATCTTGTGAAATTAATACTGCTTTGCTGAATCTTGTCATAAAAGATCCATTCTCCGGCCTTCCTAGTGAAGATGTCGTTACCCATCTTAATAGCTTCGTTGATTTGTGTGACATGCAAAAGAAGAAAGATGTCAATAATGATATTGTTAAATTGAAGCTATTTCCTTTTTCGCTTAGAGATCGTGCTAAAGCTTGGTTTTCATCTTTGCCTAAAAATAGTATTGATTCATGGAACAAGTGCAAAGATGCTTTTATCTCTAAGTATTTTCCTCCCGCTAAGATCATCTCTCTTAGAAACGATATTATGAATTTTAAACAACTTGATCATGAACATGTTGCACAAGCTTGGGAGATAATGAAATTAATGATAGGTAATTGCCCTACTCATGGTTTGAATTTGTGGATGATTATACAAATTTTTTATGCCGGATTGAATTTTGCTTCTAGAAATCTTTTAGATTCGGCCGCGGGAGGCACTTTTATGGAAATCACTTTAGGAGATGCTACTAAAATCCTACATAATATTATGGTTAATTATTCTCAATGGCATACTGAAAGATCTACTAATAAAAAGGTGCATGCGATAGAAGAAATTAATGTTTTCAGTGGAAAGATGGATGAACTTATGAAATTATTTGCTACTAAGAGTGTCTCTTCTATTCCTAATGATATGCCCTTGTCTACTTTGATTGAGAATAATAATGAATCTATGTGTCGGTGTACTAGAGTAAGGGTACCCTAGTATCCCGAACTTGTGCACGGGCAGTCGCAGCATCCCGCGGCAAGGCTTGCCGGGTGACCGCCAAGGTCCTCCGTGGTTCCTTTAGAGCCATTCAAGAACAAAGTGTCCAAGCCAAGAAGACAAGACCCCGGCAAGAGGAGCTTGCCGGGAAAGCTACAAAAGCATCCCAAGACCCCGGCAAGAGGAGCTTGCCGGGAAGGCCACCCAAGGCATTTCAAGGAACTTGCCGCGGCGCACCACGCGCCCCGACAAGGCCCGGTGAGCGACAAGCTCCCGGACGCGACAAGACAACGACCGCGGCAAGGCGCTTGCCGCGGCAAGCCACCTCTCCGTGCCCGCGCTCCAGCACATCCACCAACGTGTCGCTCTGGGGCCCTTCCAGGCGTACGTGGTGGAAGGTTGTGCAGCTAGGGCGTGCGGTGGCAAGCGGCGCTGACAAGATCGCCATCGTGGCGAACGGTGGCATCCCTGGCGGTCCCTTTTCGCACTGTTTAGTCGACACAGACAGGCATTTAAGGCCTTTGTCCCCTGCCGTCAGGGTTAGGTATGATACACTGTAGCACGAAGCTGTGCCTACCACAGCACCTTTCCATTTTTGCCCTTTACCTCCGTTGCCACCTGTCGGTGACCCCTTGAGAATATAAAAGGAGGCCCGTCTGCAACGTAGAGAGGGGGGAGCTAGCTCAGACTCACTCACGCTCGGTCTCGTTAGCTGCTGAAGTGTACTGTAGCACTTCGCGCTCCCGAGCAAGAAATCAATACAAACCACAAAGCAGGAGTAGGGTTTTACGCATCCGTGCGGCCCAAACCTGGGTAAATCGCTCGCGTGTATCGCCTCGATTTGCTCTTTGCACGATCTCCGCCCCCGCCGAACCGAAAGGGACCCGGTCCGCCGGTCCCATAGGTGCCCGTGGATCAGTACCCCGGCATCTTTGGCGCGCCAGGTAGGGGCGTCAAAGTTGTGTGAACCAGATCCAACGTTCTCGCGAGCTAGATCTTCATCATCTTCATCAACATGCCGCCGAAGAAGAAGGTTTCGGAGGCAGCTGCTCCGTCCGCGCCAAACCCACCATCGCTAGAGCAAACGGTTGATGGGGCAGGCGCCGGCGGAAGAACGGGCGTCGGTGAGGGAGCTCACAGTGCTGCCAGGTCCAAGGACAAGGCTGCGCTGCCCATCGGCGGTGTAGCCGGCTCCCACAACGACCGAGCGCACTCCAAGACCTCGGCGTCCGTGCATGCACCGCGCCCATCTCAGGAGGCGCGGGACCGGCAGCGTTATGGTACTCACGGTACCATGCGTCTGCTAGACCAAGATCGGGCTGGTGGATCTCGGAGCGCTCAGGACCACCATGCACGCCAACGTGCTGGCACGAGCGAGGCATTGTCGCCTGGACAGGATATTGCTCCTTCTAACGTGGTTAGAAGTCCGAGCATATCCCGCTCCTCGCGCCGATCGCCACCACCGCCCGCCACTGCAGTAGAAGCTTTGGCGCGAGCTCAGCTGCTCCTAGACTACCCTCCAGCGGCGGACAAGATCGACGATTGGAGGGCCACCATCCAGAGTCTCATCGGCTTTGCCAACGGCGACACTCCACGACAGCCGAGCACGTCGCAGCCGCGGCAAGCCAGCCAGGCACGAGCCGGAGACGACAAGACTGGTGGGGGTGCAACTACTGTGCACTCTCCGCCCCGAAGGCCGAGATCGCCGACTCACCGGATCCACCTCGACAGCGACTCCACCGCGTCATCAGATCCGCGAGCTCGTCGCGATCAGCGCCAAGTTCTTCAAGAACGACAACAAGAAGACGCTCGTACTCGCATCGAGCGCCGAAGAGAAGCGCGACGTCAATCAGACCAGCGCGCTGGGCCCTCTGTCGACATGCATGCGCCAGGGGAACCAGGCGACTTGCCGTACGCGGTAGGTTGCCCTGCGTTCACTCGTGAGCTGCGGCAAGTCCAGTGGCCCAGCACGAAGAATTTCAAACCAGATGTACCAGAGAAGTACGACGGCAAGACGCATCCGTCGGAGTTCCTCAGCATCTACACCATCGCGGTGCAGGCTGCCGGGGGGCGAGACGACAAGATCCTTGCCAACTACTTCCCGTTGGTGCTCAAGCCCAACGTCAGGTCCTGGCTCATGCACTTGCCGGACAACTCCATATCCTCCTGGGCTGATCTATGCCATCAGTTTGTCGGCGCCTTTACAGGCGGCCACAAACCTCATGGCCAAGAGAGTGACCTTCATCTGCTCGCCCAGAAGGAAGGAGAGCCCCTGCGCAAGTACATTCAGAGGTTCAGCCGTGTACAGTATAACATCCCAGACGTCCACCCCGCCGCGGTCATCAGCGCGTTCCATCAGAACGTGCGTAACCGCAGGATGCGGGAGGAGATGGCGATGTGTAGAATCAGAGACGTCAGTGAGCTGTATGCCCTGGCCGACAAGTGTGCACATGCTGAGGAAGGGAGGAAACTCCCCGGAGAGAAGACCGGAGCAGAAGGATCTGACAGTGAGGATGCCGCCCCGGCAAAGAAAAACCGGCAGCGGAACAGGAAGAAGAAAGGTAAAGAAGTGCTAGTCGTTGAGCAGTCTGGCAACGAAGGTGGCGCCAAGAAGGCCAAAGTTGGTAGCTCCGGCAAGGAGGTTGCCGCGTGCACCAACTGCCAGGCTGTGGCGGTCGCCGACAAGCAGGACGGCTCCGACAAGCAGTACTGCAAGATTCACCGCACCAAGGGCCACGACCTCCAGAGCTGCAAGAAGGTCGAGCAGCTTGTCCAGCAGCAAAAGGCTGAGTACGAGCGGCGAGACAAGGAGAGGGCCCAGGGAAGTGCAGGAGAATCCGGCAAGAAGCGTGCCGGCCGGGGAGGGCGCCGCGGCAAAGCCAAGCAGCGGCAAGGAGACAGACCTCCCCGCGGCCGCGACAACGATGAAGACGACGATGACGACGAAGACACGGATGATGTTGAGACCAGTGAGCAGGAGTTTCAGAAAGCCACAGAGGTCTTGTGCGTTGACGGCGGTGCTTCTCTGCACACTTCACACCGCCAACTCAAGCAGTGGGTGCGGGAAGTCAATGCAGCAGAACCACCTGTCGAATCGCGCAAACTCCTGAAATGGTCCAGCACGCCTATCATCTTCGACATTGAGGACCACCCTGATCGCACAACTGCGGTCGAGTGCTTGCCGATGTTGGTTTCACCAACCATCCGCAACCTCAAGGTCACTAAGATGTTAGTTGACGGCGGGGCCGGCTTGAACCTGATTTCCTCCACTGTACTCCAGAAACTCCAGATCCCTGACAGCGAGCTCGAGGAGACCGGCACATTCCAAGGAATTAACCCGGGAAGGAGCAAAACGAAGGGGAAAGTCACGCTGCCCGTAACATTTGGCAGCGAGCTCAACTTCAGGACTGAGAGGGTCACATTTGACGTTGCCGATATTCCATTGCCTTACAATGGGATACTTGGCCGTCCAGCACTCGCCAAGTTCATGGCAGCCTCTCATTACGCATATAACATGCTGAAGATGCCAGGCCCGATAAGCGTCATCTCTGTCCTTGGCGACAAGAAGGATGCTCTTATCTGTGCCGACAAGATCTACCGGGAAGCAGCAACCGCAGCAGAGCGCGAGTCACTTGCCGCTGAAGCTCCCGGGGGGAAGAAGACCAAGTCCGGCAAGAGCTCTGATGCTTACTCCGGCAAGCGCACCTCTTCAGAGTGCTGCGCTGCCGTCGAGGACGCACCATTGAGCTCCACCGGCAAGTGTAAGAAGACGATGGCAGCTCCGCCAGAGACAAAGAAGGTGTCCGCCAAGGAGGACGGCACTGGTGGTACCTTCACCATCAGTGCCACGCTTGATCCTAAATAGGAAAGCGCGCTTGTTGCTTTCCTGCGGGCGAATGTCGACGTGTTTGCGTGGCAACCGTCTGACATCCCCGGTGTTCCCAGGAAAGTAATTGAGCACCACCTTGCCGTTTGCCCTCATGCGCGGCCCGTTAAGCAGAAAGTCAGGAAGCAGGCAGTGGAGCGCCAAGAATTCATTACAGAAGAGATCAAGAAGTTAGAAGCAGCAGGCCTTGTCAGAGGAGTGCTCCATCCTATGTGGTTGGCCAATCCTGTAGTCGTGCGCAAGGCAAACGGGAAATGGAGACTTTGTATCGATTTTACCGACGTTAACAAAGCTTGTCCCAAAGACCCATTTCCTTTGCCGCGCATTGACCAGATTGTTGACTCCATAGCTGGATGTGATTTGCTTTCATTTCTTGACGCATATTCAGGATATCATCAGATCTTCATGGCAGAAGAGGATGAGGAGAAGACCGCATTTATTACTCCATGTGGCACGTACTGTTTCGTACGGATGCCTTTCGGATTAAAAAATGTTGGTTCAACATTTGCAAGAGTAGTCCATGTCGCTCTCGAGCCACAAATACACAGAAATGTGGAAGCTTACATGGATGATATAGTAGTCAAGAGCAAGGACAGGTCAACTTTGATCCAAGATTTAGACGAGACCTTTGCAAATCTGCGCAAGATCACCCTCAAGCTCAACCCAGAGAAGTGTGTATTTGGAGTCCCCTCCGGCAAGCTTCTCGGGTTCTTTGTGTCTCAGCGAGGAATTGAAGCCAATCCCGACAAGATCAAGGCCATTGAGCAGATTGAAGCACCAAAGCGCGTCAAGGATGTACAACGACTTGCCGGTTGTGTGGCTGCTCTCAGCAGGTTTATCTCTCGATCTGCTGAGCGCGCCCTGCCGTTTTTCAAATTACTGAAAAAGGCAGGCCCAATGAGATGGACTCCGGAAGTGGAGGCTGCGCTGCAAGACTTGAAGAGATACCTGTCCTCCCCTCCAATACTTGTCGCACCTAAGCCACAAGAGAAGTTGCTGCTGTATATAGCGGCAACCAATCAAGTGGTTAGTGCTGCGTTAGTAGCAGAGAGGGAGGCAGATGACGAGCCTGCAACCACGGCAAGCACATCCAGCGACAAGCATGGGGCTTCCCCGACAAGCTCTAGTCCCGACAAAGATGGATCTGCGCAGATGCGAGAGGAGATACAAAAGAAAATGGTGCAGCGCCCAGTTTACTTTGTCAGTTCCCTTTTGCAGGGGGCTAGGTCAAGGTACTCTGGCGTGCAGAAATTGCTTTTCGGCCTCCTCATGGCCTCGAGAAAGCTGCGCCATTACTTCCAAGCACATGAGATCACAGTTGTCACTCGCTTTCCGCTGAAGAGGATATTACAGAATCCAGAAGCGACAGGCAGGATTGTTGAGTGGGCACTGGAACTGTCAAGCTTTGGCCTCAGGTTTGAAAGTACTTCAACTATCCAGAGCAGAGCATTGGCAGAATTTATAGCAGAATGGACGCCAACACCAAATGAAGAAATTCCAGAAACAAGCATCCCCGTCAAGGAAGCAAGCAAAGAATGGCTGATGTACTTTGATGGTGCCTTTTCGCTGCAAGGCGCCGGCGCTGGTGTACTGCTTGTCGCACCCACCGGAGAGCACCTCAAGTACGTAGTCCAGATGCACTTTCCCAAGGAGCAGGCAACAAACAATACTGCAGAGTATGAGGGATTGCTTGCCGGTCTCAGGATCGCGGCAGACCTTGGGATCAAGAAGCTCATTGTCAGGGGTGACTCACAGCTTGTCGTCCGCCAAGTAAACAAGAGTTATCAGAGTCCGTTGATGGAAGCTTACGTCGACGAAGTGAGAAAGCTAGAAGAGCGCTTTGACGGCTTACAAATGGAGCATGTTCCAAGAGCTCAGAACGCCATTGCTGATGGCCTGTCAAAGTGCGCCGCACTTAAGCTACCTGTGGAACTAGGGATCTTTGTGCTCAAGCTGCCGTCCGTGACACCATCAACTGGACAGACCAAGAAGAGGAAGTTGACTTCTGGTGACTATTTGCCGGCAGAGCTCCCCGAAGCCGCCGCCAAGAAGGTCCCTAAGATCAACGCCGAAGGCGCTGAGGAGCAGTCTGCTCCGGCAAGCCCTAGGGTTTGTTCCGTTGAAGCAGAAACTCCCGACAAGTTTTGCTCCGGCAAGCTTGTCGGGGAACGTCAAGCTCCGGCGGAGCCGCAGGTTCTCGCCGTAGAAGCGGATGTTCCCGCAGCAGGAGATTTGCCTTTAGTCCTTGTTGTCGAGCCACAAGCTCCAGCATGGGCACAGCAGATTGTCCGTTTCCTTCAGACAGGAGAACTTCCCGAAGAGCAAGAAGAAGCGGAAAGAGTAGCCCGGCAGTCAAGTATGTACCAGTTTGTCGACAAGACACTGTACAGAAG
Source organism: Triticum urartu (assembly GCF_003073215.2). Lineage (NCBI taxonomy): Eukaryota > Viridiplantae > Streptophyta > Magnoliopsida > Poales > Poaceae > Triticum > Triticum urartu. Next base: position 25,320,074 of record NC_053028.1, on the reverse strand, counting down.
AAGACTCAACGGTGTGAAATTAAAGTGTATTCACCGGGAAGACGGACAGAAGCTGTTGGCAGAGATACATGGAGGCATATGTGGTCACCACATTGGCGCAAGAGCACTTGTCGGCAAAGCATTCCGGCAAGGTTTCTTCTGGCCAACAGCCCTCCAGGATGCAACTGCACAAGTAACCAAGTGTGAAGCGTGCCAGTTCCATTCCAAACAGATACACCAACCAGCTCAAGCTCTCCAGACGATCCCTTTATCCTGGCCATTTTTGGTCTGGGGGCTCGACATCCTCGGCCCCTTTCCCCGAGCTGTCGGGGGCTTTGAGTACTTGTACGTTGCAATCGACAAGTTCACAAAGTGGCCGGAAGTGGAACCAGTGAGGAAGGTGACCGCACAGTCAGCCGTCAAGTTCTTCAGGTTGATTGTTTGCCGCTTCGGGATCCCTAACAGGGTAATCACCGACAACGGTACACAATTCACGAGCCGCACCTTCATGCAGTACGTCCAAGATCTTGGCACCAAGGTCTGCTTCGCTTCTGTTGCTCGCCCGAGAAGCAACGGTCAAGCGGAGAGGGAAAATGCTGAAGTGTTGCGTGGGCTCAAGACCAGAACTTTCGACAGGCTGCACAAGTGCGGAAGAAACTGGATCGAGGAGCTGCCGGTGGTTCTTTGGTCGATCAGGACGACGCCAAATCGAGCCACTGGACAGACACCTTTCGCTCTAGTCTATGGAGCAGAGGAAGTTATCCCCACGGAACTTGTATACGGGTCACCTCGAGTGCTCGCTTATGATGAGCTTGAGCAAGAGTAGCTGCGACAAGATGACACGCTGCTCCTTGAGGAAGACCGTCTTCAGGCTGCTGTGCGAGCTGCTCGCTACCAGCAAGCTTTGCGTCGCTACCATAGCCGCAAAGTTAATGCCAGAAGTCTCGAGGAAGGCGACCTTGTTCTTCGGCGCATTCAGTCCGCCAAGAATTCCAACAAGTTGACGCCGAAGTGGGAAGGCCCTTACCGGGTGAAACGAGTCACTAGGCCTGGCGCTGTCCGCCTTGAGGCCGAAGATGGAATTCCGGTGAGCAACTCCTGGAACATTGAGCATCTTCGTAAGTTTTACCCGTAAGGCGCGGTTGCCGGAACCTGTTCCGGCAACCACCTTTTGTGCAAGTCTTGCCGCTGTTGCATGTAATCCTTTGTACAAAGCCGGGCGCAGACTCCGTGCATAAATAAAGCTCATGTGCCCTGCGCATTTTGTCGATTTTATGCTTTCTATTTTTTGGCATATATGATCTGACACTTTGTGCAGCACCTACTCCACGGTAAGCACTAACGAGCCATAAAGCTCCATATCTGTATTGTCTCTTCTTTCTTTTGAAAGGAAGGTTCCCCTCGCCCACAAATTTGCCAGGGGGGAGAGGAGAAGATGATGGTATGGACCAGGCGTCGTTCAAGAGAGTTTCGCCTTGCCGGGGAGCAAACAACAGAAAAGCTAAGTCGCCAAAGTTTGAGCAATCAAATTTTTAAATTTTAAGTTATTTCCCTTGAACGACCGCACTTTGTATGGAAAACCTGTGCACGGAGGAACCAACTCGTAGCTAGTTGCGCCCTTACTTTGTTTTGAGTCCGCTCAACAAATTAAGTGAGCTGCTAGCGCCCTTACTTTGTTTCGAGTCCGCCTAACAGATTAAGTGAGCTGCTAGCGCCCTTACTTTGTTCCGAGTCCGCTTGACAACTTAAGTGAGCTGCAACTAGCCGCGACAAGGTTTCTTGCCGGTAGCGGCACCGCCAGCAGGCTGCTGACGTTCCGCACTCAGCGCTCGCGGCCAAAGTGCTTGCACCGGCAATTTCCCTAAAAAGCGTAGGGTAAAAGCATACAGAGTAAAGAGTCAAGTAAAGGGAATGACATTGCAAATAATACCCAGGACAAAGTTATATTACAAAGATAGCCTGTCGCAGTTCTAACAGATCGTTTTCATAACTTGATCGACAGCGACAAGGAAAGGAGAGATGGGCGGCCTAATCTATGCGATCGCCTTCGACCCTCTTGATCCCGCTCACCTTGTCCACAATGGGTGCGACAAGGGCCTTGAGCTCCTCCAGATCAGCCTCCGGCGGCAAGGTCCTGAGGATGTTGGTGAAGCGGAGGCCAGGATTGCGGAAGGCCACCTTCATCAACACTTTCTGGAGGGCCCCTGCGCAGATCTTGCGCGATTCATCGGCCAGCTGCTTGGGGATCCTCTCCCGGAGTCGCTGGAGGGCTGTCGCCACGCCCTTGAAGAACAGGACGAGCTTGGCGCTGGGCTGGAGGTTGTCGTCGGAGGGATACCCTAGATCTTCCATCCCCAGCTGCGCCAGCTCCTTGTCAATATCTGTGGCGGCGTTCACCAGACTCTCCGTCCAGTGCGTCACAGTCTCTCTGAAGGCGTTCTGGGCGGCGGCAGCACTCTCCAGCAGCGCCTTGTCGGCCTTGATTTCCTCCTTCAAGGCCGCCTCCCGCTTCTTGGAGCTGTCCAGAGTCTTGGTCGAAGTGGTTAGCTTCAACTCAAGATCCACATTGGAGACCTTGGCGGCGCTGAGCTCTCTGCCCTTCTCGGCAAGATCGGCTTCTAGCTGCGCCACCTTCGTCTTCAATTCCTCCTTGGCGGCTTCGGCGGCGGCGGCGGCGTCTTCTGCTTGTTTGAGGGCTCCGCCAAGTTTTTCCTCGCGGGCGGCAAGCTCCTCCTCGTGAGCGTCGAGGTTGACCTTCCGCTGCGCCAGCTCGCCCTCCTCCGCGGCTAGCTTCACAGCGGCAAGCCGCTGCTGCTCTTCGGCTTCGGCCTTCTCGAGGAGGAAGGCCTTCTGCGCTTCAGCGAGCTGTTCCCGCTCCTCCGCCAGGGATCGGAGGGCTTCCCGGTGGAAACCCCCGAGCTCCTCCGCGCGCTTCTCGATATCAGCTCCCGCCTTCGCGACAAGTGCCTCGCGGGACTCCAGCTTGGCTTGCCGCGCGCGGTAGAGCGACATCAGTCTCCGCAGCAGCCGCTCCTCCTCAGACTCGTTGCTGCTGCTTGGCGCATCGACCAGCTTCAACCCCGCGGAGGCGAGCACTTCTCCGTCTAAGACCTCCCCCTCGATCGGCGCTCTGGAACTTGATGCCCAGGGAAGATTGATGAAGACGTCGTTGTCGGCCTTCAAATAAATGCCCGGCTGGGGCTCCTTGGAGCTTGGCGCTGCGGCTTCGGCGGATGGGTCGGCGGTTGGTGTAGCGCCTGGCGCTCCTGCGGCCTCTGGGTCGTCAGTACGATCGCCAGACTCCTCGCCAGTTGCTGCGGCGGCAGCCTTGGCGGCCTCTGCGCTGGCGGCATCTCCAGTGCCAGTTGCCTCGTCGGCGGCGACCTCAGTTTCCATCTGCTTCTCAGCGGATGGATCTGACGGCCAGAAAAGGGGGAAGAGTCAAACAAAATCCAACAAAAAGAAGATCAAGAAAAGAAGGATCCAAGAGAAGTCTTGAAGCAAGGGGAGTACCTGCACCAGGCTCTGCGGTCGTGGTCTCCGTCGTCGGGGGGCCGCTGGCGCTGTCCCTCACCAGAGAACCCTCCCTTGCCGGAGACTTCTCCCTCACCGGGAAGCCTTCCCTTGCCGGAGAATTTTCCCTTGTCGGGGGATCCTCCCTTGGCTCCTGGTGGGGCTGCTCGGCTCCTACATAAGTCAACAAGCAATTATCAGTGAAGACAAGTACCCAAGCGCGCCTCGCAACAGAAAGTAAACCATACACTTACGCTGGGGGCTGCCCTGGAGGAAAGTCGCCGGGTCCGGCAAGGTTGTCTCGGGCGCGCCACCTGCTGTCGCAGTGGGCTCGTCCTCGATGACGATCACCGGGACCTTAGCTCTCTTTGCCGCTCTCTGGGCCAGAGTCCTAGAGAAGAACAGGTTCAGGGAAAAGCAAGTGAGAAACAAGACCAACAGCAAGAATTGAAGAAACGCAAATACAGCAAGAGAAGCTTACTCTTCTTCTTCTTCTTCGTCGGAGCTGAACGCGGAGGAGTCGAAGTCTGGCCCGTGTTTGGCGTGAGGAGGCAGGGGAGTGGCTTCCCTTGGCCGCTTGGCGGGAGCAGTGGCGGTGGTCTGAGACGACCCCGCTCCGGCTGTCGGCGCGGCGTGAGTAGCGGTAGGGGCTGAAGCGGCGGTCCGACTAGACTCCGCTCCAGTTGCCGTCATAGCATGAGGCGCTCCCACGGCAACGGTGTTTGCCGCGGTGGAGCGTGTCACGCGGCGTGGCGACTGTTGACCCGCTAGCCGCTCCGCCACATCACCGACCTTGCGGAGGCGCCTTCTTGGTGGAGATGGAGGCTCTGCTTGCAGCGAGCTGCCTGAAGATGAGGAGGAGGAGGAGTTGATTTCTAACGAGCTGCTTGTGTCCTTGGCGGGCTCGCTCGGCTCGGCGTCACGCCCGGCAAGTTCCTTTTTGCCGGCGGGCTCCCCTCGCTCGGCACGGCTTGCCGCTTCCGCTGCATCCGCCTCCTCCACAGTGAAGCCAAACTCGCCCGCGGCTGCGGCTGCCGCTGCCTCTTCCAGCCTGGTGGCGATGAGCGCCATCTCCGCGTCGGTGGTGTCGCGGGTGAGGCCGTCCTTCTCGTCGGAGCGGATTGGCACCTCCACCAAGTCGTCGAAGAACTGCTGCACGACCTCGTCCGCAGGCTCCTGCCAAGTTGGCACAATTCCGTGCGAGTCGCACTCCGGCATCATTGCCCGGATGCGGTCGAGCGCAGAATTGTTGCACAATGGGACGACGCCCCCCGGCAACCTGAAGACCTCGGGATGTTGGGGGTCATATTTGAACAGCTCCTGCAGCATCGCGTTGAGCTCCAGGACTGTGAAGTTGAAATTGAGGCCCGGCCGCAGCCTCATGATGTCTGCCGCATTCTTGAACTCCCAAGTTGGCCTCCCTCGTTCCTGCAGGGGGGCGATGCGGCGGCGAAGGAAGTCTGCGCCAACAGCGCCAACAGTAAGCCCGGCAAGCCTGAGGCGCAGGATCCTGGTGACAGCGATCTTCAGCCTGTCGTCCTCCGGGGCCACGTCGCTCCAGTCGCTTCCGCGTGCTACTGGGGTTTGGCGCCGGGTGGTGAATGGCTGCGGGCTCTCCTCGTCAATCCAGCACCAATCAGCCCTCCACTCCTCCCACTTGCCGCAGAACTCTCCCTCCAGATAGGTCTCTTTCTTGCTGGCCCTTGAGATCCAGGCGATTCCGCCGGATAGAGCCTCTCCTCTCTCTACTCGGGGTATGAAAAAGTGGCGGAAGAGGGCTACGTTGGGAAGGACTCCGACAAAGTTTTCGCAGAGATGTGTGAAAACTGCCATTGTCAGGACGGCATTGGGGGTGAAGTCAAGGAGATGGAATCCATAGGTGTTCATGATGTCGCAGAAGAAATCAGAGAAAGGCGGGCAGAGCCCGCAGTAGAAGAACAGAGCAAAGAATGGGTATCCGTTTGGGGCTTTCTTCCAAGCGGCGGCGGGGAGTACCTTTGTGCGCGGATGCGCGCGCGTCTCCGCCGACCAGAACAAATAGTAGTTCTTCCTCAGCTCCTTAGCGCCAAGCTTGGGGGGGGGGGGAAACGGACCGCTCCTTCCACAGCGCCGCGAGCCGCTGCGCCTCGGTCGACTTCACGGCCTTCCCCTTGTCGGCTTTTGGAGCCATGGCGGGAGCAGTGGAGGGGGTCGATGGCGTTGGTGGTGCTGGCGGCGATGGGGGGCGAAGCGCTGCTCTCTCTCTCTTTGCTTTGGGGAGGCGAGGGAGCGGCGGAGATTTCCGAGATTGGAAACAGCAACGGGCGAATGTGTGAACTGCCCCTGTTCCCCCTGCTTATAAAGGGGGAGGGGGAGGACGTTCCGCATTTCCGAATAAAGAAACCCCCACGATCTCTCCCACGACGCCGCATTCAACGCGTGCCTTCGGGGAGGGCGCGGTGGATACGGAGTGAGATACGGCGTAACCTAGGCCGCGCGTGCCCGTGCCCTGTTTTGGGCCTGGCCCAACAGCGCTTGGCACCGTGTATGGCCCAGGCCCGGGGGCTCCTGTCGGTGTACTAGAGTAAGGGTACCCTAGTATCCCGAACTTGTGCACGGGCAGTCGCAGCATCCCGCGGCAAGGCTTGCCGGGTGACCGCCAAGGTCCTCCGTGGTTCCTTTAGAGCCATTCAAGAACAAAGTGTCCAAGCCAAGAAGACAAGACCCCGGCAAGAGGAGCTTGCCGGGAAAGCTAACAAAAGCATCCCAAGACCCCGGCAAGAGGAGCTTGCCGGGAAGGCCACCCAAGGCATTTCAAGGAACTTGCCGCGGCACACCACGCGCCCCGACAAGGCCCGGTGAGCGACAAGCTCCCGGACGCGACAAGACAACGACCGCGGCAAGGCGCTTGCCGTGGCAAGCCACCTCTCCGTGCCCGCGCTCCAGCACATCCACCAACGTGTCGCTCTGGGGCCCTTCCAGGCGTACATGGCGGAAGACTGTGCAGCTAGGGGCGTGCGGTGGCAAGCGGCGCTGACAAGATCGCCATCGTGGCGAACGGTGGCGTCCCTGGCGGTCCCTTTTCGCACTGTTTAGGCGACACAGACAGGCATTTAAGGCCTTTGTCCCCTGCCGTCAGGGTTAGGTATGATACACTGTAGCACGAAGCTGTGCCTACCACAGCACCTTTCCATTTTTGCCCTTTACCTCCGTTGCCACCTGTCGGTGACCCCTTGAGCATATAAAAGGAGGCCCGTCTGCAACGTAGAGAGGGGGGAGCTAGCTCAGACTCACTCACGCTCGGTCTCGTTAGCTGCTGAAGTGTACTGTAGCACTTCGCGCTCCCGAGCAAGAAATCAATACAAACCACAAAGCAGGAGTAGGGTTTTACGCATCCGTGCGGCCCGAACCTGGGTAAATCGCGTGTATCGCCTCGATTTGCTCTTTGCACGATCTCCGCCCCCGCTGAACCGAAAGGGACCCGGTCCGCCGGTCCCATAGGTGCCCGTGGATCAGTACCCCGGCACTATGGATGTGAATTTTGCTGGTAGGAACAATTTTGGTAACAACGCGTATAGAGGAAATTTCAACCCTAGGCCTTATCCTAGTAATCCCTCTAATAATTATGGTAATTCCTAAAACAATTCTTATGGAAATTATAATAAGATGCCCTCTGATTTTGAATCTAATATTAAAGAATTTATTTCTTCGCAAAAGAATTTTAATGCTATGATTGAAGAAAAATAGCTTAAGATTGATGATTTGGCTAGGAACGTTGATAGAATTGCTCTTGATGTTTATTCTTTGAAACTTAGATCTATTCCACCTAAGCATGATATCAATGAGTCTCTCAAATCCATGAGAATGTCCATTGACGAGTGCAAAGAAAGAACCGCTAGGATGCGTGCTAAGAAAGATGCCTTTATAAAAGCATGTTCTTCTAGTTCCTATGAAAATAGTGATGAAGATCTAAAATTTATTGATGTGTCCCCTATTAAATCTTTGTTTTGCAATATGGATCTTGATAATGATGGGACTGAATATGATCCACCTTTACCTAGAAGGCGTTCCAATAATTCTGAATCTTTTGATCTTGATGCTAAATTTGATAAAAGTGGGATTGAAGAAATTAAAACTCTAGATATTGCTAAACCCACTATATTGGATTTCAAGGAACATAATTATGAAAATTGCTCTTTAATTGATTGTATTTCCTTATTGCAATCCGTGTTAAAATCTCCCCACGCTTATAGTCAAAATAAAGCGTTTACTAAACATATCGTTGATGCCTTGATGCAATCTTATGAAGAAAAACTTGAGTTGGAAGTTTCTATCCCGAGAAACAATTATGATGAGTGGGAACCTACTATTAAAATTAGAATTAAAAATTATGAGTTTTATGCTTTGTGTGATTTGGGTGCTAGTGTCTCTACTATTCCCAAAACTTTATGTGATTTGCTAGATTTCCGTGATTTTGATGATTGCTCTCTAAACTTGCATCTTGCGGATTCCACTATTAAGAAACCTATGGGAAGAATTAATGATGTTATTATTGTTGCAAATAGGAATTATGTGCCCGTAGATTTTATCGTTCTTGATATGAATTGCAATCCTTCTTGCCCTATTATTGTTGGTAGACCTTTCCTTAGAACGGTTGGTGCAATTATTGATATGAAGGAAGGGAATATTAGATTCCAATTTCCATTAAAAAAGGGCATGGAACACTTTCCTATAAAGAAAATAAAATTACCATATGAATCTATCATGAGAGCCACTTATGGATTGCCTACCAAAGATGGCAATACCTAGATCTATTCTTGCTTGTTATGCCTAGCTAGGGGCGTTAAACGATGGCGCTTGTTGGGAGGGAACCCAATTTTATTTTTATTCCTTGCTTTTTGCTCCTGTTTAGTAATAAATAAATTATTTAGCCTCTTTTTTGGTTGTGTTTTTTGTGTTTAATTAGTGTTTGTGCCAAGTAGAACCGTTGGGAAGACTTGGGGAAAGTCTTGTTGAACTTGCTGTAAAAAACAGAAACTTTAGCGCTCACGAGAACTGCTGTCATTTTTATTTGGAAAGTGATATTTAGTTAATTCTTTTTGCAGATGATTAATAGATAAATTCCTCACGTCCAGAAATTTATTTTAGAATTTTTGGGTTCCAGATCTTGCGCTAGCTACAGATTACTACAGACTGTTCTGTTTTTGACAGATTCTGTTTTTCATGTGTTGTTTGCTTATTTTGATGAATCTATGGCTAATAAAATAGTTTATAATCCATAGAGAAGTTGGAATACAGTAGGTATAACACCAATATAAATAAATAATGAGTTCATTACAGTACCTTCAAGTGGTCTTTTGTTTTCTTTCGCTAACGGAGCTCACGGGATTTTCTACTTTAAGTTTTGTGTTGTGAAGTTTTCAAGTTTTGGGTAAAGATTTGATGGATTATGGAACGAGGAGTGGCAAGATCCTAAGCTTGGGGATGCCCATGGCACCCCCAAGATAATCTAAGGACACCTAAAATCCAAATCTTGGGGATGCCTCGGAAGGCATCCCCTCTTTCGTCTACTTCTATCGGTAACTTTACTTGGAGCTATATTTTTATTCACCACATGATTTGAGTCTTTACTTGTTAGTCTACCACAATCATCCTTGCTGTACACACCTTTTGAGAGAGCCATACATGATTTGGAATTTGATAGAATACTCTATGTGCTTCACTTATATCTTTTGAGCTTTATAGTTGTGCTCTAGTGCTTCACTTATATCTTTTAGAGCACGGTGGTGGATTTGTTTTATAGAAACTATTGATCTCTCATGCTTCACTTAGATTATTTTGAGAGTCTTAATAGCATGGTAATTTGCTTAAAATCCTAATATGCTTGGTATGCAAGATTAATATAAAACTTTCGTATGAGTGTGTTGAATACTAAGAAAAGTTTGATGCTTGATGATTGTTTTGAGATATGGAGGTAATAATATCAAAGTCATGCTAGTTGAGTAGTTGTGAAATTGAGAAATACTTGTGTTGAAGTTTGCAAGTCCCGTAGCATGCACGTATGGTAAATGTTATGCAACAAATTTGAAACATGAGGTGTTATTTGATTGTCTTCCTTATGAGTGGCGGTCGGGGACGAGCAATGGTCTTTTCCTACCAATCTATCCCCCTAGGATCATGCGCGTAGTGCCGAGGTTTTCGATGACTTGTAGATTTTTGCAATAAGTATGTGAGTTCTTTATGACTAATGTTGAGTCCATGGATTATACGCACTCTCACCCTTCCATCCTTGCTAGCCTCTTCGGTACCGTGCATTGCCCTTTCTCACATTGAGAGTTGGCGCAAACTTCGCCGGTGCATCCAAACCCCGTGATATGATACGCTCTTTCACACATAAACCTCCTTATATCTTCCTCAAAACAGCCACCATACCTACCTATTATGGCATTTCCATAGCCATTCCGAGATATATTGCCATGCAACTTTCCATCATTCCGTTCATCATGACACATTCATCATTGTCATATTGCTTAGCATGATCATGTAGTTGACATAGTATTTGTGGCAAAGCCACCGTTCATAATTCTTTCATACATGTCACTCTTGGTTCATTGCATATCCCGGTACACCGCCGAAGGCATTCATATAGAGTCATCTTTGTTCTAGTATCGAGTTGTAATCATTGAGTTGTAAATAAATAGAAGTGTGATGATCATCATTATTAGAGCATTGTCCCAAGTGAGGAATAAAAAAGAGAAAGGCCATAAAAAAGAGAAGGCCCAAAAAAAGGAAAGGCCATAAAAAAGAGAAGGCCCAAAAAAATGAGAGAAAAAGAGAGAAGGGACAATGTTACTATCCTTTTACCACACTTGTGCTTCAAAGTAGCACCATGATCTTCATAGTAGAGAGTCTCTCATGTTATCACTTTCATATACTAGTGGGAATCTTTCATTATAGAACTTGGCTTGTATATTCCAACAATGGGCCTCCTCAAGTGCCCTAGGTCTTCGTGAGCAAGCAAGTTGGATGCACACCCACTAGTTTCTTTTGTTGAGCTTTCATACATTTATAGCTCTAGTGCATCCGTTGCTTGGCAATCCCTACTCCTTGCATTAACATCACTCGGTGGGCATCTCCATAGCCCATTGATTAGCCTCGTTGATGTGAGACTCTCTTTTTTTGTCTTCTCCACATAACCCCCTCATTATATTCTATTCCACCCATAGTGCTATGTCCATGGCTCGCGCTCATATATTGTGTGAAAGTTTATAGGTTTGAGATTACTAAAGTATGAAACAATTGCTTGGCTTGTCATCGGGGTTGTGCATGATGAGAGCATTCTTGTGTGACGAAAATGAAACATGACTAAACTATATGATTTTGTAGGAATGAACTTTCTTTGGCCATGTTATTTTGAGAAGACATAATTGCTTAGTTAGTATGCTTGAAGTATTTTCATTTTTATGTCAATATGAACATTTGTCTTGAATCTTTCGGATCTGAATATTCATACCACAATTAAGAAGAATTACATTAAAATTATGCCAAGTAGCACTCCGCATAAAAAATTCTCTTTTTATCATTTACCTACTCAAGGACGAGCAGGAATTAAGCTTGGGGATGCTTGATACGTCTCCAACGTATCTATAATTTTTGATTGCTCCATGCTATATTATTTACTGTTTTGGACATTATTGGGCTTTATTATCCACTTTTATATTATTTTTGGGACTAACCTATTAACCGGAGGCCCAACCCAGAATTGTTGTTTTTGCCTGTTTTAGGGTTTCAAAGAAAAGGAATATCAAACGGAGTCCAGACGGAATGAAACCTTCGGAAACGTGATTTTCTCATCAGATAAGATCCAGGAGACTTGGACCCTCCGTCAAGAAAGCCACAAGGTGGTCACGAGGGTGGAGGGCCCCCCCCCCAAGGGCACGCCCCCCTGCCTCGTGGGCCCCTCGAAGCTCCACCGACGTACTTCTTCCTCCTATATATATCCATGTACCCCCAAACGATCGGGGATGGAGCCAAAAACCTAATTCCACCGCCACAACTTTCTGTATCCACGAGATCCCATCTTGGGGCCTGTTCCGGAGCTCCGCCGGAGGGGGCATCGATCACGGAGGGCTTCTACATCATCATCCAAGCCCCTCCGATGAAGTGTGAGTAGTTTACTTCAGACCTACAGGTCCATAGTTAGTAGCTAGATGGCTTCTTCTCTCTTTTTGGATCTCAATACAATGTTCTCCCCCTCTCTCGTGGAGATCTATTCGATGTAATCTTCTTTTTGCGGTGTGTTTGTTGAGACCGATGAATTGTGGGTTTATGATCTAGTCTATCTATGAATAATATTTGAATCTTCTCTGAATTCTTTTATGTATGATTGGTTATCTTTGCAAGTCTCTTCGAATTATCAGTTTGGTTTGGCCTACTAGATTGGTTTTTCTTGCCATGGGAGAAGTGCTTAGCTTTGGGTTCGATCTTGCGGTGTCCTTTCCCAGTGACAGAAGGGGCAGCAAGGCACGTATTGTATTGTTGCCATCGAGGATAACAAGATGGTTTTTTTTTATCATATTGCATGAAACTATCCCTCTACATCATGTCATCTTGCTTAAGGCGTTACTCTGTTTTTAACTTAATACTCTAGATGCATGTTGGATAGCGGTTGATGAGTTGAGTAATAGTAGTAGATGCAGAATCGTTTCGGTCTACTTGTCTCGGACGTGATGCCTATATACATGATCATACCTAGATATTCTCATAACTACGCTCAATTCTGTCAATTGCTCAACAGTAATTTGTTCACCCACCGTAGAATACTTATGCTCTTGAGAGAAGCCACTAGTGAAACCTATGGCCCCCGGTTCTCTTTCTCATTATATCAATCTCCATCACTTTATTATTGATTTGCTTTTACTTTTTACTTTGCATCTCTATACCAAAAATACCAAAAAAATTATTTATCATCTCTATCAGATCTCATTTTCGTAAGTGACCGTGAAGGGATTGACAACCCCTAAGCGTGTTGGTTGCGTTGAGCTATTGTTTTTGTGTAGGTACGAGGGACTCGAGCGTAGCCTCCTACTGGATTGATACCTTGGTTCTCAAAAACTGAGGGAAATACATACGCTACTTTGCTGCATCATCCCTTCCTCTTCGGGGAAATCCAACGCAGTGCTCAAGAGGTAGCAGTCGCCCCTCCGCCGCGTCTCATCACCGACACGGACCGTGCCGACCACGCTCGGCGGCAGCGCCGCCTCCTCATCGCCGAGGAGGACGAGCGAGCCATGGAGGAGTGGCGCCGTTGCCACCCGGAGGACGTCGCCGACGAGCGTGCCTACTGGGCGGAGATGACGGCAAGGCGCCGCGCGAAGCGGGCGGACCAGCGTCGGCGGAAGGCATTGGCGAATGCGCAGTCCGATATCGTTGCAGCAGGTGGGAGGTCAATCTTCACGGCAGACGATGAGCGTTGGTTGGACATGTGGCTCGATACCTCAGACGACACCGACGAGGATGATGATGGTGATGATGGTAGCGACTTGGAGTAGTTTCTATCTATGTATGCCGTAGTAGTTTCTATCTAGTTGCACCGTAGTTTTATCTAGAGGTAAATACACCGGTGGTGCTTGAACTTGTCACGGATGTGCAGTTTAGTGCCTGAACTTGTAAAATACATTGAACTGGTTCCATAACATGGCATGGACGTGCATATATGGTTTAAATGACATGTGTATACGTCCGCGACGCTTGTGAGGCGCGCCAACATGGCATGGCACCCGAGGTGTGTGGCCTGTTTTTTTTTGCAGAAACCCCTTCGGAATTATTTTTCATACAATAAGGCCCTTGTAGAGAAACTGACAATTTTTTTGCTTCATGATGATTCAGAACCTTGCGCTACAATTAATTTTCGTACTATAATTATAAAATAATAAAAAACTAGCGCTGTGGTGGTTACAAAAGGGCGATCTACTAGTCAAGTGCATGCTGGGCTAGCCAATAGACCACTTCACATTTGCTGCTCCATGATGATTCATAACCTTTATAAACTAGGTGGAACAACATAAATAAAGGGATTTTTTGCGAAGTATAAATAAAAGAAATTTAATGAACCAGCAAAAATAGTACCAACTATGTGACTCGAACATCCGACCAAAGCTTATGGACCAGGCACGGATGCCATTCCAACCAATGAGTTCTCATGTATCGAAAGTACAAGTAATCTTTATGACTGTCTAACAAACATAATTTCAAAAGAATGCAAAAATCTTCATGTCATTTAAAAAATCACATGTTATTTTAAAACATACTCATTCAATTGAAAATATTTATGAATGATAAACATGTTTATATGATTCAAGTATTATTCATATGAGGATCCGCAATCTAAGGGCACACTAGACTTGTAGTTTTTTTAGAAAACACACGGTTTTTACTTAGATTATTAGCACATTTATAACCACATGAATATTTTATTCAGAATGTGGAAATTTTAAAATTATATGAGAATTTATTTACATATATGAAAATTTGTAAAACTACTATAATATTTTATTAAAATGCAAACATTTTTTCAGATTATAAGATATAATCTTGATTCATAATTTTATTATGTGTTTTTTTTTAAATTATTGAATTGGTATTTTATGAAATTATGTGAACTTTTTAATTTAATTTGTTTTAAATATATGTCTATTGTTTGTAACAAATGATTATAATTTACGTATTTTTACAAAATTTTGAAATAAAAAAAACTGAGCCACGCTATGGTCTAGTTTAGCAAGAGGGGCTTGTTATGTTATAAACCTAAATTTATCATTTTTACCATTCAATGTCGTCAGTTGGAGTGGTATGTGCGTCGGCTATATAGCCCCTAGTTGTAGGTTCAAATCAACAGGGCTATATTGCTGGAATAAATTTTTAAATTTATGTTGTTCAGCTTTATATATGTATAGTGTATGAATCCTTTTATGACGCTAAATTTGAGCCGGCCTACTGGCTAGCCACACTCACCTGTGCGCGTCAGGTTGTTGTTTTGAACCCCGTACCCATTTTTAATTATTAATATATTTTTTATAATTTATCATTGCAAGGAAAAAATAATCTAGAGGGTTCTCCGGAAAAAAAACCAAGCCACACACCTTGTCCCTGACAGTGAGTCCCGTGCCATGATGGTGCGATCATCAACGTCGCAGATGTATAGAAACAAGATTTGAACCGTATATGCACGTCTATGCCAAGTTACGGAACCAGTTCAATGTATTTTGCAAATTTGGACACTAAAGTGCACATTCGTGGCAAGTTCAAGCACCAGTGGTGTATTTACCTCTTTTATCTATCTATGCTTTCGAACTATCTATCTAGTTGCACCGATGTAAAATACCTTTGTATTGTTTTTTATCTATGCAATCTATCGTTTTTTTATCTATGCTTCTGATGTAAAAATGTTGTAGAATGAGCGCGAGCTGCTGGAGCGGCGCGCGCTGCATTTTAGCGCGGCTGCTGGAGCCAGCGCTGCGCGCCGCGCCAAACCAGACAATGGGCGCGCGGCAAAGTAGTTTTTAGCGCGTTCGGCGCCTGTTGAAGATGCTCTAAGGCTGCTATTTCTAACGGTTTTTCTTAATCCCCACAAAAAAACAGTTTTTCTTATAGTCTTGCTAAATCTCTGTCGACTAAGACTTCGTTTTGTCTCAGCCGATGCTATATTCGTAAAATCTTACATTGAGATCCGTGTAATTTTTTTTCTGTTTTCTATCTTTATACATGTTATGTCACTCGACTGAGAGTTACTGAAACATAGCCACACTTTTTTTCCTTAAAGGGTGTTTGTTTTCAGGGATTTATTGGTCTAGGGACTTAAATAAGTCCCTATAAGTCCCATCTAAACCAAACAGGAGGGACTTATAGGGACTTAAAGTGGGCATTTGGGACTTATGAAATAAAACTCTCAAGGAGGGACTTGTAGTTGTAATATGGTCTTATAGAGACTTATAAATCCCAGGAACCAAACAGATAGGGACTTTTTAGGGACTTGAGACTTATAAATTGGGACTAAAAAAGTCCTAAGACTTATGAACCAAACAGGGCCTTAGTATGAATTGCTGATTTCACAATGGGCGATGAAAGATAACCTCAAACAGTTTTGCTAAAGCACATCTAGATGTGCCATAAGTATTGCACATCTAAGTTCTATGTCATTGATCTTACATCGAGATTCGTGTTTGCTAAAGCACATCTAGATGTGCCATAAGTATTGCACATCTAAGTTCTATGTCATTGATCTTACATCGAGATTCGTGTGGATATTTCCTTTTTCTTTTTTTCTTTGTGCTTGATTCACTCACTTAGATGTGCAATAACTAAGGCACATCTAGATGTGCCTAGACACACCCAACCTCAAAACCAGGCCGGGTGGCTCCTGGAAAGACCTGCAACATCGATCGCATCTCCATCTTTCTCTTCTCCCATTGGCGTGCAACTAGCACAAGCTCCAATCATGGTCACCGTCGATCGTTGAGCCAGCAGCAACAACCACAAGCTCCAAGAATAGCCATGTGCAGAATGACTTGCGTCAATGGTGGACGAGCCCCCAAACATAGCACGCCGACGCCCGGGTCAAACCGGCTTAAACTTGGCATGGCGCCACCCACCACCGCTTAACCCCCGCCCATTTCTCCCTCCCCCTCAAGTCTCCTCCGCCCCCTTCCCTCTCCTCCGATTGGCCCCGCCCAACCAGAGAGAGGGCGAGAGGGCGCCACCCCAGCCAGGCCCAGGCCACCACAATAACAAAAATCAGCACGACGACGTCCCCGGCGTCGGGCGCTGCGCGTCGAGGTGGCGGCGGCGGCCGCGGTGTCGACTTGAGCGGCGGCACAACAGCAGCGTGGGGGCGAGGGTGACGAGGACAAGCACCGCGCTTAAGATGGTGCGCCGCGGGGCGCTCCCGCTGGCGCTGCTGGCCGTGCTCGCGACGCTGACGGCCGTGGCGGGGCAGGGGAAGCCGGTCACGGACAACGGCTCGGGCGGCGGGTCGGGGCCGTCCAAGTTCACGCCCAAGGACGCCTTCTACATCGACTGCGGCGGCACGGCCGCCGCCGACACCAAGGACGGCAAGTCCTTCAAGACCGACGCGGAGGCCAACAGCCTGCTCTCCGCCAGGGACAACATCAAGGTCGCCGACGACAAGGCCGACGTGCCGTCGCACCTCTACCGCTCCGCGCGGGTCTTCAAGGAGGAGGCCGTCTACAACTTCCCGCTCACGGCACCCGGCTGGCACTTCATCCGGCTCTACTTCTTCCCCATCAAGAGCGGGGAGGCCGACCTGGCGGCGGCCACGTTCGACGTGTCCACCGCCGTTAACGTCCTTCTCCACGGCTTCACCCCCGAGGCGAAGGCGGTCATGAAGGAGTACATCGTCAACGCCACGGAGAACAAGCTCGAGCTCAAGTTCACCCCGCAGTCGGGCTCGGCGTTCATCAACGCCATCGAGGTCGTCAACGCCCCCGACGAGCTCATCAGCAAGACGGCCCTGACGGTGTCGCCGCTAGCCGAGACAAGCGGGTTGTCAGAGGCTGCGTACCAGGTGGTGTGCCGGCTCAACGTCGGTGGCCCGCCCATCGGCCCCGTGAACGACACGCTCGGCCGGCAGTGGGAGGACGACGGGCAGTACCTGAACCCCAAGGACGCCGGGACGGAGGTGTCGGTGCCGACGAGCGCGATCAAGTACCCCGACGCGTTCCCGGCGACCAAGCTCGTGGCACCCACGGCGGTGTACGCGACCGCCCGCCACATGGCTGAATCCGGCGTCGCGAACCAGAACTTCAACGTGTCGTGGAAGGTGGACGTGGACCCGTCGTTCGACTATCTCGTCCGCCTCTTCTTCGCCGACATCATAAGCACGTCCGCCAACGACCTCTACTTCAACGCGTACATCAACGGCCGCAAGGCCATCTCCGCCCTGGACCTCTCCACCATCACGGGCGACCTGGCCGCGCCCTACTACAAGGACTTCGTGGTGAACTCGTCGGTCAACACCGACGGCCACATTATCATCGGGGTCGGGCCGCTGGGGCAGGACACGGGCCGCAACGACGCGCTGCTCAACGGCGCGGAGGTGCTCAAGATGAGCAACTCGGTGGGCAGCCTGGACGGCGAGTTCGGCGTGGACGGCCGGATGGTGGACGACGGCAGCGGCACCCGCAAAGTGGTCGCTGCCGTGGGGTTCGCCATGATGTTCGGCGCCTTCGCCGGCCTGGGATGCATGGTGGTTAAGTGGCACCGGCGGCCGCAGGACTGGGACCGGCGCAACAGCTTCTCGTCGTGGCTGCTGCCCATCCACACGGGCCAGTCCTTCTCCAACGGCAAGGGGTCCAAGAGCGGCTACACCTTCTCCTCCACCGCGGGGATGGGCCACTTCTTCACCTTCGCGGAGATGTCAGAGGCGACCAAGAACTTCGACGAGAGCGCCATCATCGGCGTGGGAGGGTTCGGCAACGTGTACGTGGGCGAGATCAACGACCCCGACGAGGAGGGGTCCAGGATCAAGGTGGCCATCAAGCGCGGGAACCCGTCGTCGGAGCAGGGCATCAACGAGTTCAACACCGAGATCCAGATGCTGTCCAAGCTCCGGCACCGCCACCTCGTGTCCCTCATCGGCTACTGCGACGAGGGCGAGGAGATGATCCTCGTCTACGAGTTCATGCAGCACGGGCCCTTCCGCGACCACATCTACGGCGGCCCCGAGGGCCTGCCCACGCTCTCCTGGAAGCAGCGCCTCGAGATCTGCATCGGCGCCGCCAGGGGCCTCCACTACCTCCACACCGGCACCGCGCACGGGATCATCCACCGGGACGTCAAGACCACCAACATCCTCCTCGACGAAAAGTTCGTGGCCAAGGTGGCCGACTTCGGCCTCTCCAAGGACGGCCCCGGGATGAACCAGCTGCACGTCAGCACCGCCGTCAAGGGCAGCTTCGGGTACCTCGACCCGGAGTACTTCCGGTGCCAGCAGCTGACCGACAAGTCGGACGTCTACTCCTTCGGGGTGGTGCTGCTGGAGACGCTGTGCGCGCGGGCGCCCATCGACCCGCAGCTGCCGCGGGAGCAGGTCAGCCTCGCCGAGTGGGGCCTGCAGTGGAAGCGCAAGGGCCTCATCGAGAAGATCATGGACCCCAACCTCAACGGCAAGGTCAACCCGGAGTCGCTCGCCAAGTTCGCCGAGACCGCCGAGAAGTGCCTCTGCGAGTTCGGCAGCGACCGCCTCTCCATGGGCGACGTGCTCTGGAACCTCGAGTACGCGCTGCAACTGCAGGAGGCCAACCCGCCCGAGGGCGCCACCGACGCCGACGACGCCGACGCCTCCATCGTCTCCTCCGCCAGCGGCGTCACCACCGTGCCCGACCAGTCCACCACCTCCGCCAACGAGCTCTTCGCGCAGCTCGCCGACATGAAGGGGAGATGATCCATCGTCTGAATCGATCATCCATCCCTCCACGCGTCGCCGTCAGTCCTCACCGGTCGAGCAGCACCGCCCTAGTTCGTCAATCCGTGCGCGCGCCTTCTGCATGCCAGTCCATGCATGCATCCATGGTGGAACGGATCAAGGAAGGATCCGATCATAACTCAAAACCAAACCAGGTCGATCGAAGAGTGTATATGTGTGTAATGTATGTATGTGTCTCAATCGCGTTTACCGATGCAGAAAATTCCAAAATGTATACCGCAACTGTATGTAAAATCATGGCGTCAATTACACTTTGTCTCACAAAAAGTGTTGATTTTGTTAGCATGCATTCAGCTGGAGCTCATTTCTCTTTTCCCCCGCATAACAAAGAGCTCGTTTCTCTTAGTATTGATTGGATTATTAGTAGGATTTCCAGCCAGAAAGCTGAGGATCTTGTTATCGGATTTTTCTATGTATGAGATTTATATTGCTGAATTTTCTATGGAACAAAATAAGAGTCCTGGTCCTGCTGGTCTCCCATTGAGTTTTACCACATATGATGCAATTTGATTAAATGGTGTCTAAAAGCTATGATTGATGATTTCCAGAGAGGTAACATTAGCATTGCTACCTTGAGCTATGGAATTATCACATTGATTCCTAAAAGCAGTGATGGTAAACAAATTCAAAATTGCTGGCCCATTTCCCTCTTGAATGTTAGTTTAATTTTTTTTCACTAAAATCTTTATGAATAGATTGAGTGGGGTGGTGAGTCCTCCAATTTCTCTTGTACAAACTGCTTTTATTAAGAAAAAAAGTCCATTTTACTACCCTGAATAAAGTTGGTGGTTCACAATACCCCCTCATCTATTTTTCTGTTCCTTTCACCCCCTAAACAAACCCATACCGGATGAAAGAACCCCCCGGGTGGATTGTCTCTACTTGCTGCTGATGTGGCATTGGTCAACAGTGGTTTTGACCTGCGGGTGGGCCTCCCTTGGCAGGTGTGGCTGAGATTGACGGGTGGGGCCTAGAGGAGGTGGGGTCCGCTTGACAAGTCTGTCTCCTTCCTCTGTCGCTCGCCCGCGGGACAGAGAGGAGCTCGGGCGCTCGCCTCGGCGGCAAAGGCCACCCCCGGCGGAGCTACGACCACCGGATTGACCCCCGCGATGCAGCGCGTACCCCGGCAGCAGCAGCAAGCAAGCAAGGCAACAACGGCACAAGCAGCAGCCACAAGTAAAGCAGCAGCGAGCGAGCGCACGGGGGTAGCTGCAACTGCGGCGCACACGGGCACAGATCGAAGGGGGAATCGGCAGAGGAGCTCACCCGGAGCTCGTGGACGAGGTTAGCGAGCGCGGGTGTCGACGGACATAACAAAATCGATGACAAGATGCGGCGGCCGTGGACGAAGACGATGGCGATGGCGAGCGTACGTGGCCTCCTAGCCCGAGCCCTTCGGCGAGGGTGAAGGAGACGACGATGGCGGAGCTACTGGGCGTCTTGGCGTGACGAGGGGAGGCCGGCGGCCGCGGGATCGACGCGGCGACGGCGACCATGAGCTTTAGGCGACGAACAAGGGATATGCGGGAGATTTGGGGTTAGAAAAGAGGGAAGGAAGAGGAAAGAGAAGGGAGGAAGGAGAAGCAGGGCGCTCGGCGCGGCGGCTTGGAACTCCGGCGGTCGCCGGCGTCGGCCGGAGGCGGCGGGGTCGGGCGCAAGGGGAGGCTGGAGCTCCTCTATCTCAGCCCAGCCTGATGAGGGGGGCCCACCTGTGGTCAAAACCACCGTTGACCACTGCCACATCAGCAGCCATTTGAGTCAAACCATCATAGGGACCGATTTTGTCCGGTATGGGATTGTTTAGGGGGTGAAGGAAACAGAAATAAAGATCAGGGGGTTATGTGAACCATCAACTTTTTTCAGGGTAGTAAAATGGACTTTTTTCTTTTATTAAAGGCAGGTATATTATGGAAGGGGTCCATATCCTACATGAAGCCATGAACATTATACATGCTAATAGCATGGTGCTATGGTTTTCAAAGTGGACTTTAAAAAGCATGTGACAAATTTAAATGGTCTTTTGAACATAAGATGTCGAGTTTAAAAGATTTCCCAGATATATGGAATGGATTGTGAAAATCATGAAAGGGGGGCATGTTGGAATTAAAGTTAATAATTTTATGGGCCCTAGTTTTGAAACTTTCAAAGGCTCGAGACATGGTGATTTTCTGTCCCCACTGATATTTTATTTAGTTGTTGATGCCCTTGCTATTAATGCAAGAAGTTAGAGGTGTATTAGAGGAAGTTAGGGGAGGATAAGTAAATATGCTGCAATACGCATAAGCAGGGTGATAAAGTTAAATGTTCGTTTGGTTAGGTTGGCTGATAATTTTTAACCCTAAAAGCAAGGTGGCTTGGGTATACTTAATTTGCTTAATAAACAGTGGGGGAAATTAGGCACTGAAGAAGGGCTCCGCGAATATGTTTTGCTTAATAAACATGTTTAGAATGGTTGTTCAACTAGTGTGAAGCAAGAGATATTTTCTGTAGTATGTTATAAGATGAAACTAGCTGATGGGGGAAAACAGATTTTGGGAAGACTGGTGGATGGATGTTAAATCATTAAAACGGTCGTATCCTAGACTCTATGATTTCTGTTTTAAAAAAAAAAAAATTACTTTGGTTGATGTGTGTGAAAAAAGACAGGATCATTTTGCTTTTAGACGAACCCTGTGGGTGATACTTTACTTCAATGGAATGAGATTAAAGAAAATTTCTCGTTTACATTTTTAAAATATGAAAAAGATGAGCAAAAATTGGGTGGAGACCGGCTGCAAACCTCCTCCCGTGCATACCCGATCCGATCTGCCGCCACCTGTCCCTGCTCTCCATCTAACGCTATCCTCTCATCCCCACCTGCGCGTACGTTTCTCGGCTCGAGTACCTCGCATCGGCTCCAGGAAACAAACTACGCGGCTCGTATCAATCGCTTCCGCGGTAATTGGAGTCTCCATGGCCGAGCAATCGGAGCCTTCTTCTCCACGCGATCGGAATGGTGGGCGTGGGATCCCTGGGTCGGAGATGGCCGCACCGCGCCAGAACGCCTCGCCGCCCTCTCTCTCCCATGGCTGCATCGGCCCAGAATAAGAGCCATCGCCGTCGCGGGTCGTGCTCCCGCTGCCTGAAGTGTCGCCTCCACTGAGAAGGACGGGAGTCGCCATGCCGGAGTCTGGCACTGTCGTCGCCTTGGATCATGTAAACCATGCGGATGAGGACGACCGCTGCTCCACCTCATACAGCCCACTGTCGACAGTGGCGCCGGAGGCAGCAACATGCGACATAGACTTGCCGCCACCGCACGTAACAGAAGACCAGGAGTATTACCAGGAGTATGACACAACCAACATGACTGGAGAAAGAGGCCAGGAGGACGATGTGAGCGACAGTGGGCGTGCAACTGACGGAGAGGAGATACAATAGGTATGGTCGTTGCCTGGTTCTTCGAGATTGTCCCTTACAACAATCTCAACATGCATGTGTATAGTACATTGTCATGCCAAAAGCTAGATCAGGAAGTCAAGATAAGATGTTTCTCTCCAATGAACAATTTGAGGATGGCATATTAATAATTCTGTACACAACGATTTGCTCGTATTTGGCTTGATAATACAATAGCTTATTCAGAACAAAGTATTCCGTCCATGATGCACGTAATGTACAATTAATGTGTTGTGAAGAAAAACATAATATATAGTTTACATTGTGGTAACGTATCTTTAGTTCTCAACACTTTTTAATGTAGGTGGTTGATAAAGTTGGGCAAGCTTTGATCGTTCCCAACGTCATTTGATTCAGAGCAGAAAGCATACGACATGTACAACACGTATGCCGGCAAGGTTGGGTTTAGTATCAGAAAGAGCCAGACAAAGCGCCGCCAAGATCCAAGTATATACCAGAAATATATAGTTTGCAGTAATCAGGGAGAACGAGAAACTGAATCATCAAAGGCCACTACAAAAACAGGTTGTCAGGCTCGTGTTCAATTTAGTGTTAGTGGAGAGGGGATTTATACAGTGCAAAAGGTTGTAACCGATCACAATCATTATCTTGCTAGTCCCAATAAGTTACACAAGCTGAGGTCCCAACGACGTGTTGTAAAAGCGGACAAAACGCTAATTGGCCAGATACGTGAAGCTGGGATGAAGCCATCTCAGGTGTATGATTTCATGGTAGCGTTCTTTGGAGGAGGCGACAAAGTGCCATTCTCAAAATGGATTGCAATAATGAGATTGGTAAGGAAAGGAAGAGGTATTTAGAATCCAATGATGCAAAAACATTGTTAGAATACTTGAAGAATAAGCAGAGGGAGGATCCAACGTTTTTTTATGCGATTCAAGTAGATGAGAAGGATGGTCAGATAGCTAATTTTTTGGGGGCAGATGGTCAGTCCATTATGGATTATGCATGCTTTGGTGATGCCGTATCATTTGACACCATGTTTGATATCATGAGAAGGATGGTTGAAGTTTGACGATTTTTCATATGCTTTCAGGAACAATTTGCTCTATCATTCTGATGGAGTGCCAAATCATGAAAATATGGAACCTTGCTTTGTAATATCTACATGATTATCTATTTATTCTCATAGGGCTGCTTTACTAGGATGCTACTCCTTGGTGTTTAAATTTCGATCCAATTTGAATCCATTTGCAATCACTTTCCAATCAGCGCTATATGAGTACAATGAAATGTTCAAATGTAAAAATGTGAAATCTGCATGCTTTCAGTTTTGATACATCGACGCATCCTTTTCTAACAAAAAGGAAGTGAGGTTCTCTCTTGTGAAAGCTAGCAGGACCTAGCTGTGCTTTCCTGTTTGCAACAAAATCAAGATATGAGCATGTAAAAGATGATATAAACATCAGGGTTTTTTTTTCAATTTATAGATGATCCCAAGAATCTATCCTTTTACAGATATGAAAAATTACAGACAATAATTTTGAACAATTTACAATAGAGTATCATCATTATTTTCATCATAAGCTTCTGAATCTTGAAATTCATTGAAGAAAGTATGTTGTAACCAAAAGAACATCAGCGAGCATTTTGACATCTTTTCAGACCTCATAGTGTTGGGGAACGTAGTAATTTCAAAAAAAATCTTACGCACACACAGGATCATGGTGATGCATAGCAACGAGAGGGGAGAGTGTTGTCCACGTACCCTCGTAGACTGAAAGCGGAAGCGTTTGCACAACGCGGTTGATGTAGTCGTACGTCTTCACGATCCGACCGATCAAGTACCGAACGTACGGCACCTCCGAGTTCAGCACACGTTCAGCTCGATGACGTCGCTCGAACTCCGATCCAGCCGAGCTTTGAGGGAGAGTTTCGTCAGCATGATGGCGTGGTGACGATGATGATGTTCTACCGACGCAGGGCTTCGCCTAAGCACCACTACGATATTATCGAGGTGAACTATGATGGAGGGGGGCACCGCAAACGGCTAAGAGACCCAAGAGATCAATTGTTGTGTCTAGAGGTGCCCGCATGCCCCCGTATATAAAGGAGCAAGGGGGGAGAGGCGGCCGGCCAGGAGGAGGCGCGCCAGGGAGGAGTCCTACTCCCACCAGGAGTAGGACTCCCTCCTTTCCTAGTTGGAGTAGGAGAATGGGGGAGGAGGAGGGAGAGAAGAAGGAAAGCCCCCCCCCCTCCTTGTCCAATTCGGGCTAGAGGGAGAGGGGGCGCGCGGCCTGCCCTGGCCGCCCCTCCTCTTCTCCACTAAGGCCCATCTTGGCCCATTAAACCCCCGGGAGGGTTCCAGTAACCCCCGGTACTCCGGTAAAATCCCGATTTCATCTGGAACACTTCCGATATCCAAATATAGGCTTCCAATATATCAATCTTTATGTCTCGACCATTATGAGACTCCTCGTCATGTCCGTGATCACATCCGGGACTCCGAACTACCTTTGGTTCATCAAAACACATAAACTCATAATATAACTGTCATCGAACTTTAAGTGTGCGGACCCTACGGGTTCGAAAACTATGTAGACATGACCGAGACATGTCTCCAGTCAATAACCAATAGCGAAACCTGAATGCTCATATTGGCTCCTACGTATTCTACGAAGATCTTTATCGGTCAAAACGCATAACAACATACGTTGTTCCCTTTGTCATCGGTATGTTACTTGCCCGAGATTCGATCGTCGGTATCTCAATACCTAGTTCAATCTCATTACCGGCAAGTCTCTTTACTCATTCCGTAATGCACTATCCCGCAACTAACTCATTAGTTGCATTGCTTGCAAGGCTTATAGTGATGTGCATTACCGAGAGGGCCCAGAGATACCTCTCTGACAATCGGAGTGACAAATCCTTATCTTGAAATAAGCCAACCCAACAAGTACCTTCGGAGACACCTGTAGTGCATCTTTATAATCACCCAGTTACGGTGTGACGTTTGGTAGCACACAAAGTGTTCCTCCGATAAATGAGAGTTGCATAATCTCATAGTCATAGGAGCATGTATAAGTCATGAAGAAAGCAATAGCAGAATACTAAACGATCATGTGCTAAGCTAACGGAATGGGTCAAGTCAATCACATCATTCTCCTAATGATGTGATCCCGTTAATCAAATGACAACTCATGTCAATTGCTAGGAAACATAACCATCTTTGATCAACGAGCTAGTCAAGTAGAGGCATACTAGTGACACTCTATTTGTTTATGTATTCACACAAGTATTATGTTTCCGGTTAATACAATTCTAGCATGAATAATAAACATTTATCATGATATAAGGAAATCAATAATAACTTTATTATTACCTGTAGGGCATATTTCCTTCACATAGCAGGCCATGAAAATGCATAAATAATGCAGTCTACTTAACACGATCTACTTCATGTTCTCGGTGTCATCAGATTCTCCGTTTAACCTTTACATGTTCCCTCTTCCTAACCCAGCTATCTATCAATCCAACATCACCGTTAGGCCACTCTAAACCTATTTGCAAACCTGAACTATCAGTCCATCAATTATTAATATTTTTCGAGAATGACAATGCATCAATTATAATTCAGAGAAGTTCAAAAAACTCTGACATCTAAACTGTACGAGGCTTTGTGGGACACAAACAAGTTGCATGCGATGGTGTCGGCAACATAGAGCACATAATAATGCAATCCAAGAAACGGACATGAACAGTTGCTGCAAAAAAAGGAACCTATTTTTGCTTATTGATAATAGAAATACAGTGTGATATCATACAGAGTTGAAATCTGAAAATTATACTCGTTCAACTATTATACAGTCATGCTCTATGGCAGTGGCAGCTCCAGGAATTTGCAACCGGGTATTCATGTGTATTCATTTTGCCAAAATCATT
Source organism: Triticum urartu (assembly GCF_003073215.2). Lineage (NCBI taxonomy): Eukaryota > Viridiplantae > Streptophyta > Magnoliopsida > Poales > Poaceae > Triticum > Triticum urartu. Next base: position 25,293,763 of record NC_053028.1, on the reverse strand, counting down.
GCTGTTTTTTGAAAATTGTCACTGTTTTGCCAGAATCAACACTGTGTTTTGTAAAAATCATGGGTATTCACATGAGGACCCAAGAATACCCCTAGCGCCGCCCCTGCTCTATGGAGAGAGGATATTACAATTGTGATGCCCATTGACAAGAAACTTGCAACGACCACAAAGCTAGAAAATCAAACTACTCGATTATGGAAGGCGCTGGTTCATCAGTGAAAAGCTACTCTTCTTTTGAGTCGGGAAAATGAGTTCATTCAGTTATTGGTGGACACGATATCATATCCGGCGAGCTTATGGCCACGAGAGCATGACGGCACCATGCACGCACATACTTGCTGAGCGGGCGCTGCACGCCGTGAGCCAGCAAGGGCGCCTCCATGCCCAACTTCGGCTGCCATCCGATCTGGGTCTTCTAACGCTGGCAGTTTGAGCAGCTCTCCCACGGACGCGCACCACTTGTCGAGTCGTGGGCATAGGTGTCCATGGTGCCTCCTGGTCCGCCGTCGCCGCCACTCTCTGCAGGCGCCGCCACCTCGCTCCGCTGGCTTCGCTCGGCCTTGGCTCCACTGGACGTGGAACAAGATGGGGATTATGTTCGGTTTCTTGAGCCGATATAGCAGCTCACCGATCAAGCCGAGCCGAAGCGCCGGGAGCGACGGAACAAGGCGAAGAAAGGAGCGCTACAACGGGCGCGAGCGGATGCCGTGGGATGCATTGGTACGACATGTGGCGGCAGATCGGATCGGGTATGCACGGGAGGAGGTTTGCAGCCCGTCTTCACCCAATTTTTTTCCGAAAAAGATTCCTTAGTGCAGACTTTATCTACCGATGATAATTCCATCTTTAAGTCTTTCTATTGATGGTTGAAAAGGTTTAGAGGGATGGTCGAGGATGGGCTCACGACGGTGAGGCGGCCACAGAGCGCTGTAGATGACGACGGTAGGCCAATGGTCATGGGCGGTTCAGGAGGAGGAAGGAGGCTGAAATTTAAAAAAAAAAAAACGTAGAAGACGCACAGCAGCCGTCCCAATCCCATGATCAATTTTACACCCAAAACAAAAATCAGGCCACTACCCTTTTTTTTGACATCTTCTGATGGCATTTGCTTACAACACTCAGCCTAATTAGCCTTTTTGATCTATCTAAATCGATCGTGATATATTGCTTGCATGCATCCCAGAATCTAATTGTCTAAAGGTACGTAATTCAGGTCTCGCTAATTAAAAACGAAGCAACCAGCTGGCGGTGGCACCAAGGAGGAATACAGAGAAGCCCGCCGCGCAATGCCCGTGCCGGTGGTCGGCGGCGGCGGCGCTCCTGATAGGGCTGCGCACTTGCGGCGTCGGCGTCCACGGCTGATGGTACCCGTTGCCTCCGGGCTGGCCGTATCCGTTGCCTGGGGGGTGCCATCCGGGTCCCCCGGGGTGGCCGGGGACGTTGCCTGGGGGGTGCCATCCGGGGCCTCCGGGGTGCCCGGGGACGTTGCCTGGGGGGTGCCACCCGGGGTGGCCGGGGCCTCCGGGGTGCCATCCGGGCTGGCCGGGGGCGCAGCCGGCGGCGTTCCTGACGGTGAAGTTGGCCCGCCCGACCTCGGGGGTTTGCGTCCCGTTATTAGCTCCTGCATGCAGCAAACATATGAAAAATCAACTTGCACTTGATGCGCGTACGTGTTGATGATGCAAACAAACACCAGCTCCGTGCACGGAGAAAGAGCGTAACATACCGACATCTTTGCTGCCATCTGCGAGAACGCATGGGCCAAGAACTGCGAGGACGAGGAGGACGGTCGTCAGGAAGACGAGAGGGCATGGTTTCCTGGGAAGGTCCATGGTACGGCGCCTGCGTGGTGCAGGACTGCACGCATCTCGGTATATAGAAGAGTCTTTGATTTAATTTAGGAATGATTTCCAGGGTATCCCGTATGTGTGATTTGATGCCGAGCAAAGGTTGCTATAGACGAAACATGCTGCTCCTGTAAATCGGATGTCTGATCCATTGTTGGTACCGTCAAAAAAATTCCACGGTAATTTCTATGGAAATTCCTGATGTGCTTCCTTATCCTCGTTGTGATTATGCATGTATACAACGAATCAGACGTGCAAAACTCCATCCATCCATCATCTACTGCCAACAATAAAATTTTGCGGATATTATAAATTTAAAATGAAGCAACCGAATTGCCGCCCGCCGCCGCATCCACTTCTAGTAGATAGAGAAAAAAACTAGAGGAGAATACTTAACAATACGGCAAAATCTCTACTCCTAATGAAGCAGTTCGTACATCGTTCGTTCGTTCATCCTCCCTGGCCTCCCCATCGATCGGAACTCCCTCGCCTCACCCCACCTAATTTTCATTCCCGTGGGAGCCGGTAGAAAAAACAAAAAAAACCGCGTGACAAAACCTAATCCTTCCCACGATCACACCCCACCCCTTTATCCTCTGCCGCCGTTCCCCACGGACGCCATGCTGCCGCAGCCTCCCGATCTGCGACGCCGCCTACCACAGTCTCCACTCGCGCTGCGATGTCCGTGGTCTCCACTCAGATCAATCCGCCGTTGACCCCGTATCCTCCCTCCCGATGGGATCCGGCCTCCACCACTGTCCACGGGGCAACCGGATGTCGGGATCCACCACTCCTCGGCCGCCGATTGGCCTCCATGACCGCGCCTCGCCAATGCTTGCTTCCCCGCAGCCTGCCCTTCATCGATATGGACTCATGCTCCTCGACCCCATAGTGCCGTGCTGGACGCGTGCTCCACAGCTGCACATCCCCTCCTCGTCGAGCCCTGGCGCAGACGCGTGGGGTGTTGCTGTTCTGGCTGGTAAGTTTTTCATTGATTTCTTCTCCGTTGGTAATCGTCGTTCAGTGAACATTGTATTTCCGATGTTTTTCACGACTCAGCTTTTCTTTTTCACTGTCAGATGTCCTACCTGTGCAGGCATGAACACACCTATCAGATGTCCTACTCCTACCTGTGTAGGCACGAACACATGTATATGAATGATTAATGGCTGCTGCCTTGAACCATTAGCACATTAGTGTTGCCTGCGTTGATCAAACGTTTGCCTGTATAGCCTGCTCATCGTCGACGGCGGTGGCAAGATAAGCAGGCTCGAGATAATCGCGCTGCTCCACTCGCTCGGGGTCTGTGCGCACGGGACGAGATCAGCTTGGTGATGGTAAATGCACCGTCAAGTTCGACGGGGTCGCCCTCTCCTTCGCAGCTTCTCCTCTAACCTTGTCCCTCCTCCATCTCCGTCGACCACTAGCAGGTCGCCGAGGCCTTCCACGCATTTGACCAAGACAACAGCGGATACATCTGAACTGCCCAGCTCGTGTGCTCCATGATGGCATTACAAGTGGCTGGAGGAATGGTGTATGCTCACAAGGTGCGTGATCCTTCTATCAAATTCTGGCTATATGTGCATGGCCTCATTGGTACTAATTTAGCTATACTTGGGTTTCTATACGCCAAGTTGTTTCACCCAGACAAGAATCCCACAAAACTTAATATGGTGTGGAAGTTTCAGGTACTTCATTCTCTTCTGCTATATTGCGTCGTGTGCTCCACGCCTGTGCCTTCTGATTCAGGAGTGCCCAGTGACAAAATGTGTTATATTTGTAGAGTCGATGCTGTTTAAAAATGGTTTCCACGCAATGGTTTCCAGTTATGTGAAACCAAGCCACTGACGGAGCTAGAGAGGAAGTTCACGGGGGGCAAATGATAAAACATCTAGACTTGAGGGGGCCAAATACTAGATTTATACTCATCTACATCCTCTAAAAGTATTTAAGTGTGAATACTATATTTTGTTATGACACACAGGAAACCCAAGTTTTGAGGCCAGAGATTTACCTTGGATGTTGCATGTGCATTACTTACTTTAGCTAATCGTCCTACCGTCGGCTTTTAGTTGAAGTTCACTTTATTTCTTGTAATGACATTTCAGGGATAATACGATCGACCCAACAGTTAGCTTTGGGATGCTTTTTGGGGTCGACTCATGAAGATGATGGCTAGCTTGCACCAACATTTGTAGCTTCTGTATAAATGATTCAGATAGTCTACAAGTAAGGGAAATGATTATAGGGAATAAATAGGTACGCTGCTTCCATAGTACCCAGTTATTGCATTGTGAGCAAACTTGCTTGTGCGCCATGCCAACAACGACATGTGGATGAACATGCAGCTCAACGACGGCGATTCAAGCACCGATGCGGGTGACCTAGCCATTTGACGCCACCGACTTGACCTACGCAAGCGGCATCACGGAGGGCATGGAGCTCCTGGCCTCCCAAGGACGCCGCCGGGCTCGTCTCGTTAGCCCGCCATGGTTGCAATATAGAAACCCTTAATGACACACGTGTCCCTTTTTCCCTCCCCGTTGCTTCTGTGGATCAACACCCTAGCAAACTCCTCTCCAAACACGCGATCGATTCCGTTCGTATACATCTGATGGTTTAACAAAGATGCAACAAATTTCATTTTGTAGTTTTGCCTGTGGAGGCGATTGTCATTGAAAAGCATACTGTTTTGAATGGATGTTACTTGCCAACTCGGATGGCTCTTTATATTTTTAAATTTTTTTGTAAACCATGGGTGCGACTTCATTGTTTGCAAAACATGGATTAGACTTATTTCGGCATTGGTAGTGTGGAAATTGACATGGGATGCACTATACTGTTGCTTGTTCTTTGGCCAATCCTAAACATAATACTCTATTTTTTATGTGTCTCTATGTTGAACTCGTACGGGGTTTCTTAGTACCTAGAGATAATAATATGCAAATTCAGTGATATATACGCAGAATGTTTGTTTGTTCTCTTTAAGTAATTATACAGATCAACAATATTAAATATTAGATGACACATTGGCCACATCATCCAGTAAATGTGTTAATCCTAATAAATCAAGGACGGATGCTGATTCTAGACATTGGTAGAAGCTAATAAGTTACATCCTTGAGTAATACGAGAGAATTAATATTTCGATGTAGGTAAACCTATCCAGCACGGTACACAAGCTCTTGTTAGTTGCACTATATTAGAATTTTAACTTCCCAGGTTCGATTTTTTTGTACCGGAGCTAAACCTATCCAACGTGTTTGACCTGAAGGAACTGACATGGTTGTCAAAAAGACTAGAGGTAAATTGCTTGGTACTTACACTGTTATGTTACTGCTATTAGTCATTGCATGTGAAAAAATGTAATGAATAGACCCTTATGTTTCAAGGTATGTATTTACTGATATTTTTTAGTACTTTCTTGCGAGCATGTAGTTTTAAAAAGAACAACACAAAGAACACATAATTCATGACACAACTTTGGATATCAGTATAAAAGGTTTTGCCGTGGAGTTTTATGCGCCATACTTTTGCCGCTTTTATTGTATCCTTTGTTATATTCTTTTTTATTAGAACTAAAAGTTAGCATGCCGGAAATGTGGGTTTAAGCCCTGGCCGTCTTCAGTTGACAAAATTACCCTACTTTTTTTATCACATTTGGAGGATCTGTCATTTTGAGAAAGTCATTATCTCAACTGCAACCAGGCAGTTTGGCCAAAGATGTAGGATGATTCAGTTCTTTTGGACTCCAATTTTTTGGATTGGTACTTTTGAATTTCTTTCGTAAACGAATGTGGGGAATGGGAGAGGATCTGCAGTTATAAAAATTTGTGCATGGAGTTTTTTTTAAGATCCTATTGTTGTTTGTCTTTTTCCACTGTAACTGTTCATTAATTATGAAATGATTTTTCTTTCTTTTGGATTGATTGGACTGTCCGACAAGTGGATTCGTGGGACTATCTGAGAAGATGAAACAACTAACAGTTGTTTTACAACAGGACAATTGCTCCTGAGAGGTGGAACACTTGGATGGTGGGTACATTAAAGCAGATCAAGTCTCTGAGGCCCTCGTGATGACATGGAGCGATCTTAAAGGAGAGTCTACGATATGAAGTTTGGTCTTAAAAGGAGAGTCTACGATATGAAGTTTGTGTTTGAGTCAAATATTATTGGGCGGATAGGTCTCCTTATGTTGACAACACTGAAATGGAGAATGCAGGTCATGTTGTCATCCTCTTTGGATAAATTTGGTTATGGAACCCCTTGAGGTCAAACACTAAGCTTGCGGTGTGCTGAGAACAAAATGTTGCCATTATCAAATGTTCCATTAACATTATCTATCATATTTAATTATTTGTACGTTGTTGCCCGTAGCAACGCACGGGCACTCTACTAGTATTTATACAGAAGGAGAACATGGGTCGGCAGGTTTATTTATTTATTTAGAAAACAACCTGCTAGGTTTGATCGATCAAGCAACATAGGGATACAAATAGAATCATAGGTTGTCCCAGCCAAACATGTCAGACTTTGATCTAGAGATTAAGGATCTCTTGGAGTTTATATCTCTGACTATAGGTTCATGCCTTCCTCCACTTCCTGCGTCTTATGTTTTTGTACAACACTAAGGCAATTTGAAGCAACATGTAGCCTCTAGATACAAGTCATCAACCAATGAAAGGGCTTCCCAACATGCTCAGCCTTCAAGGGATGCGGGATCGACGACGCCAGGAAGAACAAGCGCTGACGCCCTGAGATGCTTCCCATTCTGATCAGTGATCACAACAAATAGCAGTTGCAACCCCGCAAATTCTCTCTCGCGAATCGGCCCCATTCACGTTGACTTTAGCACAGTTATTCAGAGTTATTTTCTTCGGCAGGTGAACAAAAGCATGTTTTTTCTTCTCATGGGCGGGGCGGGCCACAATCCATGGTGTTTGTTGCTGCTCCTGACGACCGTTCGAGGGTAAAACAGGGATGGTGCCTCACGTAGGGTGCGGCTATACCTCGCTTCCTGCGAGACGAAGCCTGACCTCGCCGCAAGGGCGCCCTCCCGTCGCCACAAATGGCCGGCCCAAGTAGGTTCCTTCACAGGTTCATTTTTCTCCTCTGTTACCCATTGGTTCCCTTTTTTTATTTTTATTTTCATATTTTTGAAAATATTCTAATAGTGTTACTATTCATCACCCAGGGTGCAACATAAGTTATTCTTCACCCGAGGTAATCTTACGATCATTTCATAATTAAATTACGTTTGGAATTCAAATAGTTACATTCCTATTGATTCACTAGGTAAAATTTGACATAAGAAAATAAAAATATAGGTCATAAGACAAGAAAATTTGAAGTTTATGTGTACTTTAGACTATGTTTTTACCTTTGTAATTTTACATAACATAAATTTTTTTTACGGCGATTATATATTTTCTTACGGTCCCTTTTTGCGTCGGAAATAAGACAAAACTTACGGAACGTAAAATTACGGTGCATTGATAGTAAAATAGAGGGGGGTGAAGAATAACTATTCCTCACCCAGGGTGACGAATAGCGCGACCCAATATTCTAATGCCTATATTTCAGAACTTAAATTTAAATAAAAATATTAGCAAAAATGTTTGCACATTATAAAAAATACCTTAATTTTTAAAGCTATTCATAACATTCAAAGAGAAGGTTTCATGGCATCTTAAAAATGTTCTCATGTTCCAAAATTTGTACGTGACATTTTTCAGAAATTTTTTATACAAAGTTAAACAACGTTTCGTGCCATTACAAAAATGTACGTACTTTAAAAGTAATGTTCATGAATTTCGAAATAATATGTTGAAATTTATAAAAAAAATGTTTATACCATGTAAGAAATGTCAGGTAGTTTATAAAAAAATGTTTTCTATCATTCAGAAAAATGTCTCACCGTGTGTTTAAAAAATGTTTGAGACATTCGAAAAAATGTTCAAAAATATGTGTCTGATAAAAATGGTAATCATGTATTCAGAAAATATTAAACATGTATTAAAACTGTTTCAGATGTATAAAAAATGTAGACTGTCTATTAAAAAAAGTTAGACATCAGAATATATATTTGAAATAGTCATGTATTTAAAAAATGTTAAATGTATATAAGAATATTTCATATGTCTTTAAAATGTACAATGTATATGAAAAAAGTAGCCATCTTTATACATATTTGAAAAGATGTTAATCATGTATTTAAAAGATGTTTATGTTGTATACGAAAAATGTACGGCGGGTATGGAGAAGAAATAGAGAAAGTAGACATGTTGAGAAAAAACAAAGAAACCCAATAAAAATAGAAAAACCAAACGAGAACCGTTGAAACCAACATAGAAAACCAAAAAAAAAGGTTAAAGAAAACTAAAGAAAATCGCTGAAAGAAACACATAATAAACACTCGAAACTAGAAAGTTTGGCTGGAAAAAAAAGATACGAACCCACTCAGGAACCTTCCAAAAGCCACCCACTCAGGTAAGGCTACAAGAAAAGCTCGAGGCTCGTGAGCCGCTCGAGATCGACTCGTTTTTTGGTTTGACTCGAGATCGACTCGAAAAGAAATGGTCAAGTATGAACACTTTCTATTGCTCGGTCGAAAAATGAGTTGATCTTGAGTTAATACTGGCTCGCTCGATTTTAGCCCGATAGCTCGGCATAATATCGTTATGTTAAATGATCATGTCATATATTAAATGCAAATAGGGTAATTTATTACCATATGTGCTCCCCGGAATTTTTCTTCATTTTATTTACATGCAAACATGGAAGCTTAATTGTTTGTAGAAAAAAATAGGCTTTATTATGGGACGTGGTCGGCCATGTGTTAATTGTTGGTATCTGTGCACTTCCTGCAACTTTTATGATTGTTGGCCAATATTTCATTTTCCCAATTATATATATGTCGTGAATCGTTACCTTATGTCGATAGTAGACTTTCAGTTCTGAAAGAATAAGTTAAACTAGTTCTAAGAAATTTATATTATCGCCGTTCTGATTGGAATAATATTTTTTAGTGTTTTTTATGTCGTGTTATGCCTTATCTAGTGGGAATAATAGTAATAGATTTTATAATTTTTATTGTCTCATTTAGCTCGAAACTAGCTCGAGATCGTTACAAGCTGAGCAGGAATCATGTTCTACCGCTCGACCTTGAGCTTCACTTAGTTTGAGTTCGCTCGAATTTTAATATGAGTTGAGCTGAGTCAAGTCCAACTCGCTCGAACTCGACTCGTTTGCAGGCCTACACTCAGGTAACGATTGATGCTCCCTCTTTATTAATGGGCCAGCCCATTTGTAGGACTGTTGAATGCTCACAAATAGGAGAACACTTTAGCTCCCCTCCCCCCCATGCAGAGGGTGAAAAAAGGGAGCAACTAACCAACCGCTGCCCTCGGAGGGTTCCCGCAAGGGTCATTTTTTTGTGCGGAAGCGCGTCAAGTGGTTCGTCCAGTCACCACCACGTATTGCGTGTTGGACACTCTCTCTGGATTTTATCTTCATGTATGCTTTTTCGGGTTTCACTTTTTCAAATTTTGCCTGCTTTTCCCTAAGCCTTGGAGAGAAAATTTTGTCCAAATACAATTGTGCTCTAAAAATAAGCGCTTCCATGAGAAGCATGGCTTGTGTTTTCAAAAAAAAAAGATGAAACCTGCAGCCGTGCTTTCGAGGCCTAGTTTATTTTTTATATTAGTTTTTTTATTGCCAGCTTTTACGGGTTTTGTGTTTTTTCTTGGCTTTTCCCGTTTTTACTTTTTGGTCTTGGTTTTTTTGGTTTTCCATTTTTTTTGGAAAAAGTCGCCAAAACCTATTAGCATGAGATTGAGTTTCGAAAATCTCAGCGCAAGAAATCCAGCGGTGAAAACGGTTTGGTATTTGGATGCATGGTTCAAGAGATAAAACATTTTTTAATGAACAGATGTATGAAAAAGAGATCCCTATTTGGCGCTGCAGACGCCTGCATTTTGCAAACGGGCGCCTGCAGCCTTCCAAACTGGGCCGACCCATTTATAATTTCCTTCATGTTTTCGAAACGTCAAACCACAAACCAATTTCGTGGCATGCACAGCGCTTTAATCACCAAACTATTATCCCACAAGTGTTTAGATAGTTCATTTTTTCCCTTTTATTTCGTTGCTTAGTTTGTTTATTCTTTTTATTTATTTCTCATCCTTTTTGTTTTCGTCTAATGAGCGATTTTGCAAAATTCGTGATTTTTTTCTAAATTTATGATTCTTTAAGTTTGATGAGCTCTTTTTCTACTCTGATCCACGTTTGATGAACTTTTTTGAAATTCGATGAACTTTTTTCAATTTCAAAAAAGTCTTTATCAAAATCAAGGAACCTTTTTCAAAATTTGTGAACTTTTGTTCAAAATCGATGAATTTTTTTCAAATGTATGAACTTTTTTTGAAAATCGAGAAATTGTTTTCAGTTTTCCTCGAATTGGTGAACTTTTTCTATTTTTCTTGAATTTTTTTGAATACGTGAACCTTTACTTTTTGAGAGCAATTAGTGAACTTTTTAAATTTGTGATCGCGGCTACAATTGTCCTTAAATATTTGTCGGTATTTTGAATCAGTAGTACGAGGTGCTCTAGTGGTTTTTAGAGGGGGGAGGGGGGGGAATCGCTGCTGCTGCGTGTTCGTGGGCCGGCCAAGCAAGGTCCTGCAGTAAGCGCCAGTTTGATTCAGCGGCGCTGAACGCGCTGAATAGGACGTCCCGAAGCAACACACACGCATGTCCGATGCGAGGCTCGAGCAAGCCGCGGGAGCACGGCCTGAAAAGAAAAGAAAAAACGAATATTGGAGCATTTTAACCGTGCAGACTGCAGCCAGGAAATTTTCGTGACTTAACTTGTTCCTCAAAAAAGAAGTAATTAGGAGTATATGTAGTACGGTGGCAACCATATATGTTTATTTGGTTTTAATTAGAGGTTTTAGAAACACACACAACAAACCCAGGATAATGATTTGTTTTCTACGTGGAAAACCCTTTTGGTGGGGTGATGCGTGTAAAATGGGCGGTAGAGGTACGCCGTACGCGATGGAGACGAATCTCATGCAAGCGCATGTGCAGGACGAGAGCGATGGATTGGCGACTAATTGACCTCCTCCTCGTCACGCGCTCACGTGTGCCGTCCTCGCGAAGGATGGATGGATGGATGTGCTGCCATCCTAATTCGCATGCCCAACTGTACACGTAACTGGCTAATCTCCAGGGGTTACCAATCGCTAACCCAGGGACGCACGCACTCGACCGATCGATCGCAAATACCGGGTGCAAGTTTCACAGTTCTTTGACCCATCGCAAATACTCGTAGCAGCAATTCTGGCGTTGGAAGTGAAAATGAGCATGTGGATCAACGGACAGCGTGTAGTCGTATTGATTCCGAAAATACATGGAGATGTTCAAGAAAATACCGCCGCTCCTCCTCGCTCGGAAGTCCTTACTTGTACACCCGAACCGAATTCCCACCGTGTTCTTTCTAATTTTCCAACCTTCATCTCTCCTTTTTTGTTCGAGTGAATTTCACTTGCACTCTTAAAGAATTTTTTTCCTTACAAGAAAAGACAATGCCGATTCGCACACAAAAAAAAGAAAATGATACGACAATGCCAAATTTTAATTTAAGAAAACTCTCGAACCGTGGGTACAAGGTACCGAAATACAACTTGCAAGCAACATGAACAACAAATAAACAACGGAAAATAAACAAAGAAACTAGCAAAATGTCGAAGTAGCCACCACGGGGAAAACACCAGAACTTATGCAAAAAAAAAGAACACAATCTTCAGTTGGAAACACAACTGACAATATGTAATACACCTCATCTGTTCCCGAAGAGCGAGTCATCCACATATCAAAGGCTGCCGAACCGTCGACAAATGGAGTTGCTCACGCTAGAGCAAGAATGACTACCAACCTTGGTCATCATGGGATATTCTTTTTCCCGACCGCCTCACTGTGCCATTTAATCACGGGCAGTACACAATTTGAGAAATATTCAGATCAGCATACCTTATATTTAGCGAACTTGTTAGACACTGTGGGGTGCTCCTTTTCAGGAAACAGCTTCCAAACTGACTAGAAAGGCCAACCCGTCAAACTGGCGATGAATTCCACATGGATCACATTCGTAAAATACACAACGAGAGGTGGATTATAAAAAGGAAAAGCAAGTATGTAATGCTTGGCCACTCAAGCAAAATCAATGAGTCATTTCGATCCTGCTCCGTCAATAGACAAATTCAAGACCCATGACGGCTAGGGTTAGGGTTAGGATGTTGTGGTAGCATTTCGAAAGCGATTGAAGCAACGACGACATACAATGAAGTGAAGTGGATGTATCGATCGAGGTAAGACAACCTCGAAGATGAATGCGTTGACGACAAAACATTCATTTTCATGTTGAGTTCGAGCGAGTGTCGCGGTCGAATGTTTTGTCGTCTCTTTTAGATATGGCCCACGAGTAAGCCGCTGCGAGGGCAGCTAGAACATTATCTCAAGGAAGATACGTTTCAGACTAACCACGCACCAATTCCTAGGCATTTTTTATGAAGTTTTCAGTGAGAAATTTGTGTTCCTCGCAGCAGATAAACATGTTCAATGCCCGCCGATGAACCAAGATATTATTTTCCTAACTCAGACAATGTTTCCTGCAAAAAAAAACTGAAACAATGTTTTGAAACTAGCAAAATGTCAAAGTATCCCTCCACCACGGATAAAGCACCATAAGAATATGAAAACAAAACAATCTTCAGATGGAGACACAACCGACAAATACTAGCTCCATCCCAAAATATTTTAGGACGGGGGTAGTGTTTAATACACCACGTATGCTCCAGAAAAAAGCGAGTTGTCCACATACCGAAGGCCGCCGAACCATCCACGAATGGAGTTGCTTAGCCTAGAGCAAGAATGAGTACCAACCCCCATCGTCATGGGATATTCTTATAACGACCACCCCAGTACACCATTTAACCAAGGGAAGTACATAATTTGAGATTTTTTTTTCATGAAATACCCTATATTTAACGAACTTGTTGGCACAATGTGGTATTTTCCAAGAAACGGTCCCCAAACTGACAAGAAAGGCACACCCATCAGGCTAGCGATGTATTCCATGGGCACTACATTCGTAAAATACACAACAACTAGTGATGGGGTGGATTATAAAAGGAAAGGAAAAAAAATATGTAATGCTTGGCCACCAAAGCCAAATCAACAAGTCGTCTTGATCCCCGCTCGGTTAGGACACAGATGCAAGAACGTGACGGCTAGGGCTAGGGTTAGGGTTAGGATCCCCGCTCAGTAATGTTTGGCCAATCAAGCCAAATCAATGAGTCATCCCGATCGGTCTCAACCGCTCCATCATGCGATCAATGCAAGATCCATGACGGCCAGTGCTAGGGTTAGGATGATGTGCTAGCGTTTCGAAGATGACTAAAGCGACGATGACAAGCAATGAAGTGAATGGGAATGTACCGGCCTTGACCAAAACGACCTCGGAGGCTCATATGTTGGCGACAAAAGCATTCGACCACGATGACAAAAGCATTACAACCCGCTCTCCGAGCCCATGAGTTTCTTGACTAACCATGCACAAATTCGTAGGCCTTTCCGTGAAGTTATCGGTGAAACATTTCGGTTCCGCGCAACAGATAAACATGTGCAATGCCCATCAATCAACCAAGACATTTTTTTTAAAGAAAAGCTAATGCATAGTTTTTGTTTGATAAGACCCTGCCATTGTGTATATGTTTTGTTTTGTTTTGTTTCTCGTTGTTGTTGTTGGTACCAAAACGCCTACCAGTCCTATGATCACGTCGCCTCCCTCCACAAACATGTGAGCCACAATAATCAGCTAAAGCGAACCCTACGATGGTCGGCCCAGCCTAGCCTAGCACACCATAATTATCACCTTATTAAGCACAAAATAATAATAATAATCGTACGATACTAGTCAAACTCAAACAGCCTTCCCCACCCCCCCAGCCGGCCCCACCCTCCTTCTCCCCCCTCGCAAAGCAACCGCCCCAGAAAGCAAGCGACCCGACCCCGCGTGCGCGTAGCGAATTCGCCCCTGGGCAAATGATGTGCAGCAGTCGGCCCGAGAAGGAAAAAGGGCGGAAAGCTACACGCACCCGCCTCCTTTCACCCGCGCTGACACGCGGGGCCGGGAAGCTTCCCGGCCCGCAGGTCAGTTGGCTGAGGCGGCGTGCACGTAGCCCTCCTCCCAGCTGAAAAGAAACCCCCCGTTTATTTCGCGCACCAGCTCGCGGCCAGCCGTAAAGCGACCCACGCCGCTGACGCGTGGGCCTGCGGGTTCTTTCTGGGCCCACGGCGCGCGACCCGCGCTCGCGCTCGTGGCTTTCCGCTCGGAGCACACGGTCCCGTCGCACCCACCCACCGTCCGCGCCGCTGACGGAGCGGCCCCACCTGGCCCGCGTGCCGCGCGGTGTGCGCCGGCCCGCGTGCGCGCAGCGCGGGCCGACCTCCCCGCTCCCGGTCGCGCGTCCCCACCACCCGGCCAATCGCGGGCGGCCACGTGGGAGTGGCCACCGTTGGATCCGGATCGGAGGGCTGGGATGGCGCGGGTGGGCCCCGCGCGACCCGTCAATGGCGGTCACCACGGCCCCGGCCCCGGTCGCACCCCCCGCGAATCTATTTAACCCGGCCGCCCTCGCCCGCCCGCCGGCGACGCCGCCGCCCGCACGCAGCCACCAGAAGCGGAGGAGAAGAAATAAGAACCCACAGTAGAATAAAAAGCAAACGCCAGAAAGAATAATATCCGGAGCACGAGGCCAACGAGGAGGGAGGAGGAGGAGGAAGAACAGCGACCGGCCACGACCGCACCGCCGGCGAGCTCGCTCCCGAGGTGAGGATTTCTCCGCACCGCACTCGGTTGGTGATATCTGCGCTGCTGGTAGTACTAGTAGATTGGTTCGACTCATGGCCCGGCCTCAATCCGCACGGCTGCTTCGAGGGGATTCGCGCCCGCGCGCGTTCTTGATGCGGCGGGGGCGAACAGGGGGGATTCTCCGCCGTGGAGACGGCCCAATGCGGCGGCGCCGGGAATTTGGGGCGGAAAAAAAATCCTCTTCTTGCGCTAGGAAAGGTGTAGAGCCCACCAAAAGCGAGAGCTGGAAAGAGCGTCGAATTTCTCCGAACCCACAAATTCTCTGGATCTTGAGAGGAATACTGCCTCTGATGTTGCTTGAGTTGTTGGGGAGCTCTCAAAGTTTTGCCTTCTCTTTCTCTACCTGTGTAGGTCGGCAGTAGCATCGGTTTGCCTGCAGCTTTTGTACTACGAGCTGGTGTGGAGTTAGTTAGGGGCGAGCTCTGTCATGGCACAATGCGGCGTGGAACCGATTTTGGGGAACCATCAGGGCGAAATAATCAATCACCTCTAAGAAAGCCGCGGCACAAGTTAACGCGCAGTATCCAATTTGTGTTGTTGCAGAAATTTGCTCACCCCCCTTCAATGAATCTTTGAATTCCCCTGTGACTGATGACCACCTTAAAATATAATTCATCTCCTTTTTGTATTTTTTTTGTCTTTTTCTTGGTGAGGTAGATCTTCTTATTCCCATTACTTTGACCTCCTCTCCAGCTTCTTAGGTTAGGCGGTCTATCTGCTGTGCCCTGTTTTTGTTAGGTTTTGAAGCAGTTTTTGTTTATCATCAGGGTTTCTTGTTTTAGTTGCAGTCCTCCATAGTCTGTAATTAAATATTCCAAACCAAGTGGCAGTTGATGATGCAAGGTTGTATTTTTTCTTCTAACTGAATTTTTTTTAGGGTATCTTCTAACTGAATTAGGTGGGTTTGTGTACCTGTGATTTTCTTTTACGTTACATTAGAGGGAGCCACGCCACCGACACGTGGGCCCACGGGTTCTCTCTTGTTCGGTCCGTGTCGCGCGAGCTCATGTAGCTTCCTCCCTTGGAGTTACCGACATCTGGGCCCCACCTGGCGCGGGGTGTGGCGATTTCGAGAAAGAAATTAACCAATTTATGGGAATCAACAGGGGAAAATAAATCAATCACCTCTAAGAAAGCTGCGGCAGAAGTTAACACTCGTATCCAAATTGTGTTATTGTGGAATATTTCACTGTAACCGATGACCACCTTAAAAAATGACAGCTTGTTTCTGCATTGAAGGATACAATTTGTCTCCTTTCTGTATTTTTATTCTTTTCCTTGGCGAGTTAAATCTTTTTATTCATTACATACATTGACCTTCTCTTCCAGTTTCTGAGGTTAGGCAGTCTATCTGCTGTGTCCTCTTTTAGTTAGGTTTTGAAGCAGTTTTTGTTTATCATCAGGGTTTCTTGTTTTAGTCACAGTCCTTCATAGTCTGTAGTTAAATATCCAAACAAAGTGGCAGGTGATCATGCAAGATTGTATTTTCTTCTAATTGAACTAGATGTGTTTGTGTTCCTGTGATTTTCTCTTACCTTCTCTTTTTTACTGTTTGGTTTGTGATATCTTGCAAGCTCGCGTGAGACTGTACATCGCTCAACTTTTCTCCTACCAGCTCCCTTTGTCTTGTGCTTTCCTTTTGTCAGGGTGAATAGAAAGCAACTCTCTTTGCTGTTAGGAACTTGATCATGCGAGCGTGTAGTTGCAATTTGCATTGATTGTATTATGTGCTAGTTAGTAATTCAAATGAAATATCCTGTCTCAGTCAACTTCTCTTGCCCTGTTTCCTCTCTATTTGTGTTCTTTCTGGCTTCTTTTACGTTGGCGATATAACCTGTATTCTTTTTGGAAGTTAAGTCGATGTATTTCATCTCTTAGATTGGATTAACACTTGCCTTTTGATGATGGCTATTTTTATCATTGATGTCCTGAAACGGGTCCTCCTAATTTTGAGACTTAGAAGTTAGTAACTTTGAATTATGCATCCTGGCTGTTGGTTCATAAGCTCGTTGGCTGAGAAATTTTGTGGTGACTGTTTTCTTGATTTGCTTGCATTACTTCAAAATTACTGATAATTACACTTTGCAGTTTCCAGCGAAAGTATCCGAAGATCCTTGCTAGTTTCCAGGGACGTTCTAGCCCATTAAGCAAGATTCTTCAAGGTGATGGTTCAGTCTCAACCCTGCTGACCTCCATGTCCGGGGCCCCACGCTCCAACCTTGGACTTGTTCCCAGGGACATGAATGGTAGCCTTCCAGTTAGTACTACAAATTCCTCTGGGCCAAGCATTGGTGTTAGCTCTTTGGTGACCGATGGCAACTCATCACTTTCTGGAGGCGCCCAGTTTCAGCAAAGTACGAGCATGAATGCTGATTCATTCATGCGCCTTCCTGCCTCTCCGATGTCGTTTTCGTCCAACAACATTTCTGGCTCTTCAGTCATTGATGGCTCCATCATGCAGCAAAGTCCACCCCAAGAGCAGATGCAGAAGCGGAGAGCATCTAGTGTAACATCACAACCTGTGATTGATGCTGCCGCTGCATTTCATGCTCAAAAGAAGCCAAGAGTTGATATTCGGCAAGATGATATCTTGCAACAACAGTTGATTCAACAGCTGCTCCAAGGTCAGAGTTCTCTTCATTTCCAGGGCCAACACAACCCACAGCTTCAAGCCTTGATCCGGCAGCACAAACTGGCACAAATTCAGCAACAACAGCAGCATCAATTATCGCAACAATTTCCTCAGCATCAACATTCTCAAGTTGGCATACCTCGGCAGCCACAGTTGAGGCTGCCGCTAGCACAGCCTGGAATTCAGCTAGCTGGACCTGTTAGGACTCCTGTCGAGAGTGGGCTTTGTTCTCGAAGGTTAATGCAGTATTTGTATCACAAGCGTTACCGGCCAGATGTGAGTTTCTGCATTTTTATACATTTATTACAAAGTGCACAGCAATGGAAGTACAATTTACTCAAAATTGTCTTGTAGAATAATCCCATAACATACTGGAGGAAGCTCATTGATGAATATTTTGCACCACGATCAAGAGAGAGATGGTGTGTGTCATCATATGAAAAACCAGGAAATACCTCAGCTGCTATTCCACAGACATCCCCGGTTAGTAAAAATTTCATATCTGAAATTATGTTGAATTATGGCAGTTCTGCTAGGATTATTCAACACTGTTTATTATCAATTACCTTTGATGGCAGTGAGAAACACAATTTGTATGTGTAGCCTGTTGAGGAAATATTTGTTATTTTAGCCTGCACTAGTTATTTTAATTGGAAGTTTTAAAACCGTCCTGCAATGGCTATTTTAATTGTATATATCTATTTTGTGCAATAAACCCACTGACAGCTGATAGAGCTGATTCTTTGTCTGCTCTGCATGCATTGTCGATATCCAGGGTACTTATTCTTTTGATGTTGTATAAGATCTATGAAATTTCACACTCCTATTCTTTACTTGTTACAGGGTACATGGCGTTGTGATATTTGTAATACACATTCGGGGAAAGGATATGGTAAAATGTTATATCCTTTGTTGTTTGCACATTTCCCTTCAAGATTGCTCACCGAGTATGAATGCTGATTTGTTTGTGCTTATTCTGTTCTTCCTCTATTTGCCAAGCTCAATATTTCTGTACATGTCTTGTGCTTTACAGAAGACAATCAACAGTATTACTCCCTCCGTTCCAAATTACTCGTCGTGATTTTAGTTCAAATTTGAACTAAAACCACGACGAGTAATTTGGAACGGAGGGAGTACTTTCTAAGGAAGCATTAAGCATCAAGAGTGCAAATAAATGTAGCTTTACAGAATTCTAAGGAAGCCATTAAGCATCAAGAGTGCAAATAAAAGTATCTTGTGAATTTGTTAACTCTCTGGAGCAGTACTGAATACCTTATCATAATATTGTGTTACTGTCATGAATGAAGAATAGCCTCATAGTGTTGGCATTTTATTTCTTCCACAGCAAAGCCTTCTTTCTGTTATCATGCGCTTTGCCCCTCCTGTTTTTTAGATGAACACCTTGACTGTCTGTTTTTGGGACTCTTTCTGTTTTGCCTCTTCATTGTGCAATTCTCATAAATAAGATTTTAAGTTTTCCTCTCAATGTAATATCAATATGTATTATTTTTGAGCTCACCCAGTTTCCCCCCTTTCTCTTATCTACCATACAGAGGCTACCTCTGAAATACTTCCTAGACTCTGTCAAATTAGATTTGACCATGGTGTTAAGGATGAATATCTATTCCTTGACATGCCGAACGAGTTCCGGTTGCCCAACGGACTGCTGCTCCTGGAGCATACTAAAGTTGTTCAGAAGAGCATCTACGACCACCAACATGTCACACACGAGGGACAACTGAGAATAATATTCACTCCAGAACTAAAGGTATGTTCCTAGTTGTAGTAGCTAGCCCATACCAGAGTACCTTTTGGGTGTCCTTTCTTGAACATTTGTGGATTTGTGGATATCTCGAAATGTGAATCATTCTTATGTGCTGAATTGGATGTGCAGATTATGTCCTGGGAGTTTTGTTCACGGAAACATGACGAGTATGTCACTCGCAAGTTTCTAACAGAGCAGGTAAAGCTCTTAGACCAGTATGGGATTCCTGTTCCATCTCCTATTTGATTAACCTTTGGTTCAAAGGCAGCATATGGTTGAGCTGTCGCCTACACAGTGTGATTTGATGCCTGGCATCTTGTAGTTTTGTGTTTATGATGTAAATCCAATGGGTATTGCTGCTCCTGGGTGATTGGGGTGTGAAAAGACCAGATCCCTCCCATGGTTACTATGTTTATCACCCATTTGCTTATAACTGTCTACTCAACTAAGTTACAGATAGCTGCTGGCGGAAACACCAAAGACGATTAAATTATACTCCACCTTTAGAGTAGGCCATAATTCATTGAAATCCTCATGTTTGCCATAGCACCTTTCAAAATTACTTGCTACAAGTAGGGACATCTCTAAACCATCTCTGCCATCTTGTTTTGTGGTTCTAAATCACTATGATTATTTTACGGTTTTGCAATTTGAAAGCTTCCTGTCTTTTTCTTTGTAGGAAGTGGTAAAGCACAGGCATTCAACCAGTCCACATAATTATAAATCTTAATCTGTGGCTTTGTGTGATGTGCTTTAACTTTAGTACCCTTCTATATATTTCTGATGCACCTGCTTTTTGTTTTTTCAGGTTACACATATGCTGCGTGCTACCCAGAGTTATCAAGCTACTGTCACTAAAAATGGACCTGCTGGCCTATCAAACGATGAGGCACAAAAGGCTTGCAACGAGTTAGTAAAACTAAAGTCACACAAATATGTAGTTGATTCTCTCTAGAGTTGAATTTCTGATATTCTAATCACTACATGTAAATTCTTTTTTTGTATGAAATTTATAGGTTTGCATCAGCATCACGTCAACTAGCGAAAAATATTGATCACCACAGCCTAAATGAACATGGTCTTTCTAAAAGATATGTTCGCTGTTTGCAGGTAACTGGAGTTCCCTAAGTAGTATTTACCTTTCTATTTGTTCAATATTTTTTAGTCTTGATATTTTCCACATGGCGTGCATTATATGGTTTTATTCTGTAATGTGCATTATGGCATGTTGATTGCTTATGTCCTCTTGGCAGATATCAGAGGTGGTGAATCACATGAAGGATCTAATTGAGTTCAGCCACAAGAACAAGCTCGGCCCTATAGGTAGGAGCATGCACATACACCGATCGTCTTTAGTACCTACTAGGTGTTGTATTTAGTTTCCATAAAACAGTTTTGATTAGTGATTCTCATGAATATGGTAGAACTAAGCATATCATTTTGGTTTCTTCCAAAAAGTTAAGCCATAATGCATGATCTATTGTATTACCTCCATACCAAAATATAAACATTTTTGTAGGCTAGCCTACAAAAATGTTTATATTTTGGTACGGATTTAGTACTTCATATGAAACATCTACATGAATAGAAACTACGTTCAAACTCCAGCTGAGCCAAAAACTCAGCTAATATCATGCAAATTTGGTTGTAATGCAATGTCTGAACTAGTGAGAGATGCGGACTGTGAGCTTGAACATGTACAAATTGGTTGTGATGCAAACAGTGTGGAGCTAAACATCGTATGCCACCTTTAGGGCTTCATCATATTTGCTGCTGATAACAGCAAATCATAACAACTGAAATATTTGTGATGATAGTGACCCTGCTTTGCCCATTGATCCGTGAGATAGTTTAAATGTTTAATATTTTGCCTGTTCATCTGCAGAGGGCCTGAAGAACTATCCCAAGCAAACTGCTGGACCAAAGCTCACGGTGCAGAATTTGCATGACTCAAAGGCAGTCAAAACAGAAATGAGCCCCCATGTGAATAACGAGGTTCCAGGTGTTGGAGCAATTAGTAATAATCCGCAGAATCCTGCAGCACAAAGCAATTACCAACATATGCTGAGAAGCTCAAGTGCAAATCAGGGTTTGCTGCAGCAGGAGGCATCACAGAATGCTGCGGCAATGAACAGTTACCAGAATATGTTCAGAAGCTCAAGCGCAAATCAGGGTTTGCTCCAGCAGGAGGCATCTCAGAATGCTGCCGCGCTAAATAATTACCAGAATATGCTTAGAGGCTCGAGCCCAAATCAAAGTTTGCTTCAGCAGGAGGCATCGAGTATCTTCAAAGGTCCTACAGCAGTGCACAGTGGCATTCAGCTGGAAGCATCTAGATCGTTCCGTGCGTCTCAGCTTGGGCAATTCCAGCATCCCATGTCATTCCAGCAAGGTATGCCCCAGCACCAGCATAACAATTTCCAAGGCCTGGGTGCTAGTCCACAATTCCAGCAGCATGTGATCAATCAGCTGCTGCAAGAAGCCAAGAATACCAATAGCCGCGCTCTTGCTCATCAGCATCAGCAGCAGCAGCAGCAGCAACACCATCAACAGCAGCAGCACCAGCAACACCATCAGCAGCAGCAGCAGCAGCAGCAGCAGCAACACCAGCAGCAGCAGCAGCAGCAGCAGCAGCAGCAACATCAACAGCAGCAGCAGCCTCAGCAGCAGTCTCCTAGCACTCCCAATGCAAATGGTGGTCTCGCATCCGGAGCCGCGGTCACCAACAGCGCTGCTAGCGCAGAGCAGGCACAGCACATGAATAACAGCACAGCAAAGGGCGCCGCTCCGATGGGTATGGCGGGGCCTAGTAATCTGATCAACAGCGGAGCTGGCCTGGTCCAGCGAAGCAGCAGTTTCAAGTCAGTGAGCAGCAACCCGGCCGCTTCTGGCGGCAATGCGGTGGCGACCCCAAAGGCAGAGTCTGTGCACGACATGGACGACCTGGAACATCTCATCTCCCATGAACTCGTGGAGAGCGGGTTGTTCATGGGGGAGCAGCCGGGAGACGGCGGCTTCTCGTGGAACATCTGACATCATTGTCAGCTAGAGTCTCGCTATTCTGAGAGCTGTGCTTGATGGTGATATCGCGGTAGATTATTAAAAGTTTTTCTTCTTTTTTCGAGCTCTTTTTCGCTGCCTGGAACAGTCTCTGGTGATCATAGATTGGTGAACCTTCGGTTATGTGAGAGTGAGTTGGTTTGGATAGCAGTGCAACCCAGTGTTATTAACTAGTATGGAATGACATGCTGTGGTTGTCATTTGTGCCAGTGTTATCTTCTTACCAGTGTTTGGCCTGCCATCTGTTCTTAAACCCATCATATATCCATGAGAGGTGTAGCAACTAGTATTGCAGAACTACACTACTACAGTAGTAGCAGGCATACTCATGACCATGGCATGAAAACCTTGATAATATTATAAGCTTGTGAAGCATCAGGACAACTTGTGCATGCCAAATATCACAGTGAGGACAGTATATTTTTTTCCAACTAAAAGCTGATGTGTTTCTTCTTCTGCCCATTCTCTTCTTTGAAAATGAAAGACTTTATTGCTTTTTTTTCTTCTTCTTTTGTGATTTGTGATATGGCATGCTAGGAGGATGCACAAAAGACTTCATATTTGCAGAAAGGACAGGTCTGTTTCACAAATGAAAAAAAAGCATGTGAAATAATCGTTTGTGAAGTTTACTGTGAATGAATTATAGTTATATATGATGTTATAGGTCGCTGTCAACATGAAAAATATATTATGTTTGAACCCTTATGATGCGATTTCCATTATTACTTGACTGTAGTTGGTTATCCATTTCACAATCAGTTGTTTCTCCTTTATTTTGCAAGAAGGAGAAAAGCTCGCGTCTATGTCACAAAAATCATGTGTAACAGAAAATGTCAAAATCAAAAGCCGCGAATTCACAAAATAGCACGTATCTACCCTGCACCGGCAGAAACACACACGCACATGCACACAAAACTATGGGTTTCTTGCAAAAAACGAGAAGAAGCAAAGTTACTAGGGAAATGCTAATGGTC